>NW_005842453.1:349236-355240 GCF_000455745.1 Alligator sinensis | reverse complement strand
TCCCAATTACTAATCAGTTAAAGTTGCAGAGTTCCAGATCAGGACTGCTCAGCTTGCATCACACCAAGCCTTACGCCAATGTTCAAAGTTCCCTTGGTTAATGCACATGTGGTCTAACAATTTTAGTCTGCAGCAGGAGGGCGGTCACAGAGCCTGGTATGAGGGGGAGTAGGGATGGCAACTGAGTGGTATCCAGGGTGTCGTGGGACAACATGCTGTGCTCACGTGGTTTAACTCTAAACGGTAGTATACATGAGTGATAGAAGCATTTGCAGATGAAACAAAAATTATTGCTAATCCTTGTGTGAGAAGGCTATTAAGCAGGGTCAGTGAAAACTCATTTTGTGGGTTTTCATAGGTTTTAGGTTCTGTTTTTGGGTTCAGGTCTTGCTTAGGGCTAGCAAAGGGCTTCACTCTCACTAGGAACAGTATTATTATTTAATGTTTTCTATTCTGGTAGCACCTAGAGGCCACCCACATCAGGGACCCATAGTGCCAGCTGCAACCAGAGATCTTACCTACCCCATCTGCATCCTAGCTAAGTGTCAGGCACTCTGTCGTGTCTTTAAGGCCTCATCTACACATTGCACATAAGGCATGGCTAACCAGTTAATGATGTCTTAAGTGGTCACTCGGCCCCATGTTCAGTTAATGGTGTGGTAAATGAGGAATAAAAAATTATTTCACAAAATGTGTGTAATAACTTTGTAGCTGCTTCATATCATGCCGCTAACTGAACATGTGGCCAGAGGCCCCTGTGGCTGGGAGCCCCATCAGCTGATCAGACCTCCCAGCTGGGGGCCCATTTGCACCCTCCTGAGCCTGGGAGCTGCTAACTAATAGGGCTTCCAGCTGGCAGAGGTGTCAGGGGGGGAGGCATGCACCTCTGGGAGCCCCTGTGGCTGGGAGCCTGGGTCAGCTGACCCAGGCTGCTAGTGGGGGGAGCTTACTTCTTGCAGGTGCAAAGGGAGTCCAATTCTGGGCTCCCTCTGCACTTGTAATAAAGCACAATGGGATTTCATGCATGACCCATACAATTGCGCCTCCTGCCATGCACATGTGACATGGCAAGTGGTGTGGCTGTGTGGCTTGTACATTAGATCCCATCACATCTTTACCTGCACGTATAGAGGGGCCCTATCTGCTACCTCAGAGGAA
The DNA here is from genome assembly GCF_000455745.1 of Alligator sinensis. NCBI lineage: Eukaryota > Metazoa > Chordata > Crocodylia > Alligatoridae > Alligator > Alligator sinensis. Next base: position 354,082 of record NW_005842453.1, on the reverse strand, counting down.
AGTTGTTTCAATTCCTCACCCCCATTTTTTAGATGAAAAACTGAAAACTCGTTAAAACTAAGGAAGGCCAAGGTCATATGGCAGGACAGAGCTGGACTTGAGTTTTCTATGTCTTAGGCTATACCCAGACCACAAAGCTGTCGTTCTCTCATTTGGCCATTTCCCAATATTTGCTTTTACTTCCAGACAGTTTTTCTTTCTCCAAGAGGTGCAACACATAAGAGAACAAGGAAGGGATGTCCCAGTCACCTTCTGGGCTGGGTTTTATAAGGAAAACAAAAAAAAAAGGCAGGGTAGGAGTTATGCATAAGACATTGGGCAGGAACTTGATGTAAAACTAGAGATGGAGCTTTTGAAGAGAATAATAGTACCTAACAAGGTCCATTCCCTTCCCCATTTAAAATGTGGCCCGTAGAGTACAAGTGCATGGAAAATGATTTGTAATGTATAATGTGCTGGTCTGTGAATAATGTTTATACTTCATTTTCAGCATCCAACAGGGACAACGTAATGGGAGCGTTTACATAAGATGTGTTACTGTGAAGTCGCCATGTACATGTGCATGTGCTTACTGCTCAGTAAAGATCCTTAATCATGATTAAATTGGCTACCTGGAAATGCAGCAGCCTGCCCTGCACCTGCAGCTGCTACAGGCCATAGCCTCTGCCACGCAGCTCCCAGTCCCTTGCTGTGCCACAGTGCTGGGTGCTGCTGGCAGCTGCGCAGGGCCAGCAATAGAGGGACAGCCATGCAAGGGACCAGAAAGCTGGCTCAGGACCCAGCAGCATGGCCTCATTGTCCCTGTCCAGGCCCAGCACTGCCTGACTGTGCACACGTGTGCCCTCCACCCAGGACCCCAACTGGAACCAGGAGGAGGTTGGTGACCTTGTGGCGCTCTGGGGTGATGCAAAGGTGCTGTGCCAGTTTGATTGGGGCAGGCACTAAAACACCCACATTTATGAGGCCCTGTCGGGTGGGAGGCAGGAGTGAGGGACAAACCGGTCAGCATGGCAGTGCCGCATAAAGGTCAAGGCCTTGTGGGCACAGTGGGTGGCCGTGACCAACCACAATCGTTGGTCTGGCCATGCCCACAAGACCATGCCCTTTCAGCAGCAACTCACTAGCATTCTTGTGCTCCAGGACCCAGGGCACAATTATGCAGTCTATGTCAGCACAGGAAGCCTGCCTGAGCCCCCACCCTGCCTTGACCCCTCCGGTGACACATCACTGGAGGAGGGGCCCTTGGGCATTCACCATCCAGTCCCACCTAGGTCCCCGGTTGCACATTCCACCAGAAACTTGGGGAGCCCTAGCAAGCACCTGCCTTGGCAGCTGTGTAGCCCCAGGCCCCACCATGAGAAACAGCTGGTCATGTTACCACCAGCCATCAGCAACACCAGCTCCTCCCCAGGGGGGCCCCAGCCAGGTGCCTGCACACTAAGCTCTGCAGGCCCAGGACACTGGGTAGAGCCAGATGCCACTGCTGACAGGGAAGACCACACTGAGCTGCCAGCCATGCCAGCAAAAAACATGTGTTAAGCTCCACACTGGGGAGAGGGCCCTCCCCACCCCAGCCCCTGCCCCTGCCCCTGCCCCTGCCCCCCATTCCTGCCTGACTCACCCATCGTCCCCTGGCCTCGGGTTCCCACCAACAGCATGCAAAGAAGTGGGACATAGTGTGAAACTTTATTGAGCAGCCCATGCCTTCACATCTAGGCAGTCACATGCCTCTCACACCCTGAGGAAGGCATCAATGGTGGCAGCGATGTCCTCCTCAGCAGCGGGGACAGGGACATGCAGCACTGCCGTAAGTAGCCTTCCAAGCAGCAGTAGAGGTTGTGGGGCAGCCTGGGCTTGCTCCCCACACCATCATAGCTCTGGGCCCCAAACCAGGAGCACCGGTGTGCCCAGGGCACCATGAGGATCATCATCAACAGGGCATAGTGGGTTGAGCATCTGTCAGCATATACAAACAGCTCATCACTGGAGCTGTGGTAGCAGGTGCTGCCAGGAGCCTGGCCTGTCCCTCTCTGGGAACAGGCTGGGGGAAGGCAGGCTGCCTGTGGCCAGCACCCAGTGGGCCACCAGCCCAAGGGAGTGCACATGGATGGGGAGCTTGACTGGTGGCAGCCTGGGCTTGGGCCTGCCCACCATGGTCTCTGGGCACTTCCAATTCGAGGCCAGGCAGCACACAGGGGACCTCTGATTTGAGACCAGGCAGCACACAGCCCCTTGTGCAGAGCATCTTATCTCTGAAATGTTGTAAACTCTCACAAAAGGCTTCTGTCTCCTGGCTCTGAAGGCCCAGCATCTGGATGCAGGGGAGAGGCCAGAGTGACCAGTGAGGATGCTGGGCCAGGGACACTGCTGCCCACTTCCAGGGTCCTCTGGATGCACCAGCTGTGCCAGAGATGCACCAGGGATGGAACCCTCCTTGTCCTCCAATGCCTGCTGGTAAGCCGAAGAGTGGGCAGAGGACACATGAACTTGGTGATTCTGGGCCAAGCTCCTGGCCCTGGAATGGGAGTGGATTCAGGTCCCGTGGGAGCAGGAAACTTTTCTGGGCTGGGCCATGTAGGTGACAGATGATAACTGTTGGACCCTGGACACTGTCCTGGGCCTGGTGGTTTCATGGAGCTGGAGCTGCCTGGAGTGCTCCTAGCACTGGATGTCAGTCCTGCTGGCCCTGGACTCTGCCAGCTGGAGGGGGAGCTGCCTGCTTTGGAGGAGCCCCAGGCACCATGGCCATCACTCCCTGTCCACCATAGTCATCATGGTGTGTGGACTTGCAAGGGAATGGCCAGAGGCTGGCGTGCTGGCCACCTGTCCCCAGGCTCTGCTCTCTAGGTACCCCCACCCCACAGCCCTCCGGGCTCTTTGTCCCAGGTCTTCTGGATGAGGTACTGCCACCAGTGCTGGGTGGCACAGCAGGCCCAGAGTCAGCAGGACTGGAGGCACAGGAAGGTGACGGTGGCCCCAGTGCTGGCATCATGGAGCCACTTGTTGGTGTTCCTGGTGGTGGCAGCTGGGGTAGCAGTGGCCCCTGGATGGCATGCTGCGGGCAGGTAAGTGGTCACTGGTTGTGGGGGAGCTGGACAGGGCGAGATGACCATGGGCCAGGTGACAGTCACTGCAGTGGACCAGTAGGGCGATTGAGGCAGCCAGCAGGATCCCCGGATGCTGTTTGTCACTGCTAGAGCCAGGGGCTGGGACAGCCATAGCATGAGGAGGCAGAATGGGCACAGACAAAGCTGCTGTGTGCTGCCTCTGCTCTTGCCGCACTGCTCCTGAGCAAAGGAAGAGGCTGCCCAGAGAGCAGAGCTGGCTTTTAGAGGGTTGCCAGGCTGCTGGCAGCTGCAGCTGGTGCCTGGAGCCTCCTCTAATGGTCATGGCTGCACTGCAGGGCTGCTGGGACCTGGCAGCAAATTTGCTTCCCAATCCCTGCTATGTTGCTGTAGCAATGCACTAGAGTGATGTAGTGTTGGCAGTCACAAACCATGAAGCCACGGCCACATCGCTGTAGGAACACACTCCCTCAGTATAGCGTGTTGCTACAGTGATGTAGCAGTGAGAAAAAACCGTGCACCAGCAGCACAGGGCAGTACAGGCTATTACTATGCCATCATTTAGGACTTCCAAAAAGAAGTCTTAAATGACGGGGCAGTAACAAAGGTGCCATAGGGGCATGTGTAGGTGCACCTAGTAAATCTAGGCTGGAGTAAATGCATGTGTAGATGCACCCAATAGGTAACAAAACCATGGCCCCTTGTGCATCTGTATTTTATTGCAATTTCTAAGCACAACGTTGAGTATAGTCTGCGTTATCCATCCCTAGGATTTTACTCCTCTTACATCATATTCACTGCTGCTTTAATTCTACTTACTGTAGCAAGTAGCAAACTTGTCAAATCTTTACACCCTTCATTTGGAGGTAAAATAAAAATGTGACTTTTATTTACCCCTAATTCTTTTTCATACTATCCTGCTGCTGGAGAAAGAACCTTGAGGATAATCTAGTCCAACCCAGTAGAGATGCAGGATTTGCTTTTCTTAACCCAGCCCTAACAGATAGAGGCTGATGTATCCTCCTCATGAAATCTCCAGGGAAGGAGAGTCTACAACTTCCCTAGGCAGCTGGTTCCATTGTCCTACTGTACCTTCAGTTATGGAGTCTTTTCTGAAACTGGATCTAAATGTGTCTTGCGGCAGTTTAAACCCATTGTTGTGTGTCCCACACTTTGTGGCACATGAAAAATGTGTTTCTCCATCTTTCTTATCTCAGCCCTTCTAATAGTTGAAAACTGTTTTGTCTTCCCTTAAACTCCTCTTTACCAAACTAACCTTACTGTGTTCCTTTGACCTTTCCTTACTTCTTAATTTCCTTATTATCTTCATCCCTTTCCTCTGGATCTTTTCCAGTTTCTCTATACCAGTAGCACTCTTGGACACCACCTCTGTGCAGGGGCACAAAAATAGTCACCATGGCAGTGGTGGCTGACCTCATCGCTGTGATTGGCACCCCAAAAACTGGTGCTCCCCATGTGTCAAGGCTGCCTCACACACAGATCTACTCTGCTATGCCTCTGCTTTATACCTTTCTTAAAAAACAGTGCTTCAGACTAGATATAGTACTCCAGCTGAGGGCTAATCAGTATTGAGTAGAGTGGTACTGTCATTTCCTCTCTCACATACAGTGTTTCTACTACTACAACCCAAAATCTTTTGCAGCAACATTGCTTTTCTGGCTTAGGTTGGGTTTGTGACCCAGTATGCCCTCCAAATTGTTCTTGGCAGTGCTACTGCCCTGTGTAGTTACTTCCCATTCTGTATTCCTGAATTGGTTTTC
>NW_005842453.1:347463-349205 GCF_000455745.1 Alligator sinensis | reverse complement strand
CCCTACACGTAGCACTTTCTACTTTCCAGTGTTGAATTTTAGCTCTTGTTTATAGCACACTTCTGCAGGTTCTTGGGAGCAGTTTGAATTTTAAACCTATTCTCCAGAGTGTTTGCCACACCTTGAAGTTTTGTGTCATTTTCAGATATGATCAGTACATGCTAGCTCTCCTGCATCCAAAGTACTGGACCAAGAACAGATCCCTGTGAAACCCTACTTGAGACCTCTGAGTCTGACATCGCTCTATTTTAGTTACACTTAGTTTGTGGTTATTCAACCAATTATGTGATCATCTAATGGTAATTCTATCTAGCCTACTCTTCCCCAGCTTACTTATGAGAATCTTATTTGGGAGTGTGATAAAAAGCCTTAATAAAATCTGGATATATTTGGTTTATTTCACTCCCCTTATCCATTACACTCATTACCCTTGTCAAAAAAGAATCAAATTGATTTGACATGATTTGTTCTTAACTAAGTCACATTGTCCTTATGTACTAAGTCATGCTGGCTTCTAATGATCACTTTTTCCCCTCCCAGCATTTACAAATGGATTGTTTTATAATTTATACTAGTAACTTTCCAGGTATTGAAGTCAGGTTCACGAATCTCTAATTCCCTGGGTTCCTTCTTTTATTTCTCTGCAAGACGGCTTTTTTGTTAGCCCTTTTCTAGTCGCCTTGAACCTCACCTTTAATTCCAAACAAGGCCCCAGTTCAGTCTGATGCTTAAGCATCTGCATAATGTTAAGCATATGAATAGTTCCATTAACTTCACATGGACTGCTCACATGTTTAATGTTATGCATGTGCCTAGGAACCTTGCTGATTTTGGGCCTAAGGTCATATCCATTAAAGTGTATAACAAAACACTGGAAACTCCCATACTTATCTAAACCCTGTTAATCCAAACTACTTTAATATCCCTGTGCCATTTGGCTAATCAAGACTTCACTAGACATACTTTGCAAGGATAAATACCAGAATCAGTTGAGGTCTGCCCTTGACTGTGGATTTCTGGCTCCTATTGTCTTTAACAGGAGCCCCAAGCGTGCACCTAAGAACAGAATTTGGCTCTAATGAAAGTTGGATATTGAAAATCTACCATGAAGTGCTTTACAAAATACTGGTGTTGGGTTTTTTTAATCCTCAGATGATATGTTGCTCACAGTTACCTTTGGCTGAGCGATTCTTGGAATTTTTGCTATCGTACCCAAAAAAATGACACTTTTAATTGCACATCAGTTGCAAGTTAAAAAAACTAATTGTACTGGATGATAATAGATTGCATCGAAGAGACATACTATGTATTATCCTTTGTGTCTCAGTTTCAGTTCAGTTTTGACTTCACTTTTTTGTGTGGCTTTGATAACCAGAGCCCATTTACTTTTAAATATGGTAACCCTAAACTTTTGAGCTTCCTCCTTTTTGATATTGAAAAATACGGTAATAAGCAGTGTTCTTTTAAAAGATAAGAAATGCTTTTTTCTTATTTTGCAGAATTTTGTTTTCACCACCAGTGGAAGCCTGTTATCTACTAGACATGTACTGATATATCGGTTGCATATTGGGTCGGCACTGATAAAAGGAAAATTAACATTATTGGCTAGCAGCTTTCTTTGATCGGTGTACCCAGTAATGTCACTGAAAATGCCATGTGGCGGAGCTAGAAGTGGGATGAAGCCACGGGCAGCTTGTCCAGGGGGTGGGGCGGGAAACGGCTCCCCGCCCCCCCGCGCGCAC
>NW_005842453.1:325104-347432 GCF_000455745.1 Alligator sinensis | reverse complement strand
CGACAGGTGTGTCGGGGGGGTGGGGGGGAAACCGCCCCCCTGCCACTGTGCACACCCCCAGGTGAGGCATGGGGGGCATGTGCCCCCCTGGGTTTTGTGCACAGGGCAGAGATGGGCTGCCTGCTGTGGGCTCAGGGCCAGGGGTGGCACAAGGCTCTTCCCAGTGGGAGGTCTGGGCTCCAAGTGGGCAGGAGTGGGGTGGGCTCAGCTGTGGGGTGGGCAGGGGACTCATGGACAGTGCGGTGCTCCCAAGTGAATGGCATTAGAGTGCAGTGCCCCGAGCAGAGGCGGCACTGGGGCGGGTCTTGGGGGGCCATAGCCACTCCAAAAATCACCCTAGCCTTCTCATACCCACCCCTCCCAACACTGCTGCCATTGCCACCTTCCCGAAGAGTTGTGCCCGCCCTGCTCCTGGCCACTCAGAGCCCAGCCCTGGCCCAGCACCCCTACCAGAAAGAAGCTGGTGTCATCCCTGGCCCCAAGCCCACAGCCTACCCTCATCCCACACATAAATCTGGGGTGGGGGTACATGCTCCCCATGCCTCCCCCAGGGTTGCATGCAGCAGTGAGGAACTGACACCCCACACCATTCCCCCATGCTCTCTGGATAAGATGCCCATGGCTCCGTCCTGCTCCTGGCTCTGGGATTGCATTCACCACCCTGGCTGGGCAGCATCTGCTCCTGCTCCTGTCCCTGCCCCTGCCCCAGTCCTTCCCTCACTGTGGGGACTCAATCTGCCCTCCATGCCCCTTCTCTCCCCCATCTCCCTTCCCTTCCCTTCCACAGACTTACCTGCAGGGTGCTGCTCTCTGCACTGCCCAGCTGCATTCCTGTTAATGCGCTATTGAATTGGTATTGGCCAACATGGCTAGTTAATAATCAGCTATCAGTATCGGCCAAGAAAATCTTTATTAGTGCACCCCTATTATCTATAGATCTGTGGGAAATTGATAGCTTTTGGATAGAAAGAAAATTCAATTTTGATATAATATGTATGCTTTCTGTTACATCATAAGATGTCATAATAAGATGGTACAGAACTTTATATCTAAAGAGCTGCTAGTGAACAAAATCTTGTGGTTCAGACATAAGCACCACTCATGAGGATATTCAGTATTTGACTATGCATTCTGTGTATTGTCTACTGTCCATGGGAGTCACAGCTGAATCAGGTCTATAGCACTAATAATTAGGGCTCCAATCCTAAAAAGAGTTTTGCAAGAGCCTAAGTCTTTGTGGAACCAGGAGTTAGATCTTTACAGAACTTAATCTAGCTATGGTTACTTTTCAAAATAAAAATGAAAAAATCCTCAATATTGGCAGCATTATCATTTCTGCTCCCTCATTTGTGACACTGCAAAGCTCTTCTTAGAAGTGTTCACTGTTGGCTGTCTAACTTCCATAAATCCACAAATAGACCTTGACATGGGGGGCACCTCATTGTCTAGCAGCCTTCTTAGTAGAAGCTTCTGCCCTCAGTAAAGGGCAGACCCCCTTTAGTGTCTGGGAGAAGAAATGTGCCTAAGGTAGGTGTTCACAGAAGCTATCACATTAAATGGGAGAGCTATTTAAATTACCCAGCAGAAAATGCCAATTGAGAAGGGAGGCAAGGATTTTTTAGTATGTATATTTTATTGGACCAACTGTGTAGCAGGGATAGAGTTAGACAAGCTTTTGAATGCAAGGCATTTTCTCTCAGTTCTGATCACAATGAGCTGGGCACAGAGCGAAGGGGCTAAGACTTTAGTCCCATCTCTCAATGGTCTCTCATTTTGCTGGAGTTACTGCCCAAAGGTTAGATACTTGAACTGGGTAGAAAGCTTTTGAAAATATCACTCAGCGCCTATTTCCCTTCATATCAGTAGAAGTTAGGTGCCTAAATACCTTTTGAGGACTGGGGCCCAAGTTCATTTTGAAATTAGAAATAAAATCACTTAGATGATGTTCAAAGTTTCACCCAATATTTTTTGTTTTATCCAGGTGCTACAGAATGATTTATTAAGCTCTGCTTATTCATGACTCCTGAGATTCCTGAAAGTGAAATAAAAAATTTTAATTGAATTTATTTTTGCTCTTTGCCTGTAGTTCACTGTTTGCATTTCTCAGTTAAAAGACTTTTCAATTTAGGTATTTTGAGTCAGTTTCTAGACAACTTCATATTCAGTATCTCATAATTCTACAATATTTGGATTAGAAACATCCTACTGGAATATTTTTCTTGCTGGTAGATTCTGTAAGTGTTCCTTATCAGATCTTGTATTTCGGGCTGAAACCAAACCACGCCTAATACCATCTACCCAGAGCTGGCACTTTTACCATGAATAACTCCTTGCTGGGTGGAAGTAGGAAATACAGATACCTGAACGGACAAAGTTCACTGACTTGGAAAGACGTTAAGACAATGGTTTATAGATTAATTTTGTTTTTCGATACTAGCACAACCATTCTCCCTTGCCAAATTTTTCCTGTCATCATGGCAATTCAGTGATGCTGATTTAGTGATTCAGATTGAGGAAGACAAGTGATCCAACATGTTGAATTTGAACTCTGACCCTTCTTTTGCATTGTTGCACAACTCCTTTAGTTTTGCCAATCACAAAACATTCCTCTTCCTCCTGTTTTTCTCAGATGGGTAAAAAATAAGAATGTACAGGGATGCAATGCTTTTGGAAATGGTCAGGAAAAGACACCTGTGCATACTTCTGGTTTGGCTCCATGTTAAATGTTTTTCATGGCCCCAGAGCCTGATATTATTTTGCATTGTTCTTCAATATCAAGATAGGACTAAATTACTTAAGATTCCTATTGTACTTAAACACTGGAACATATCCAAGCACATGCCTTTTTATATGCTGTCTTCATTAATACCCAGCTTTTGATGGAGCATTTAAGATAAATTGACAAGGACAGGACATCAAGTGCATTTTAGTTCTACAACAGCTAAATGCAAAGTGACTTCTAACAGGGCTATGTTTGCCACGGAAAGACCATGACACTTACTGGAGGAGGAGAGTACATAAAGCTCACTGGTATTTTGTTAGGTCATACAGTGGGAAAAAGTACAAAAATAACAGAGCTGTTAATCTGCTAATTACTGGCTCGTTAAGTGATATTCCAGTTCTGTTTTTTTTTTCCATAGCTCTGATTAATGGCTGTTTAAAACAACTGAAAAAACCCTTTTGGGGAGTATTAAAAAAAATATTTCACTTTGCACTCAAAAGGTTTTCCACTTGATTTTCTACTGCAGTCCCTGTATCTGCCATGTAATGCAATTGGACTGGCAGAGCCACCACACTGAGCTTATGTGACAGGCTTATCCTGATGAGTAGTTTCATACTGTGGGGGGACCCAGGTTTTATGAATGCCCTGTCCCTGCAGCCATTGGGATTTATATCTCTTTTCCTTTTGGCCTTATTCCTTCCCAGCTTTTAGCAACAAGCTGTGTTTTGCTCTAACATGATTTTTTTTGGTAGTTAGTATTGGCGCTGTACCTAGAATATTTCCCTTTTCCTTTTCTTTTGAGGCCTGACCTAAAACCCGTGGAAGTCAGTGGAAAGATTCCCACTGATTTCCCACCCCTTTGGATCTGGCCTCTGATGTAGAGTGTTATATCTTCTGTGAGCCTACTTCTACCCTTAATGAGGCAAGTTTTCAAACCCAGCTCACTATGGAGATAAACGGGCAAGAGAAAAAATGGGAAAGATCTGTGACTGACAAGACTCCACTACTTCTGGAACTGTATGCCACGTCTGTAGTCAAACATGCAGATCTCAGATTGGCTTCTTCAGTCATCTCTAGACTCACCCATGACTTCCCTATCTACTGGAAGACTGTCATCCTTATACTGAGGGACTTAAGGAAGTTTCTTAATGAAGGACTCTTAATGAAGTCAATGTCAAGGTTCCCATGATAATTGTAAACTTTCTCTTCTAGGTGCAGGCCATCTCCTGTGAGGAACTAAGCACAACAATTCTCTTGGAGCTGTCCCAGTTTGAAGTGTTATACAATGGTTGGTTGGTGGATGGCTCCTTCTTGGTGGTGGATGGTTCCTTCTCGGCCTGGAGGGAGGTGGGCAGCGGGGTCCCACAGGGTTTGGTCCTTGGACCGATATTATTCACTATCTTCATCAGCGATTTGGACGAGGGTGTGGAGAGCACCTTCTCCAAGTTCACTGATGATACCAAGTTATGGGGCAAAGTTAGTACACCGGAGGGCAGGGAGCAGATTCAGGCTGACCTGGACAGGTTGGATCAATGGACAGAAAGAAATAGGATGCAACTTAATAAAGATAAATGTAAGCTATTCCACCTGGGAAGGAGGAACCCCCAGCACACCTATAGGTTGGGGAGTGTCCTTCTCAGCAGCTTGGAGGCAGAAAGGGATCTTGGAGTCATAATTGACTCCAAGATGAACATGAGCCGGCAGTGTAACGAGGCCATCAACAAGGCCAATCGCACCTTGTCGTGCATTAGCAGGTGCATGACTAATAGAACAAAGGAGGTGATGCTCCCCCTCTATGTGGCACTGGTCAGGCCACAGTTGGAGTACTGTGTCCAGTTTTGGGTGCCGCACTTCAAGAGGGATACGGGGAATCTCGAGAGGGTCCAGAGGAGGGCCACTTGCATGGTTAGTGGCCTTCATGATAAACCCTATGGGGGGAGGTTGAGAGAGCTGAATCTCTTCAACCTTCACAAGAGACAGCTGAGGGGAGATCTTGTGGTTGCCTATAAATTTATTAGGGGAGGTCAACGGGGAATAGGGGAAGCGCTGTTTACTAAGGCACCCCAGGGAGTGACTAGGAATAACGGGTGTAAACTAGTTGAGAGTGGATTTAGGTTAGATATTAGGAAGATATTTTTCACAGTAAGGGTGGCCAGGATCTGGAATGGGCTTCCAAGAGAGGTGGTGCTATCACCTAGCTTGAAGGTCTTCAAGAGGAGGCTAGATAGTCACCTGGCTGAGGTCATCTGACCTCAGTCCTCTTTCCTGCCAGGGGCAGGGGGTCGGACACGATGATCCATTGTGGTCCCTTCCGACTCTACAATCTATGAATCTATGAATCTATGAACGGTTGTACAACTGAAACAGTAATGATGATAGAATTTGAAGATATCTTCTTCCACTGAAATGTCTGTTTCACTGCTTTACCACTTCACTATCTCAGTGAGAGAGCAGCTTCATGGTGACTGTCTCTTCATAGGCCTTGATCCTAAAATAAGTGGCATATGAGTGGTTCCACATGCACAAGTTGCATCAGTTGCAGTCTCAAGGCCACAATCTTTGCTGGAAACATGGGACAAGGAATTTCTTTATATTTTAGCAATAAGGCATCTCTTTTTCATCCCTGTCACCAGTATAACTCCACCCTCTATGTGTTATCAGATGAAAGGTTTCTTTGGAGATTAACCTGATTTCAAGATTCCTTATTTTTCCCCCCATGATAGCTTTCAATTTTGTTTTACAGCATCTCAAGGCCCTAGCTACTGCTCTGGTTTCATACACAGTACCATTTTCTATGCAGATGTGAACAAAGTATTTGGGTTTCTATGTTTCTGTGCAAAAATGAATCTTCTGAATGTCACAATTCAAAAAATCTCAAGGTTTATCATTTCAGAAAGGAAGCTTTTTTTTTTTTAATTTAAATAAGATACTTTTAGTCAACATTGACCTTGTTTCCAAGCAAAAGCTCAATAACAGGATTGTTTTCAGACTTCACCTCAGATGGAAATTGAAAAACCTCTCAAAGAATGTGCTACTCTCTGAACTCAGGGTGGTGTCACGTGTTCAACTTAACACCCAGGGTGCTGCTCCATGTTACTTTTTAAGCCATGCCACAGGCACTTAAAATGTGATCATCCACACGTTAAAATGGGAAAACTCATTCTAGGTATGCTTTTAGCCACTTTGAGCAAAGTTACACCATTTTGTGCAAGCAGTATCTCTGGGTTATGCTATCCAAATTGTGTTGTGGTAACGTTTGTCTGCTCTACTGAGGTAAGGTCATCCATGTGGGTCCTCCAGCATCCCAGAATGCTGCTCCATAGATGGTCTACCCAGCCTCCCAGGCTCTACTACCCAGTGGGTGATATAATCCAGGGCCAGGCAGAGCCCCACCAACCCTGCAAAGCCTTAGGAAGTTGGAGGACAGAGACAGCTGGAGGGAGGTCCAGGTGGCGGGAGCATGGAGCATATTTTCCCTCTCCCAACAGCTTGATGCTCTCACTGTGCCAACCTCCCACCCCCTGCAGCTGCTGCTCTATGCTGGTTTAGGAAGCTGAAACACGGAGCTGCAGGGAGGGGAGAAACATGTCCCATGGTCCCACCACCATGAGCCCCCTCTATGATGTTATAGGATGACACAGCATAGAGCTGCTGGGAGAGGGGTTGGGGGAATGAGAGAATGGATCATGCTTTCCCCCTGATGGCAGCTCATGATCCAGCTTCCTAGGACTTCCCAGGGCTGAAACTCTCTCCCATTGTCTTTGTTAAGAGCAGAATTGGACTCGCACCTGCTGCTTGCTCTGCCCATTGGGTGGGACAAGTGGCTACGATGACATCAGTGGAGCTGGCTGGGAATCCCCAGAGGGAGGAAATTGCATCCAGAGCTGGAGTTCAGGCATTTCTGCTGAGCACAGCCCTGGGAAGGATTGCCCATTGCATGGGGCAGTAGACTACTGCATCACAGGGGAGGCTGGGGAATTGGTTCCCTGACCTGAGCTCAATTTAAACCATTGTCCATTCTGCATGGCCTGATTTAAGTGCGTTTAGTTGCTCTCCTGTGGGCTTAGTTTTGGTGCCTTCATTGTGGCTTTACTTACAAATTACTGAGGTCAGAAACAGAGTGAGCGAGCACAAGGGAATTACTGGAGAGCTGACCAGCATCCAGACCAGAGATTGGAAAAAAACCCCAAACTCCTGAAAGACAAGGGAAGGAAGCCAGTCCTGTACTACTTAGTGGGGCTCGGGGGAAATGAGGCCAGGCAGTGGGGGAAAATGTCAGTGAATAATTTTTCTGTGGCTTTCACTCAGCTCTGGGCAGCAGGCACAGCCCTCTATGGGCACCCTGGCTCTTAGGCACTCCTCTGATCACTAGCCCTTTAGTGGCAAGTCAGAGCTGTGCAGGTCAGATATTATATTAACCCTTATCATGTGACTGCTCAGATCATGTTCTAATTTTAATCCTGCATCACATTCCATAGGTTTAGCGTGGTCTAAGGGTAGTGTGTAACACCCTTACTAAGGGCAGTGAAAACATGAGCAGCTGCACATTCAAGAATTTAGCATATGTTAAATGTTCTCGTGGTGTCGTGAAGTTGTTCCCTTTCAGGTGAGGGCTATTTCCTAATATGTACTAACTTTAATAGGACATAACTTTCCAATGATTTGCAACTGTTGCAGGTGAACATGTGACACCACCCTAACACGTGCATCACCCTAACACGTGCATCACAACATGGCATTGATTTGCAACTGTTCCAAGTGAGCATGGGACACCATCCTCAGACTGAGCTGGCCCTTTGAGAATATCACATGCATCTTCACAGGACATGGTCAGACACTCCTTGAGACCTTTGCCATTGGGACAATCATTGTGAGGTAGTCCTAAACCACAAACGAAACAATTAAATGTAGAGAAGAAAACTTGGAAGTTGTGCCTTTTCCTGCAAGAAAGGTTACTTGCTGAATAGGTATCAGTACAGCAGAAAGGCTTATTGGTAAACAATTTAAGAGGAAGAAGACTCCCAAAGTAACCCAAAAAACCCCTATATCTACAAAGGTACCACAGTTGCAACTTGTCTCCAGATACTGTGGTTGAGCTTCTCTGAAAACAACCAGCACTTTTTACCCCTGTTTCTTCATTACCACATGAGAATTCGTCCCCAGATGGAAATTAGGAGTTTGCTGCAAGAGGCTTTCATTTATATACAGAAATTGTGAATTTTCACTTAGGGACAAATTTGCAAAGTAAAAACAGGTACAGCAGCTCAAAAGGTGTCAGTTAATGAGCTTCACCTGATTTCCCATCATCAGTGATTTCAGCCCTCATTTCCCAGAAAATTCCTGAATGGACTGGAGTCAGGACTATCAGGAGCAGAGACCCAGAGGGGTTATGAGGATGGATTTGAAAAGATGAATAGTTTGGCTCCGATTCTGATCTTACACCCATGTGCATCAAGAGTCGGGCCATTAAAGTCAGCACTGAGATCAGATTCAATCTGTCAGTTCCTTTCCCGTGGCTCCAGGCCCTCGTTAGCACGTTCACTGGGCCAATTTTCTGAGTATTCTTGTCTCCGTCGTGAATGGTCTTAAAGAAGCTTTCCTGATTAGCTAATGTCATTAGTTCCCTTTATTCCTCTAATTATTCATTTTAACTAGATTCTGCCTAGTTCTTATTTAGTTCCCAGTGCTATTTATATTTCAAAGACCCTCTGTTAGGCTTATTGCATACAGTTTATAAGTCTTTACATCCTTGCTTAACCACATTGGCCTCTGTTGCCCTTTTCCGTGTTTAGATTTAACCAGGATGAATTTCAGTTGTGGTCTCTCCAGCTGTTTTTTAAGTAGTTCCCACTTTTCTACAGTAGATTTCCTATATATTATGGGATTCCAATTCAAATTCCTTAGGGGATTTCACATTCCCTCCAAGTCAGCTTTCCTGAAGGCAGAGACCTTTATGTTTCCCTTCCACAGGTTCTAACTCCCATGAATCTTTCAAAGCTGATGCTATAATTAGAACTGTGTGAACTCAGCACTTCCATTTCTCAGGGGTTCCTGCAAACATTTGCCTTGAGTTAGGTCCATGCGGGCTCTCATCCCCTGATATTTTCACTTGGAATTTTGGATTTGAATGAATTCAACATTGCCCAAGCAAAACTCAGCTCAGTTTTGCCAAGATTTCAAACATAACAAATCATTGCACTTGGTTTGAGATAAAGTTCACAAAATCCAGGTTCACACATATGTTTAGTTGCTCACAGTGAAGCTTCCAGCTAATATGGACTGTGCTTTTAGTTTATAACAAAGCCCAGGAAACTGCAAGTAGTTTAAGTGAGTTCAAGGGAGACTTTTGCTACAGTCAGGGGTTAAAGCACAGGGAAGTTCCTTCTCTTACTGGCAGATGAGACTGCTCCCTACTCTGTTGCTGCATCTACATGAGAAGCTTACTGCACAGTACCTGGAGTTGCAGTAAGTGTGCAGTAGCATCGCTGAATGGCTTTTAGGTGACAATGACTGCACAGGAGCTCGTTACTACTGTGCAGTAGTGTCAAATCATGTTTTGTGCCACACAATGCTACTGCACAGTAGTAACAAGCTACTGTGTGTGCGGGCCAGCTCCTGATCCTGTCCTTGCCGTGTGCGAGCCGGGCCCGTCTTTGTGCACGCAGGCTGTGGCCAGCAGCCCGGGCACGTGGGGCCGGAGAAAACTGCGGGGCGTTATTGTATGCACAAGCTAAAATCAGTTACGGAGGCGTAATGGTTGATTGAAAAGATTATTTACTTACACCGAAGATGGTCACGGTGTAGGCTGGACAGCTTTCCAGGCGCAGCTCCACTTGAATCCTCGTTGGAGGACTCTGACAAACTCGGTTCTTTGACCCCAGAGTGGTTTAGGCTCCTCGGGTTTGGCAATTCTTTCCTCACTGAGTGGCTGAATCTCCGTGGGTTCTGTTCGGTTCCCAGGTCCCCCAGAGCTGTTAAGACTCCGTGGGTTCGAAAATTGGGTATATAGGATAGGGATACGTCTAGGATTGGGCTCGGGGACGGGGAGGGGCCCCGGAGTTGTTAAGGCTCCGCGGGTTCGGTTCAGTAATGAAGCCTCTATTGCCTTCTTAAGAGAGACGCGTTGGGTCCGAAGGAATTAGCAGCGCTTAGAGATAAGTCTCCCCGGCTCTCTCTCCGGCTTGGGCGGAAACCACTCAAGCTCTTTATACAGCTAGCAAGCCAATTGCTAGCCGCCACGTGTGCATAATTTAGACCCCGCCAATAATGTGGCACGAATCTAAATACAAATGGCGGGAACTCCTTTGCACCGTGCATCACCATGATGCAAAAGAAATGCACCATGCAAAGAAGGCTACAAACTGGCGGGAAATACTCTTTTGCACGCGGGTTCTCCTATTGCAGCAGAACACTCCACCGTGCAAAGGAGCTGCAATTTAGCGGGAACATAATTTAGCGGTGCCGAAGCACACACAAACAAAAAACCACAACTTTGGGTTGTGACACTGTGCAGTCTGTGTCTTGTATAGATGTGGCCTGTTTTAACTTACTCTAACCAGTGGCCCCATTTATGATGACTGGGCTTTCCCCAAAATGGATTTCCCCAAGATCAGTCCTATCACACTAGGCTCATTTTCTTGGGTTAGATTCAGCATAACTTAGCTATAGTTTTGACTGGACCTTTCTTTATTGCAGTGCTTCTCAACCTTTTTAGATTCAAGGCACCCTTCATTAGACTCAAAGCACCCCTGCATTAGACCCAAGGTAACCCTCAGAAAATGCCAGCTCTAGTTTTCATTTGTTTTCTTGACTACTAGGCCTGTGCAAATAAGGAAGTATTCAATTCGGATTTGGATTCAGCCAGTTTGGAGGACAGTGATTTGATTCAGAGATTTGGATCACTGTCATGAATTGATTCAGCTGAATTGGCTTTGGAAGATTCAGTGCTGATTCGGAGAGATTCAGCCATAGACTATAATGGGGAATCACTGAAATGCCTATAACTTGGCCATTTTTTGGCAGATTTGGATGAAAGTAGCCGAGATGGTAGCCCCTTCTGAGGGTCTGAAGGCTGTCAAGTTTCAAGGAGATAGGTGCAGGGATTTCTGGGAAACTGCATCTCAAGGTGCGGACAAGCAAAACTCGTGACATGGGTGACACTGTATGTGTGTGAAGGCGCAGCGGGATGAAAACAGCAGGGATGGTAGCCTGTAATAGGGAGACTTTCCTGTGCTCAGGCAGTAACAGTTCACACAAGGTACAGAAAGGCTGCAGACAGAGGCATATGTGCTGTTTCTATGTCCCTCCCCCAGAGCACTGTGATTGGAAGGGGATTCAGGGAAAGATCGCAGTCACTGGCCAGCTACAGATGTCAGTCTTTCCCCCTGCGCTCCCCTTCCCTCTTCTTAGTTTCTGTTCTCCTGAAAGGCTGCCTTCCGAATCCCTGAATCTCTGAATCATTTTCTGACTCTTTTTCCAAATCAATTCGGAGGGGTTTTTTGGACTCCTGATTCAATTCGGATTCGGTGATTCAGCCTCCGAATCGGGCCGAATCTTCTCCAAATCAAATAGACAACCAAAGCTTCGCGCACCCCTACTGACTACATCAGTCTTTGCACACTCAGTTTTCTGAATGAGTGCTGTTGTAAAAAACTCAGACCACAACAGGCCAGAATGCTTGTGACATTGTGGATTCCTTTTTGAAATCTCTGGGTTTATCTGGTGAATCACGTGTAGTTGTTTGTACATCTAACACAGTGCTAATATTGAGAACGGGATTTTGCTGCAGCACCTGGCTGAGAATCACAGCTTTAATGACAAAGACCCTCTTCCTTACTCTGACATGTGCAGTTTTCATGCCTCAGTATTTAAAGCATAAACCAGACTAATGTAGATAATCCAGAGGGGCACATGCAGAATATCTTTTTCCTTTCTTAGAATTGAGGGCAAGAACTCTATGGTTTTAACTTAATTCTATATCTATTTTCTCTAGTTGTAAACATCACAGGAGAGAAAGGAAGAATGCCCCCCTCCCCGCAACTCAAGCTAAATCCATATACATTGATTTTTTTAGATTAAGCATATGCCCTTTTACTTGATATTCATTTTACCATCTTCCTTTTTTTTCCTTCATTGCCCTTTTTCCTTCTCTTTAACTCTGAATTGGACTTTTTTCCCCTTTAGTTGAGCATTAGACTGAAGGTTTACTTAAACCCAGCCTGAGGTGTGAAGGCCTTATCCAAAAGGTTCCCTTGTGGAAACTTTTGTTGGAAACTACTTTTATTTTCCAATAGAAATTCTCATATTTTTTTCTCACATTATAAAAAAATCCACTTCTTAACACAGACCTTAACATGGTTTAAATTCCCTTCCTCCCTTTTCCTTCTTTCGCTCTCCCTTTTTTTTCCTTTCACCTCCTTTTTCAAGGTAAAGGGACAGGGAAAAAAAGGAAAGATAGGAAATGGGGGAGAATAAAACCTCAACAATTTTCAAGCAAACATTTGGGTTTGTTTTCCTTTCTCAAGACTTGTGGAAGAAAACATATTTCAGTTTTCTGCAAAACTCTTTGATGTTTTTCAAGAAGCTGTACCTCTATGCATTAAACTAAAATGAGCCTATTAGATATTAAAACTGAGTACAGGGACTGGAGGTGTTACGGTTGATGCTTAAAGTAGTAAGCCACACCCAGCAACCATTGCAGAGCCTAACATGCACAACACTGAAACCACACTACACAAAGACTCATCAAGTTACAGCCCTGTGTTTTATACTAATTTGCATTGAGCTCTGAGTCATATTAAAAAAAAAAGCCTAAAGTAAGTTTCCAGTACTTTAGTATACATTTGTCATTTTTTCTTCACATCCCTAAATTGTATTTTTTCCCCCAAACAAGCTGTGTAGCAGACAAACTAAAAGGTCCCATATAACCTAAGAAAAACAAGTGTACTGCACCAGGTCCATGGGTATGCACACAATTAAAATACTGTCCCTGCTTGCTTCTGTGTTTACTCTATGTATCCATTTGAAAGGATGGCCTTACTGACCTTAATTATGAAAAATATTCACTGGGATTTTCATCTCTGATGCCTGAGTTGGATTTAAAAGATTTATCTAGGTGAACCAACTTACTTTGGTAGTGAAAATGCAGGCGCTACATAATTTGTCTAATCAGATCTCTTGACATTCCTTGTTAAAAACCTAATAAAGCTGTTGACAGTTGTTTTTTAGTTCATTGCTTAAGTCATCAATGGGAGCTGACCATTTTGTCCAGAATCCATGCAGTAATTTCTCATGAAAATTGCAAGTTACGTCAGCAAATGAGTAAGCATGGATCTTTGCTTTTCGGAAATGTCATTTGCTAGGCACAGTAAAAATGAACTAACAAACAACAGAAATTGAGAGAATAGCATTTTAAAATGCCACACTAAACATGAACAGCCACTGACACCCATTTGCCGAGGAAAAGCTAAGGGGATTTTTAAAGATCTGTGTTTCTTAATTGATTTAACATTTTGTTGTTGGTTTGCAAATTTGCCAGTATGAATAAATAACTCTTGTCTTTCTCAAGGACCATGGCTGTCTCATTTGTTTAGCTTCATGATGTAATGTGATTCATTTTCTTTTTTTGCTTCTGGAAGTGTCAACATGTAGCTGCACAAATGACTATTACCCACTGGAGGGCACTATAGCACTATCTATCTGACCTCTACCTGCTCTTCTACATGACCTTTCTTAAGATTCCTGATCTGAAGTGTAATAACATTTTACATTTCCATGTTCTTCTATCTGGGGCTCTGCAAAGAGAGCCCAGTGTTATGTTTTTACTCTCTCAAATATTACATCGTCTATTTATACTGTGTGTTTTTGTAGCCCATGATGTAATATTACAAAATTTCAGCCATGTGCATCACACATGCAAGGCCAAGCACAGCTGGTTTGTGTGGCGTGGCTGATGTAATGTCAAGAAATTTCATATTATATTTAAAATGACACCTGTAAAAATAATCTTCAATTTGTAATTTAAATACTGTAATACTCAATTATGTGAACTGACAGGAAGTGTCCCAGTGGTTTTGGGAAAATAACATTCTTTTATCCATCAGCCCTTTGATGCATTTTTGAACAGTCATAATGGAAGTTGAGATCGCGACCCTCTTCTTTGAGAGAACAAAGCCGGGGAGGAGTAAGAATCCCTCCTACAACAAGGCAATGCCCTCTCTAGGCACACACACTTTTGCTTTCCTGGAATAACTGTCAGGCATGCACACTTTATCATTCATGCCAAGGAGAGCTCAGATCTTTAAACCTAGCCTCTGGTCTAATTGTGTGCCTTGCTTCTGGCAGTACATACATGTCCTCTGTAAACATATACGCTGCTGTACTACTGGAGAGAGAGGTCCAAGGTTTTTTTACAGTCCACTTCAGTAGCAATTAGCTTCTATTAATTTGGGAGTGAAGTTTGTGACTTGGCCACTAAAAAAAAGCTCAACAGTCTTCCAGATGTGGAAATCAGTGTAGGAAATCTATGTAGCTTGGACTTTTTCTATTTTTGGGGCAAGGGGGTATGACACAGGCTGTCTGTGGATCATGAATGTGATAGCCCTGAGATTTCTTCCATTGTAAATGACACCCTCTTTTTTAATTCCACGGTGTTTCCTTTCACTCAGGAGTTTTTAAAAAATACTGTCATTCCTCTGAATTCTTTTAAGAAGTAACTTGTACGTGTTACTCATTTCTTACTTGACCTAAATCAATGGGATTTCTCTTATTTCCCCCCACCATACTTAATGTGATCAAATCAGCCACTTAATGTGACTTCTAGAGAGTTGTGTTTGGTGCCACTTAAATAAACTGTTCTTTCCATTCAACCTCAGTAACCTGAAACCATGCAATAAATGCTAATAAGTTTCCTGCAGAGTAGTGCTCTTTAGACAGCTTATTTTTCATCCCTCCTTTCATGTTTGCCCTTATTGATGACTCAGTCGGTACCACAAGTGTTCTTAAAGAAGATAAAATGTAAATAAAAGTGAAAGATGCTGGTCAGATAAGGCTCTCAGAAGGACACAGGAAATGATTCCTAAGGGACTTTTTTTGCTTCCAAGTTGCACCCTTTTAAGTTACTGTCTGGCAGTCTTTGTAAGTAACTGAAGAAAAATACTGTATCAAATGGTTAACAGTAGGAACAAATGGTCCAACCTACTTTAAGGCATACATCTGAGGTTCATGCCTTGATTAAATCTCTCGTTTTTCATAAAGATTCCTTGGAATTAATACAGTGTTTTCCTAGAAATATACGTTGGGGTGTAATTCACCCAGTAGCATCGCAGCTGTAGAAGACTTCCGATTCAGCCATCATTTTATTGGGAGCAGAGTTTTGGCATCCACCATAGGAAGCATGAGGGTGCATTTGTACCAGTGACCTAAGCCACTGTAGGGTTCTGTAGAGTGAGCCAAGGTATGTAATGTATGAATCTACTGGTGGACATGAACAAAGGATTGACAAGTTCTCACCCCTTTCTCTGTCCAGGGTAGAAGAACCAGCTATGGGAAGGCCAGTCTTACCCCCATGGTACAATGCTTACGGTTTCTGCTCACAAACCTTAAATTGTTTACCAGGTGCAGAACCTGTGCTCTTTGGACATTGTTCTGGCAGTATGTGTGTGCGCATGGAAGTCCCTGCATGGTCATCTGCCTGTGTGCTGTGTAAAGCATCTGTTATTGTGAAAAGATAACGTAGGCTTTAGCTTGGAGAAATCAAAAAGTCCATCCACCATACTGGAAGATGGCAGAGGTAGAAAATGAGACGTAAGCACAATAAACACTGTTCAGGTTTCTGCTGTGTGATTTTTCTTCATAAAGATAATGTAGTTTGTTAAATAATGGTTATTAATCAGATATATGATGTTACTGCCTAAGGATCATTTACCATGTTTGGAAGGAATAGTCCAAGCAGAGAGTATTAGATAGACCCTGTCCTGAAGACCTAACAGAGCTTCTTGTTTTAATAGAATAGCACAGATGTGCTTTTTTGTGACTTGTGAAAAAGGAGTGGTGGGGGGGAAGTCTTTCTACAGACTGCTTGTCTCACAGAGAGGACAACAGGAACATAGCAGCGTCTGGATTTGGATCTTAGGAGTGGAAATGGGTGTGTATGCTCAGGAGCACCCAGAGAGGTACACTAATGCTGTGAGTCTATTCTACGCTGCTAGAGTCTGTAAAATAGCCATTAATGCATCTACTTCTGTCCATCTCAGCCTTAAAACTGTGTCACAGCATGTGGGAGAGGAGGAAGACCTACACACATTTTGTGTTAATGTTTTTTCAGTGACTTGAGAAGGGTGGAATGGGATCTCTTGATTGGATCCCTGTTTGTAAAAATAGCAATTATACAGGCTTTTAAGGACTTTCCTCCTAGTACAATGAAGCACTGGCCTCAGTCGAAACCTCTAGGCACTGTTCTACTACAAATACCGATACCTGATTTCAGAGGAGTTACTCTGAGTTTAGGCTAATGTAAGACAAGATTTAAATCTGATATATCTATGTTATACTATAGAGTGTTGATTTTTTTTGTGGGGGACATTCATACAACTGTTTGCAATTCTTTTGAGCTAGTGTTTGAAACGTTCTTGTGATGAGTATTTTTCTTTTTACAAGCCCCATATTAAAAATGTGATTTTTGGACCAAGTAGCTTAGCACGTTTCTTGCTAACCTATAGAGGCAAGTCATGGATGAAAGACTCGTTTGTGCTACTGTAATTGGGAGAAGGGATGAGTGAGAAGGGATGTTCAATGTCTGTGGCACAACCCTCCCTTAAGCAGACCAGTACAAGATCCATCTTTCAGCTTCATGAAGCCTGTTCACCTAGTGTGATGGCTTCCTTTCTGGGCTAGAAAGAGATGAGCTCCAATGTGTCAGTATGGGGACAGTCCTCTACACAATACTTTCTGTCCCTTCCTTGGGTCACCCATCTGTTCCTGGGATGCAACTGATAGAACAACTCCAATAGTTCACTGAGTATAATGACTTAACACCTAATATGGACTCCATGAGGTAGGGAGAGGTTTTGTGTCCATACCCTAATGCATATTCACTTAAGGATCTGTTCCATTCTAATCCACAAGTGTTTCCAGACTTTTTTTTTGACAATAAAGTGTGTTTCTTCTCTTTGGGAGCTAGGTGGGCGAATGTGTGGGGACTACATGCTGTGCTCTGACTGTGACGATGAAATCAACTTTGGTTTGGAGCAGGGCAAAGGAGGCATGTGGTCTGAATGGTGGTGCACCTGCCTTCTCTACCAAAGCTAGTTGTTCAGCCACATGGAGACTGCAACTTTTAGATGCACTTTTTACATCACTAGGTTACACATTGCCTTAAAGTTTCCAGGAGAAGAAATTGTGTGCCCAGAATATGGAATGCTTATTGCACTATTTAAGTCATATTGAATCTACAGCTATTTTTTTATGTCCCTCCTTTAACTGAAGTGTATGCTTTTCAGACCTTAAAGCTGCAGGTCATTTTTTACATTTGCTATTGAGAGCAGATGTGCCCAATCCCTATCGTGTTCTACTGAAAAACGGCTGGGTTACGAGAGGTCAAATGACGAATGCCTTTCAATCTCCATTATTATTTCCTCCACTCAATTGCCACAGCAGGAAGACCATAGTCATTAACGTAGACCTTCAAAATATATATATATTACAGCTCAGAACCATTCACTGTCCTCGCACTCTAGACTGCCTGTTTCCACATCTTGTAGTCCTTTCAGGTTCCCCTTTTTGTGCCCTGTGTAGTCAGATGTGGGGACATCTGCAGTTCTGCTGCAGACTCAATAGAAATGTCTTTGGATACTTGAAGAGTTTGATTTCAAAACTATTATAGGTTCTCCTGTTTCCTTCCATAGCCTCAGACTAAGGATTATTAAGGAGCAAGTGATTAATGTACTTTGTCTGAATGGAAGAAATCAGCAATCCCCAATTCTTTCATATTCCCGTCCATCATCTCCAATGATGCAATGACTCCTGGGGTGGCTTATTTTTTTTGCATGCAACATTTGCAGAAATAATTTTTAGACAAATTTCCAAGAAATATGAACTATTTTGAAAAACATCATAATGTTACTGCATATAATAATCTAAAGGATTATTAATTCTTTCATGCTTGATGAGAGAAAATCTATTTGTCTCTGCATAGAGTAACTATTCAGTACACTGTATTTCTTTTTGTTTTTGAGAATGCATAGTTGGCAACCAGGCATCACGTTATGAAGAGGAAGAATAGGAAGTATAGCTGGAAAAATTTTAATAATTTATTATATTCATCACCAAATGAAGGAGAATCTTGTCCTTTTCAGTGTTGTCTAACATCTCTGTTAGCATAGCAAGCCTAACACATTTCTTCCTTTTTCATTTCCTCCTAAGTTTCTAACTGAAACAAAAAACCAAGCAGAGAACATAGCTCAAAAACATTTGCAGCTTGGAAAGGAGGCTCAAGTACAGGCAATATCTCGGGACCAATGGCTTCAAGTATTCAAAAAGATAAGCTTGCCAACTGGCTGCAGTAGCTCGGGTGTGAGGGCAGGCCTGGATACTTTCTCTTCAAATTGGTGGTTTTTGGGGGACCATTAGAAAACACTGCTAAGTGAGCATCAGTGCCAAATCCAAAGCTATCAAATTCAGTACTTGCCACTTGCTCCTTTCCTTTATGTATTAAACTCACATATTGTACGTCTCCTGCAAAACTGTGAGACCTTGTAGAAAATGTGGTGTGCGTTTATACAGTGTTGACAGGATGGTTAAAATTACACTCCGTTGCTAGAAGCTACAATAACATGCAAGGAGCTCTTCCAGTTTAAAGAGATATCCCTTTATTTAGTTCAATCAAATAGGAAGCAATAATCTAGCGGTTAGAGTAAGTATCTAGGAGTCGGTGCTATTTTTGGCTCTGCATTGATTCAGTCTGAGCTAGGGGCAATCAGCCATCAGTTATAATGCCCAGTCACTACTTTATATAGCAATAAAACCAAAATAAGAAAATGATCAGACACTGTGTCTGCTGATACTAATCAGGTGAGTAGAGAGGAAGGGTAGTTCATAATCAGAGCATTAATCTGAGATGCCAGTGACCCAGGTGCAGTTTGCTCTGCTTCAGATTTTGGGTTAAATTTGGTTTCATCCATTAGATGTTCATTTAGTTCCCAGTAAGATCGAATAGGATCAGGGACTCATTTTGGTGTGGATATACAGTTCTCCTATACTTTCAGTAAGGAACAAGTAGGTAGCTTGTGCACCCCTGGAGGTGAATTCTACTTGTCCCCACAGGGGTACACAGTTCTGCCATTCACATCAATGGCCAGCACTTGATGCTCCCAGAATTATGTTCTTAGTGTCACAGGAGGTACATGGCTGTCCATTCATTTCAATGGAGGTTGAATCCTTGGTTGGTATGAATTGCTGTACCTCCACTGGCATGAAAAAAGCTGTCATC
This sequence comes from Alligator sinensis, assembly GCF_000455745.1. Taxonomy (NCBI): domain Eukaryota; kingdom Metazoa; phylum Chordata; order Crocodylia; family Alligatoridae; genus Alligator; species Alligator sinensis. Next base: position 328,224 of record NW_005842453.1, on the reverse strand, counting down.
TTACAAGAGCTGACACTTTATCCCTGTGGATAGATTCATAGATTCATAGATTCATAGATGTTACGGTCAGAAGGGACCTCAATAGATCGAGTCCGACCCCCTGCATAGGCAGGAAAGTGTGCTGGGTTTAGATGACCCCAGCCAGATGCCTGTCTAACCTCCTCTTGAAGATGATCTGAGCTGGGCCAAATCCTATCTTCAGATGCTCTGAGCATCCATTGAAGCCAACTACAGCCAGATTTGTGCAACTTGGGAAAGAACTGATTCAGTTTTGGATGCCAGCAAGGGTCCTGTGACTGGAGCTATGGCAGTATGTGATCCATGCTCTGTCAGTGCACCCCACAGAGGGTATAATACTGAAACAAGACTCCCAGACTCCAATCAGTGCCAATTCCTAAGAGACTGGTCAGGAATGTGTTCTTCAGAAAAAAAACTACAGCGGACTTTTTGGGATAAACTATGAAGAAAACATTTCAACACAAGTGTTCTTTCTTTGACATAGAGAGGAGCATCATGGGAGAAATCTGAGTTATACATTATAAACATACACAAATCTGGGGAGTCTTTTCAACTGACGCAACAAAGAAGAATTTTAAATTAGAGTTGGATGAAGGGTTTTTGAATTGTAGTGAAAATGCAAGAATGGGGTTGGCTAGGGTCTTGCAACAGTACACAGCGAAGCTTTGGAGTAACCTTTGTTACTCAAAGCCACCTGCTTTTCATAATATAGTAGCTAGCTCCAGGATGAGCCAGGCTAGCTTATTTTTTTGCACCACCAGGTTGTGGGGACCATACGTAATAGCTGTTCCTTTTTTTGGTGTAGGCTGCATTGAAACACTTAAGGTGCTTTTTCTGGTAATGTGGAAGGACTCAGCTCTCATTAATATGGTTCACATGTAATGTTTTCTGTGAACCAGAGAAAGCCTGACCTCTGAGATGTTGTGCAGGAATGGATGTACTAGGAGCTTCATTCATTCACCCCGCTTCACCATAGAGGGTGGGCAAAGCAGCCATACAAAAATCTGCTGTACTAGCACCTCTGCAAAGAGAGCAGGCCATCCACTCTTTGTGGCCTTGTAATAGTAGTGCCTAGTGGAGCTAATTATTTTTGTTCACATCGCTTACAGCAGAGGACACATTGTTGGCATCTTTTAATTAATAACAGTACAGTGATGACTACCCAACCTGATTAAAAAGGGGACTTTCTTTTCTTTCCCCCTCCTTGGGGACAATGTTGACAAAAAATGTTTTCATCAAAATGTTCCTGGGGAAAACATTGGGTCTTTAGCACAAAAATAAAAATGGAAACTGTTTCTATTTGGAAATGTCACTTTGGTGCTTCACGCCTCCATTCTCTATTTGGGTTGGGTTTACTAACTGGACTGGATCTCGTGTCCTCTCTTGCAGAGCGGCAATGGTATATTGTAGGGCTGGAATTCCATGTCCAACATGCATTGACGGGAGCTTAGCTTAGCAGCCTGGTGCTTGGAGAAGAATAGGGGCTTAAGGCACAAATATCATAAGTCCAGTAAGACAGCATATGTGAATGGAAAATTTCTGGTTTTGACCTGAAGCTTTTGGGTATGATCTGAACAATAAATGCTCTTGTTTTTTTGTATAGGGTATTTTGTTTAAAGGGGGGAGGGGAAGGGGAAGAAAGATAAAGTCTATCAGTCAGTCTGCCATATCTCACCAAAAAAATTATGCCAGAAAATATTGAATTTTCTGATGGGAAAAAAAAAGTATGGAAAATGTTTCATCTATTCTTCTTAATGTGTTTCATCATGTGAAAGAAACAAGTGTATAAAATCCCAGGGTGACATTTTGAGTTCCCAATTGGTTAAAGATCCTTGGAGTAGTGGCTTGAACTTTACACATGAAATCTTCATGAATCCATTGTAAGACAACGATAGGATGAGAAAAGATTGTGTCAGGGCGATGGTCTGTGGCATTTTTGGCACCAGCAGAGTTCTGCATGTGGCCGAGCATAAAGATGCCAATGGGAATGCCAGTAGATGCACAAGATAATTTGACTTATGCTGTTGTAATATGCACCAGGCTACTGCCTCTCTTTGTATCTCCAACTATTTCCATTCATCAGCCTCAGTTTCTTTTCTGCTTACAGTGTCAGATATGTACATTGATGTATAGTTCCCACTTTTCCCTCTCTAAAGAAAAAGGGGCCACTCACCAGCATTGCTTATTGCTACTGCAGGCCTCAGTAAGGTGAAAGGTCCTTGTTCCCCTAGAGGTTTGACACATTATGACGGCTTCATTTGATTAAAAGGGGATGTTGATCATTAGTTATGACCCACATTTCTTTTTTTCTGGCAATCATTCAAAGTGTTCCCAGATGCCCATGAGGCTGTTTGTTACCTGCAAATAAAACATATCTTTATAACAGGAACATTAATGGTAATGAGTAATATCAAAATGTGCCATGTGCCTTTCCCAGGCTTTTTTGCATTTTGATGGATTGAATGATGGAGGAGAAACATATGCTTTCCAGATTGAACCCAACCCACTCACTAATTCAGAGTCCATGCTCCTTCAAACTGCAGCCAAACAGAGAATAAATTGCATAGTATTTGTCATCCACTTGGGATTAATTATTGAGTTTTAGAGGTAAGTAGCTGCACCAGGGAAGGTTACCAGTTTTGTTCTTTTATGCATAGTGAGACCATTGAGGGGGGCAAAGAGAAAGGAACTGGCCAAACACAAATAACTTGGATACTTCTGTCCAAAATAAACTGGGCAACAATAAGTGAGGTCAAATGTTCAGCTCAGAAAATAATATGTATGTATGCACTTCTGTTGGTGTTTAGTACAGTCGTATGAGGAATGGGTACTCCCTTCAGTTTAACATTAAAGAGCAGACAGAGCAACAGGAAAAGTCTTTGGGTTTTTTATAGTTAGCGCCATAGTTGACCTGTAGCTGGTACTGCCTTGGAAAAATTGAGTATTGTTCCCTGAAGGAGTCCTGTCAACCTTGAGCTTTAGACTTGTAAGAAAGGAATCTTCCATCTGTCATACAGGACAGGGTTAGGACACTGGTCCCTAGAGCCCTTTGATTATGTGATGATGTTTTAAGGAAATTAGCTGATGGCTGCGATAGGGAAA
>NW_005842453.1:313510-325046 GCF_000455745.1 Alligator sinensis | reverse complement strand
AGGGAAAGACCTGGGTCTGGATTTGAAAATTAGTTAGGTTTTTGTTTCATGAAATGCACATCTTAACAGGAAACTGAAAAGATAAGGTCAAGAGGGGAGGGTTGCGCCAAAGGCAAGGGGACAATAGCTTAAAATACAGTCTGATTTAGCTATTTTTGAGTTGAAACCGGGCATTTGAAAAATGAGATAATTAATCATCATTGTCTGGATATTCAGAGCACATTTCCACCAGTACAAAAGACAGCTTTTAATATCTATTACTATTACAAGTCACAAAACAGAATAACCTCAGCAAATCTGCTGACACTATGGTCCTTGAGTGATATTAGTGAAGTTTAAGACTCAGTGATAGGGCAGTGCTGTGATGTCTCATGGGACTTAATACTGGGTCTGTAATTGGACTGGAAGTTTTGTACCCAACCCTGCAACCCATACTCCCGTGAGTAGTATTTGTGCAAATAGTTTGTAGAAGTCCGTTAGACTGGTTCTTTAGGATTTCAGGCTTCTGCCACGACCTGAGTGCTTCTGTTACCCCGTGGATCATGTAAGCATTTGTGGTAGAGACTGAAGAGGAGAAAATATTTTTGTTCTGTTTAATGTGTAGGCTCACACTTGAGTTGTGGCACAGTAGAGTACTTTATGTCTTAGCTTTACATGCAGGATGATTGATAGAGCAAAACTGTTCAGGAAGTTACTAACTGAACTGACATTACAGTTAAATGCCATTCAATTAACCTTGCATTCTATGGTCCCTTTAATGTTTTTGTCCTGTCTGGTCCATTATATCCACTAGAACTGAGAATACAGCAACATTTGAATTCCAAATCTTCTGTCCCCTCCTGGAATTTTAAATCAGCGGCATTGAAGAGAGCTAGAATTGTTACCCGATTCTAGTTTTTTTCAGATGTCAGGTCTGATTGGTGCTGGTTCAGCCTTTTCCGCATCATTTAAAGTCGAACTTCTTCTCCGTCAAGATAATAACTTCAATTGAACTCCCTTAGGGCTTATTTTAAGGATACAAATTCAGCAGCATTTGCTCTAAGGGGCGTCTTCAGGAAATGTAAAATAAGCACACACTCGTGCTGCCCTGCAAAGTAAACTTCCCAGGCTGTAATCAGAACTTTAATTTCAACCATTACATTTTTTTGGTCAAATTGCAGGTGAACTGAGTTCTCTGTCTCCACAAAAGGAGAGGCATATATAATAGATCTATTGAAAGCTCTTAACTCTTTCTTTTCCACACGCATTTAGAAGTTTAAAAAAAAATATTAATGGCTATAAAGAAAATAGCAGGCCAAATCAGCAAACATTCTGTCATGCAGATTCCTGGCTACGTTTGAAATCAATGTACTCAGTCTATAATATACTTTAAGTGTTTTGTTTTGTTTTTTTAACAGGAAAAGTGCTGGTAGGAACAGACAGTTGACTGTACCTCAATGCACAGTCTGATTTTCCATCCCAAAATTGTGCAGGTATTAACTTATATACGGCCACATTTATGCAAGTAAATAAGTGATCTGTAAATAAGTGACTGCAGCCTGTTTCTGCAGTCTGGGTGCATGTAAAATGGTATGAGCATGAAGTCTGTGGTTTGTATTTTTGGTTTGTACTTAAACCAGTAATTGGCTTGTCCCTAGATACCGCCATATGCACTGTTGTACAGTGGTGCATGCCATGTCATGAAAAAATGGGGGAAAAGTAAAGAATTTATAAAAATATGATTGTCTTGCTTCTTAATTATAGTCATCATCTATTTTTTAAGAATTGATGCAACATGTTCTATCACTGACTTTTCAGGTGCAATGAAGACATGTTAACTTCTTCTGTTGGAAGTGGTCTTATTTACTTGTTGGTCTTACTGTAGGGTCTAGAATAGCGGTTCCCAACCCTGGGTCACGACACAAATGATGGTCATGGGAGCAATGCCGGTGGCGCCGCACAGAAAAGATGAGCTGCGCCACGTGCCGGGAGCTCCCTCGCCCCCAGGCCGCTGCCGTCACCGCACTCTGCTCTCAGCAGCAGGGCACGGAAAAGAAAGGTTGGGAACCACTGGTCTAGAATCTCACCATAACTTCTGTGCATCCTAACTGAGGACCAGAATGCCATCATCTTATGTGCTGTGCACACACAAAACTAAAAGGTGGTCTGTGTCCCAAAGAGTTTATCATCTATAACACAAGAGACCACAGAGGCATGCAGACAGATATATGAGGGATTATAAGGAAACAGTGAGACCATATTGGTCAAAATGGTAGGGACTGATTTTAACCGAAGAGCAATCTTGCTGATTTCAAGATTTTTTTAGACATCATAGTAAAGGAAAACTTTAAGAAGGAGTTTCAAGGAGGATAATGAGGTGGCTTCATTACTGCATGGGAGAAAGCATGAAGGTGTCTGCTTGAAAATTAATGAATAATGGAAGCTGGTGACTTGGACTAATTTGGGGGCATAGAATCAGGGAAGAGTAGGGTTGCAAGGTACCTCAGCAGGTCATCTTGCTCAAAGCAGGATCCTCACTATCTAAACCAGCTAATACAAGTGTTTGTCTAACCTACTCTTGAAACTCCACAACCCTCTCATACAACTGCAAAGCACAGTGCCTAAACACATAAAGAAGATCCTAATCTGCCACAGGTAAAGTGGGGGGCTGAGGGTATTGTCAGTGTCCTGCTGCTGTGAGGAAAGGAAGTAGTTGTTAAAATACACTTGAGAAAGTCAAGAAAGAGGACCACAAGCCCTACTGCAGAGAAAGACAAACACCTCCACAGTCCAGGCTAAAGGTAAATTTCTTCCTGATCCCAATTGAGGTGGGCAGTTTGAATCTGCGTAGAGGAGCAAGACCTGCTAGCCTGGAACCTCTGGGTTTTTGTCCAAGCAGGAGCATAGGCTTAACCCAGGTCAATTTCCAAGCCTTGACATCAGCCAACACTCAATGTGTCTGAGGAAGATAGAAACCTCTCATACCATCGATAGCTACATGTGGCAACCAGGAAAGGCCAGAAAGATGGGAAAAAACAAATATTTTTAATTCTGCATTGCGCCCCAAAGACGGCAAACACAATTACCCACATCACACACCTCAACTGGAGAGCCAGAAATCCCCTTTCTATCATCCTTGGAAGACATAATTAGATAGGACTAATTTATTACAAATTTACCAGCACATAGGGATGATTCAAGAATTTGTGTGGCCCGTAGGAAAGATCACGCTTAGTAGGCTTCTCTAATTGGCATAGCACAGGGGTCAGCAACTGATGGACGTGCCCCATGGAACAATTTGATTTGGCTCATGGTTATAAGGCCATGAGGACATTCAGTGGCAGGGATCTTTAGCTGCAGGCACTTTCCCTGTGCCTCCTCAGGGAAAAGTGCTGGCTGAGTGGCGTTGTTCTCATGCTGCTGTGGGGAAAAGTAGTGGCTGGGTGCTAGGACCTGTCCTCTCACTCATTTCTGGCTCAAACTGGGTCACTCTGGAGTGTAGCCACAAAAGGTTGCCAACCTGTGACATAGCACATGCCCTGTGGACTGGGAGAGATTTGCAGGCTAGAGCAAAAGCCATTATTGGAGTGTTGGAAATTTTTCTTTGGCTGAAAGGTTGGATTAGGAGGATTTTTGGCAGCAGGTTTGGAGTTGAGAATTTGAACCTTGATTCCTTTTAGGGGTAGGGTCATGGAGTATAGTTTTGTTGAAGAAGTTAAAAAGTACATGCTAGGAAGGTGTGCTGACTAGATGCCTTTTGATGTCTAAAATCTTGTGTCTTGGGACATAGTAGGCACTTGTCTATGGTTAGCAGTTAGATTTGGAGCTTGGAAGCCACATACTACACCTTTAAAATTCTAAGCAATCACTCTTTGTGCAGAGTTGAACAGCCATACTGGTTTTGGAAGTACTGCAACCTTTTCCAAGGGAGACATACACATACCATTTTGTCCTTCCTTACTGTTTTCCTTCAACACAGATAAGTAATTTAGTTGCAAATATATGTTAATTTTATTTCTTTTGGGAAAAATAATAAAGGTCCTGTGACTCAGATGGTATTCTTGGTTTGCAAATGAGTCTGCCTTATGTATTCAATTATTTTATGTGCTGCTGGCTAAAATTTCCATGAATATTTAATTTAGATTTTTGAATTTTGACATTGAAAAGCCCAGCGAGAGAATAAAATTCAATAAAAACCTGAAATGTTTTCAAAAATCTTTCTGAATGTTTAGCTTAGTTAATCCATCAAAGTTTGAAATTTTAATTAAAACTGTCAAAATTTCACATTTTAATATTTGTTTACCAATTAATTAATAACATTAATAACACATGGTTTATCCTCTCATCCTTGCCTAATGTAAACTTATCTACAAGAGATTAATCAAAAGAGACATTCTCTCATTTTCCATGTTGGTAGAACAAATTCTTGTTTGTCTCTTGGCAATGGTAACACATATCTGCCTTTCTCACCCTGACCTCTTTTTTGTTTTGGATTTTTCCTGTTCTCAATTTAAACTCCTGGTGGTTGTTCCTACAGCCTGTGTTTGGTGATTGGCCCCATTGCTGCTCTGTGGAACATGGCCTGTTCATGATTTGTTGAACTGTATTTGCACTAGCTTTGGTTACAGAAAGCAGCAATGTGTAAGCTAATGTGTTACACAACTTAATGTCATTTCCAAAAGTGCCTCAGGGTATGTTTACAATAGATGCAGACCAAAGTGACAATTTTCACCAAATCTGGCCACAGAAAGTGGTCTATAGCTGTGATCAAACACAAGTGCAAGGCCATAGACAGCTTCAAAATGGCTGATTGGGTGAAAACCTGAACCCTCATTACATGAGGGGTCAGATGAAGATGTTTCAAAACAGAGCCGCTTTTACCACCCAGTCTCGAGATGATTTCAGAATGGGAGGGGGGAAAGGAAGTGGAAGGAGTTTGGTTTGGGTTTTTTTTTTTGGTTTGGGGTTTATTCAGGCCCCTCTGGAGTAGAGTGGCTGTGGTGGGGGTGGCTCCAATTCACCCACCCTACCCTTCAGCAATGGCTGGGGAGCAGCTAGAATGAGCTCCCTCTGCTCCCTTTCCCCACTCCCATTCTGAAAACTTTGCAGCCTCCCAGGGAGGAGGGACCATTGTTAGGGGAAACCAGCTGCAGGCTGCAGCCAGCAGCTAGATTCCCCTTTCCACTGGAACCAACAGTGAACTTCTGTTTGGTCCGGGGGATCCTTGTAAATCAGAACACTTCCTGTAAAACATTCTCAGTTACAGTGGGGAGCTGCACTTCTGTCTGCATGTAATGTGTCCTATGTGAGACCAGTCATAACCACTAAGAAAGAAGCCACTCATTCTTGCTCTGCACACACTCAGGCTGGCAAGTGTGTGCTCTAAACATCTTGGTGTTGCCCTAAGCTTGCATCACAGCTTGCACTTGAGAGAGCCTAAACATGGTATTGAGGTACATGGGAAGGTGTTTTCTGAACTACTAACACTGCAAATTTGTGTCTGGGTTGGTACCGAGCAGGCATAAGTGAGTGGGACTTACCGCTCAGTGGTGTGCCCTGCCTCACTGAGGACATTAGACAGGCATGTCCTTGGTGATTTAGGAGTCTAAAGTACAAATTCAAAAAGGTATAAGGGTGTGTCTACAAGAGACCACCAGCTGCCAACAGTGCCAGCTCTTCCTCAGGTGGGGACCCTGGCCAGTCACCTGCATGCTGCACCCTGTTGCGCAATGAGTTTGCTTGGAGCCACATGCCATCACCACCAGCTGGGACCCACTGGAGCCACCGGGTAAGCCAGCCCCATCAGCCCCCTCCACATGGTAAGCACCTCAATGTGGGGAGGGTCCTCCCCACCCCAGTCCCTCCCCCTGGTCCTGGTCCCCACTCCCTGCCTGGGCCAGCCACATTCCCCTGGCCCCTGGGTTCTCTCACCATGGCATGCAGGGAGGTGGTTATTTTAAGTCAGGGACAGTAATTTTTCATCTGCTTCTTTACCAGGTGCAAGCCTTGACCACAATTCAAGCTAAGTATGCAGCTTAAGCTAAGCACAGCAAAAAGGTCAAAACTCAGGCAGGAAGGCCTCTGGGTCCCAACAGTGATGAGGGTCTTGGCTGGCAGCTGCCTGGGCCTGGAACTGCCCACCTGACATACCATGGGCCTCTGGTACAGAGCATCGTATCTCAGAAATGTTGCAAACTGTCATAAACCACTTCTTTATCATGGCTCTGTAGGTCCTGCAGCTGCACATGGGGGAGAGCCTCCAGTTAGCAGCCTGGATGTGGGCTCAGGGTCACCACCCGCTGGCCAGGGGCCCTGTGGATGAGCTGGCTCCACAGGAGGAGGACCCAGGACTTTACCCTTCTCCTAGGCTAGTGATGGCTGCCGATGGCTGTCTGAAAGATCTATGGGCCTGGTGGACAGAGGACATTGCCCACAAGGATGTGCTGGACAGGGTGGATCATGAATTCTGGGTGCAGGTCCTGGCCCTGGAGTACAAGTGAGTGAAGGCCCTGCAGGAGCAGAGTGCATTCATGGCCAGGACATTGGAGGCCATGGAGGATGACTGCAGGGTGCTGGACAGTGTCTTGGCCCTGGCAGTCACCTTCATGCCATCTGCTTCCCTGCCCCACCTGGCCTCTGGCAGTTGCCTGCTGCCCAGATGTAGACTCCCTTGTGGGTCTTGATGGAGGTCCAGTGCTACCTCCATGGCCCAGGAGCCCCTGCTCCAGGTCCCCCACCACCCAGCCCCCACCTGGGCCCAGGCCTGCTGCTCACCCCGGCTCCACATGGGTATGGAGCTGGAGCTGCCTGAAGCAGGTCCAGGACTATGTGCCAGCCCTGCTGGCCCTGGACACCAGCTGCCAGAAGGGGAGCCACCCATGCTGGGAGACCAGAGGCCGCTGTTGCCCCTCGGTGAGCCCCACACCAACTGCACTTGCTGTGGAGTGCACATCTGCAGGGGAATGGCCAGAGGCTTGGATGCATGCTACATGTCCCCAGGCTCTGCCCCCTAGGCACCCTCACCCCATGGCTGCCCACCCCTGGAGGGCACCCACACAAACCACCACATTATTGTAAATAGTTTTCATGGGGAAGAGGGTGTTTTATTGTTGGCAGGGTGGGTGGTAGAGGGGCTCTTTTGTTGGGAAGGTAGGGGAGAAGGCGTCTGTTTGCTGGAGAAGGAGGAGGGTTTATTTGTTGGCGACGGGGGGTGGGTCTGTTTGAAATGAGGGGAATAAAAAATGTTGTTCTGAGACATGTCTGCAGTGAGTGTGGTGCTGGGTTTGGATGTGGGGATGGGGAGGAGGGTCCATTGGGAAGCTGTTCAGGTGGGCTATAGCAGGGACTGCAGGAGGTGGTGATCAGCCAGCCCCTCTTGCACCTGGAGTCCTGGCCCCCACTGGCAGGTGTGCAGCTCACCCAGAGTCTTGGCAGTGGTGTTCTGCTGCTTTCACTGCCTCCACATCTGGTGCTCCTTCTGCAAGGCATCCTCCACCCACTGTGCCTCCTCTGGCCAAGCCTCACAAAACACCCCCTCCAGTCTTGCAGATGTTAGGCAGCACGCAGGCTGCAAAGATGACCTGGGGGGATCTTGTCCTCGGCGAACTCAAGGCGGGTGGGTGAGGGTACACCAGCATCCCTTGAGGTGGCTGAAAGTTCATGCCACCAGGGCATGGGTCTGGCTCAGGCACCGGTTAAATTGGGCCTGGTGGGGGTCCAGCTGGCTGGTGTACAGCCACATGAGCCTAGGCAGGACCAGATAGGCAGGGTTCCTGATGAGGAGGGTTGGGACCACCACAGCTCCCAACTGGAGGTCCGGCTTCCCTGGCATGAAGCACCCACTCTGCACCCGGGCTGGCAGGGCAGAGTTCCAAAACACACAGAGTTCCAAAGCACCCAGCCAGTGCTCACATTGGTGAAGGCACCACAATGGCCTGGAGCACAACTGAGTGGAAGCTTCTCCAGGTCTATTAGGGGTGATCACTGTTGGGCAAACAGATGATGGGGATATGGATCCTGTTCAGGGCCCTGATGCACTGGGGAATCCTACGGCATCAAACCCCAGCACCACTGCTGGTGGGTTGTGCACCCAGAGCACCGTGTGCCCCAGCATGTCCTGAGGGGTGCTGCATACCTCCAGGATAGCTTCCATGTCAGTGGCCTTGCCCACATAGAGGAGACTGGCAGGCATGGCCAGCTTCAGCTGACAGCCAGCTGGGTGTCTGTGGGGAGGGGCAGCCACATGGCAGTGTTCTGCCACTCCAGGTGCAGGCAGAGCTGTTCCAGGAGGTCCAGGAAGGTGGCTTGGGTCATCCTGAATGCCTCCAGCCACTGCTCATCATCCCAGGTCTGCTGGACAACATGCAGTCATCAGTCCTCGCTGGCCCAGCAGGGCCACAGGTGGTGGGGCTGGAGGTCCAGCGGAGTGAGGGAAAGGGCAGCCAAGGCAGTGGTGTCTAGCAGTCTATTGTTGACATCTCTGCTGCGTTCCAGTCAGCATGATGGGGTCCAGGTGGCAGCTGTGCAGTGGTGGCAGCCTTGGAATGGTGCGGTGCAGCCAGGCAAGTGGCCACTGTGCAGGGGTGGTGGGGGGAGGCAGGTTGGTAGAGCCCAGATGGCTATGGACCAGCCAGCAGGTGATGCAGTGGGCCAGCAGGGCCATCATGGTGCCCAGCAGGAGCCTGGGGTGCTGGGCATTGCTGCCAGGGGTAGGATCTGGATTAGCCATGGTGCAGGGAGGCAGAAGTAGCACTGACACAGCTGCAGCATGCTGCTCCTGCACTGTGCATGCTGTTTCTGGCCAAAGAAGTGGCTGGCCAGGGAGCAGAGAGTGGGGCTACCTTTTCAAGATGGTGTCAAGCCTTGAGCTTCCCAGGTGGTGGCAGGAGCCCATTGCAGGATCACAGGAAGTGGGATATCTGCTCCCATGTCCCTGCATGTGTAGATGCCTGCTTGGAAGGATTTATTTGTGGGTAGTGTACTCATAAGTAAACTGGTCCCAGATCAAATACATGTGTAGATGTACCCTAAGTGACTGAAATAAATGGAGATTTAGATATTTAAAGTACCTACACACCTTTTTTAGATCTGGCCCTCAGTCCTACTCTCAAAAATATCTTTGACACTTCAGAACCCAATGCCCCACATGTTGTATAGTCCAACATAATTGTGTCATATGGAGATGCACCTGCATTGGCTTAATCCAGCTGTCTTGCATGTGTATTACAATGAAGCGGTGGAGGTATAGATTTAGTAAAATCTATAGTCAAGCCTATGCTTTTACAACTTAGTTCCTTCTTGGTAGCCAACATAGCTAGTGTTCAGATATGTCTATAACTGCAGCAATCATTTCATTTTAGTGCAGATATAGCATAAGAAAGTCAGTGCCTAAGTCAGTTTTGAGATATAACTTAGTTTCTTAAATCTCTTTGGAAAACATTATCCAGGACAATAAACTAGCTTATATTTAAGACCTTAATAAAATCAAACATTCCCCTCAATTTTAAAGAACTCTAAAAACTTGTTCCAGCTCTCCTCCAAGACCTCTTTCAAGTTCCTTCCCTGCTCGCTCTGCCTGAGTTGTATTGTTCTCCATTGTCTCATAATTTGGTTTTCACCCCTACCGATGTAAGAAAGTTGTCTGCTGCAGTTCTGCCTCTAAAATCCATGGATCTCTCCATGACACTAACTGCCCATTGCTTATCAGAGTTGAATGTATATTTTTTCTATGTTCTTATTCAATTCAATGGGCATGGCCCTTCCTTGGGCTTGGTACTCAACAGGTATCCTAGTGAAATCACATTTAAACATAAGGTTACAAAATCTGAGCCACACAATACTCACTGGATTCGATACTGATTCAGAAGTGAAAGGGCCTGTTTTTAAATCAGAAGTGCCAAACTCCGCTAATGTAAAATGAAAGTAGAAGTGAAAAGAAATGAGCCACGTAAGTATTGGAATATAGTTAATTTATTATGGCAAGCCTGTGCTTCAGCTCTAATCCCTTGTTTGAAAATCAGAACCAGATTGTTGAAACCCCACCTGCCACAGTCAATCTGTTTCATAATGACCTGGGGGTCACTATTTTTGTTTACCGTAATAGCACAGTAAATAGTGCTTCTGTCTTTGTTTATGACCTATTTAAGAGATGCAAAGACTCTTAAGGACATTCTGTTTTTAATAGAGCTCTGTGACTACCTGCTTCCGCCTTCCAAAGTAAAAGGCAATGGATCAAGCTTCCAGCTCTAACTAGACTAGAGGGAGAAAGGATTTTAATAGGCTGCCAAGATTGATGTTTAAAATTATCTTAAATTTTTAGTTACTGCAATGATTGGAAATCGTTGGCACATTTCTATTTTAGGTACAAGGCATTTAGAAAAAGTCTTCTGGCCAAGTTAGTTGAAGGGTTAAAATTTAGATCCTGGATAGTTGGTGGCTGTCCTAGTGGAGATGAGACCACAAAGTGCCATCCTACAAGAAGAATTTATTTTCAGATGTGGGGCATGCAAGTATGATGTGAGATGATTACTTCCCGGACTGTTCATGAACAAAGAAGTGTGCCTTGTTGGACAAGGACAGTATGTATCGTCACAAGGTCAGAGGTGTTAGCACTGAGGGTCTTGCACCTCTAGCTGGTCTATTCACATACATTAAATTCTGCTTCAAAGCACATAGTTTCTCTGCATGTGTGTATTTTTATATATGTCTCTGTGTGTGTGTGTGTGTGTGTGTACGTGTGTGTGTATGCACACACATACACAGAGCCACATTCTTAAATACATTTAAAGGAAATTGTCTTAATCCTTCAATACATTGGAGCACTGCTTATTTAAAGATCTGCAACAGGCCAGCCCTGGATAACTTTTAAGGTATGCAGAACTTCACACTCTGACTGGTTGTTAATGGTGTTATAAGTAACCAAAAGTGAATACTAGGTTTGAATACCAATTGCTTGACTGTTATACACACACACACACACACACACACACACAGAGTCATTTAAAGAGAAGTACAGTCATTTAGAAAGAAAAAGCATACATTTAGAGAGAAATACAGTGCTGATATTCTTAGTGAGGGGATGAAGTAATATTAAATGTTAACTTCCTTATGGTTAATAGTGGAGTTTATGAGCTCTGCATAACATATGGAGGCAATCAGTATTCAAAACCTGGTATTTAGTTTTGGTTACTTATAACACCATTAACAGCCAGTCGGAGTGTGGTGATCGGCATACCTTAAAGTTATTCAGGGCTGGCCTGTTGCGGATCTTTAACTAACCAGTGCTCCAGTGTACTGATGGGTTAGGACAATTTTCTTTAAATATATTTAAGAATGCGGCTCTGTGAAACAGTTTGAGAAACAAAACTACATACAGGAGAGTGAAAGGGGCTTCTTGCCAAGCCTGGGTCTGTGGTTACAAGTGACTTCAGAAAGAATCCAGATTACAATAGCTTAAAAAGAAAAGTATTAATGTGGAAGGAACATTGCGAAATTTCTTATCCTAGCTGCTTTTGCATCTATGATGAATGATGTAATTATGAACCTATCCCAAAACACT
>NW_005842453.1:297629-313500 GCF_000455745.1 Alligator sinensis | reverse complement strand
TTTCCCTTTTCTCTTTGGAAAATGTTACTGAAATGCTACCATCTGTAAACAAACAAAATAACCCAAATTGCAGCTTTGCAAATAAGTTACCCTGGGCTCAGGTTACTCTAGGTCATATGAAGTCCCTAGTTATATTATGGATGTCCTCATTTTAGGATTTAATATTGCTCTCTGTTCCTGTAGTGGCTGCATACCTTTCATGTCAAACCAATAATAATAATATAGTTCTTGGTGGACTTACGGAGCTTGTATCCCATTTCCATTTGGGGGGCAAAACAAACATTTTTCTTCTCGTTCAGAGTCACATCCCCCAGCAGTCATTCCAGCACTCCATGTTTATGTTTTAGCACAGAAATCAGCTTCACCTGCCTAAGATATGCACCCCACTTTAGAGGGCTTTTGATGTGGCAAGTGAGTAAATATTAGGGCTGTGTGAAGCTTCATTCCCAGATTCGGTTTGGTGGAGATTCAGTCCAATTCAGTGGCCAAATCCCTGAATCTGAATTGAATCAGAGGACCCTTTAATGTCTCTGAATCAAATCGGACCCCTCTGAATTGATTCAGAGAGATTTGGAAACATTCAGAGATTCAGACATAGAGACAGCTTTAAGTGTTTTTTCTACATACCTCTAGGTAGCAGGGGCTCGGGAGTGCTGTGAGGCTGGGGCGCATGGAGCATCCCTCAGAAGCACAGGGGGCTCCCCAGCATGCTTGGCAGCAGACTCAGAAGTGGACCAGAAGCACTTCCGAGTCCACCGGGGAGTGCATGGGGGCCCCCTGCACCCTTCCCAGCTCAGTGACTGGTGCCTCCTGGGTGCACCTGGGCTCCCCCTGTGGCCGATCGCCAAGCCAAGAGGGAGCAGCAGGCAGTCATCAAATTGAATCACTGTTCCTAATTTGGGCTGAATCCAAATCTGAATCAAATAGGACCCACTTCACATATCCCTAGTAAATATGTGTGTATGGTATGTGAATAAATATGGGAAACTAACCTTCTTCCTTCCTTCCTTCCTGTTAATAATGTATTTTCTTCATTAATTTTCCTACTGAGCAAAAATACATGTTAGCTGCTGTTCAGTACAGTCACAGGGTGCTTGCTATTTACTCAACATTTTTGACTAATGGGGCACTTACCCAGGTACCTAATTTATAGCAAGGATATTTTTGCAGCTATTGGCCAGGCCTTTTTGCATCTTGGTCACTAGTATGAAGCAAGTTGTACCTAGTATGAGCTGAAAATATTTAATCTCTCTTGGCTTTGATGGTCAACAAAAAAGGAGTTTCAGGTCAATGTCTAGAAACTGTTCTTTATACACCAAATAAATCAGCCATTTAACTGCAGCCAGGGTTCTTTAAAAGAAGAAGAGAGATCTTTAGGAACTTTGTTTTTTTCAAATATTGTTCCAGTGTTTTGTGAAATCTTTGTCTTTAACTTCATAGATAGCTTATTAAACTTAGACTTAGAGAATCACCAATACAGTAAGCAATTTATTAGTGTCTTGATTATAATAAAACTTGGAAAAAATAGGGTTGAACTGGTTAAATAAGGATTAGCTGCTTTTCTTCTACCCACAACCAGTTTAAAAAAATTCATCATCAATAAATGAGCTTTTACAGACAGGGATAGTTAAAAACATTTGAATTACAGCATTTGTAGACAACTGGTCCTGGCAGTCTGTCAGCATTGAATGTTATAAAATCATTTTTTATTCATGAATCTGTTATTAATCTTGACTTCTACAGCCAATATAATATGAATATAGAACAATTAGTATCAGAGTTCTTTATTTCTTGCTGGTGAAAATATTTAAGTCAGTAAAATGGGAGGAAAATACATGGATGTAAACATCAATATTAGCTAATAAAATTCATAATAAATGCATTCAAATTCCTCCAAGCCTTATTATCTTCACTATTTCTTTTACCTCTGGCAGATTTCCTTCAGCTTGGAAGCTATAACAATAGGGATTTTCACTTCTTAAGAGTGGTGATAAATCTGAAATCAACAACTGTTAGCATGATTGGTAGGTTGCTGGAAGAAAATGTTTTTTGTGCAGCATCTTGTCCAAGATTCAATCAGGCTTCAAACCAAAACATTCCTATCAGACAGTTCTCATGGATTTTCAGTAATGAGCAAAATGGGATGGGTGGAGAAATATTTACCATTGTCTCTAAGGCTCTTGAACTTTATTATCCTTTGTGCAGTGTATTCGCCAGTCTAAAATGTTATGGCCTCAGTTTTCAATACGTGGCCTGTATTTGAACATGCCGTAACCTGTCACTCAGATCCCAGGGTAAGATTTGAACAGACAAGCTCTGACATTTGCACAGTTGTGCATGCAAAATTGTAGGTCAGGTAAAAGCTGAAAGCTCTATGATGTTAAAGATCGGGTAAGTTCCTCAACTGGTGTGAATCAGTCTAGCTCTATTGACTTTAGGCTACCTTGCTATGCTGCCAATGATGACTTCTTCATCTCTTGCTATGTTGAAATCAAGACTGTATTTCTTTTCAGGCTAGATTGTTTCATGAAACGTAACAAAATGAGCTCAGCCAGGACGAACTGGGTGAATCTCTGTGGTCTGTGTTGTACAGGAGGACAGACCCATTATAGATTAAAGGCTAGAATAGTTTTAGCAGCCATAGTCTTGCCCTGGCTTAGTGTAAGGGAGGATCTATAAACATCTACCATTAGGCATATGCTTCCTACTTGCTTTTATCCTGTTTCTACAGGCGGCTGTGTTGTAAGCCCATGTGGAACTATGTTTCATGGTGCATCATTACTACAGACTTCCTGCATAGCTTTTCCACATTTTGTGCTCTTCTGTATGTAACAGAACTTCTGCTGCAGTTAGGTCCTCTGTTTTGCAAATGAGGGTCTGGGATTTGGCCCCCAAAATGCTTCTTGTGATGTGCAGTTCTATTCTGGGGTGTGTTGCTGAAGTCAAAGAAATTTAATGCAGGTTCTGTGTTAGTTTAATACTATGAAAGAGACAGCAATCAGTGTGAATGCACAGAAATCTGAATCAAGTATGCTTTCCTGCACAGTGCTAACTGGGCTATGTGATCTATAAGTAAAGTTTTGCTTCTGTGAGCACTACTATGCAATGGAGAAACTCCAGGATAGTAGTAGAGGTATTCTGGATGTATGTTGACTCAGATGAAAATAGATTAGAGTCCATTGTATGTATTGAGATAAAGGCACTCCGTGTTATTTACAGTAATAGAAAATATAATAGTCATCTCAACCATGCTAGTGTACACCTATGAGAAGTTCAGTGAAGCCAACAAATTCACTCTGTATTTACATGCATTATAACACACATCAGATTCTAGTATTGCTGCCTAGGTGCTGGGAAGGTCAAATTAGGTTGCTGTTTCAGAATCGTAACTGCTACATGCCTGATTCTTGCTTTCTAAATAACTGACGTGATGTTATGTTAAGGCAATACTTTTAAAATAAGATCAGTTTCAGGATTAGTTTTACATTAACATTAATCAGACTTCAACCTTCAAACCTTGCTTTGGCCTTTTGCCCATGTATAGCTCAGTTTCAGTTGGCAGATATTTGAATACAGAAGGATGCCCTGAAAAAGAAAATAAAATAAATAGGGAGGTTATTCTCCAGATGACATTTCTGTCCATGTGGTGCTGTCAGAATAGCCAGAATCAGGCTCCATTTTCCTGTAAATAATATATCAGAGCTAAGTTTCAACACCAACGGCTTAGACTCATTTTCTGGTCAATTACCTTTTCCACTGATCCAATAGTTTCACAATCATAAAAGGGAAGTAATGACTTTGTGAAACCAGTTTGTAAAGTAGGATAGCTTTCAGCAAAGTGATTTGATGAGTGTTCAGGAAAATAACGTAAGATAGGATGAAAATAGGAGTTGAACTTGGTCAGTTGAGGTCAGATCCAGATTGGTTCAACAGGCACCTAAATGAAATTCAAAATTTTGCTTTTGAAATTCTAACAGTGTTGGTAATTTCTCCCCCTTCTGTTTTAGTTATTGGTACCACTTACTTTACTGGGTTTGGCCAGAATTGGCTCATATGAAAACTCCTGTTTTTCAGACCCTGAAAGACTTTAAGGGTGTTTATAAACATGTTCTGGGAGGGGAGGAGGCACTTTAATTAGCACAGCTCTGACACCAGTGCTAATTAAAAGCACCCAGGTGTCATGTGTATCAGTATCCCTGCACTAAAAAATGGTGGTGGGGCACTTTGAACTAAACCTTGTCAAACAAGCTTTAGTTTAAAGTGTCCTGCCACCATTTTTCAGTGTGGGGATGCTGATACATGTGATGCTGGAGTCTGCTGAAGCATGGTAACTACCACACTCCAGCAGGCTCGATTAATTGAGTCTGATTCGATGTGTTGAAATTACAGTGCCACAGAGCAGCCTTCCTGCATGTGTATAGGCACCCAAAAGCAGTAATGCTTGTATTTAAAGAACTTGCAGACAATCTTCATTAAATAGCTTGCAAAGCTACATTAGAATTTCTATTCTATAACCATAGAATAACAAATCATAAAAGGCAATGCATCAATTTAACAAAGTGCAGTTAATCTGGCTGTTCCAGCCATGACAAGAGTGGAAGCCAATAGTGCCGGAATGCACTTCAAACTGGAGATTCTGGTCACAAAATACACATTGTTTTTATACACATTGTTTAAGCTACTTGATGTATGATATTACATTTTTAAATATGCATCAATACTGAAAAATGTAACCTGGAGCTAAAACATCTTAGGTGTGAAGTTTCTCCACCTATGGCAATTCTGAACTCTCGGTGCCCTCTCGGTGCCCTTGCAGTACCTTTGCTCTGCTTTCCTTCGTGTAACAATGCCTAATTAATAATACCCTTGCCTTTACTTTTTAACAATTTCAGGTCTAGCCTGACTTTTATTTAACCCAAATCCTTAGGTTCACTAAAATCTATATTCCACAAGTTCTATACATTCTATGAATTCTACAAATTCAGTTTTTTCTTAAACTTTTTTGTGCCATGTCAGTCATTGTGATTAGTTCTGCTCCATCAGCCATAAAGCATATTAGGCCTCTAAATTCATTCTCCTCCTCCATTTTGGACTTCAGTTCTCTGGGTGCCTACCCCTGGGCTACTGTTC
Source organism: Alligator sinensis (assembly GCF_000455745.1). Taxonomy (NCBI): domain Eukaryota; kingdom Metazoa; phylum Chordata; order Crocodylia; family Alligatoridae; genus Alligator; species Alligator sinensis. The sequence goes on along the minus strand of NW_005842453.1, from coordinate 308,370 downwards.
ATGAAGCAATTTAGACTGGTGTTGAGGAGATACCTGAACTCTATCTAAGTGTCTGCAGGGGCTTTATCCTTCAAGGTTAATCTAACCTGCCTAGATTGAATCTGAAACTGGAGCAGTGAGGGGGAAGGGCCTGATGGGGCTTTAGTCCCTGCCCTGGTGTCTGGGCAGAGTGAGCCCCTTCTTGGCGGGGGGCAGTGTGGGGAAGTGGGGAGCTCTGAGCGGGGGCGAGAGTTGCCATAGACTGCACAGGGTGGGCGGTGGCCCCAGGCTCAGAGGGGTCCATCACCACTCAAACCCCCTAGCACTGCCAATGCCACTTATCTCCAGCAGCTTTCCCTCCCCTGCCCCTGCCTGCAGCATGCCCCCCTCCACCAGGAAGGGGCTCACACTCCAGGATACCATGACAGGGGCTGCTGCTCCTCTCATGGTCACTCCCCCCTCACCTCTCCAAGGCAGGCATGCAGCTAGTAGGCTCCCTTAGGCAGGGGGCCAGGAGGGCTTATTCCCCCTCTGCCCCTGGGGGACTGCAGTAGGGTCTGTCAGCCCCAACTGCTGCTGCTCGCAGAGGGTGGGGAATAAACCCCCACCCTGCCTCCTTGGCTCAGGGGCCAGGTTGCCCTGGCCCTGCCAGTGCAGCAGCAAAGGTGGAGCTCCCTGTGGACCCCGGTCCAGGTGCATATGGGTGGGACTGGGGGGGAGAATTAAACCCTTCCCTGGCCAGTTTACTCGGAGCTATTGCCAGGTCCACCACTAGAGCAGCTGGCAGAGACATGTACATACCCATCGGTGAAATAGGGGAGGGAGGGTGGGGAATAAACCTCTTCCCTGCCCCCTTCCCAGGGCCTGTGTCTAGCCAGACCCCTGCCCTACCCTGTTCCTGCCTGTCCGTGCTCTGTATGGGGAGCAGAGGAGTTGGGCCAGCCCTGCTCCGCTGGAGCAGAAAGCCCAGCTTAGGAAGTATATTGGGATGCTGGGGGATTCTGGTTTAAGTTAAAGCAGGAAGATGTCTGGGACAGACATTGCTTAAACTGGTTTGAGCTCAATCAGTTAAGTCTGATACTACATTCAACCAGGTTTATCTCAAACCCATTTCAGCCATTTTGAAACTGGTTTATGTGCACTGAACTTATGTTCTGTTACAGGTTTAAACCAGTTTCTGATCACTGAAAGTGGTTTATATGTAATGTCTGTCCCTAGTGGTGAGGGGAGACTAGAATCTGGGTTTTTCACTTCCTGCATGAGTGGCTTAATACTGAAAAGCAGTTTTGGTGTCAATGTAATGATGGTAAAACATGCTAGCATAACAGCTCTGGAGAAAGATAACCTCTTTGTGAGCCTAGCTTTTGGACTAAAACATGGGTTGGACTCTCCTTCTTCTCCTCTCCTTGTGGGTTTTTGTCCAGTGGGTTTTATGACTTATGTGGCTATCTGGCAAACATACAGCACTACATATCTCCCCAGTTTGAACTCAGTCTTGCTGAGGATGCCCTTTAGCTGTGTGAGTGTTTGTGCATGCACACCACACTTGAAAGAGAACCACAAATTGTGCAGAATGTAAAAACTGGTGGTTACACAGCTTGGTAAGTCCCATTTGGGTGTGTGAAGTGAAATATGATATAGTCCTTTGTGTCTTTCTTTTCTGGCTCTCTCTCTAGTACAAGGATTTCATTTAGCGTGTATCTTGGCTTTATCAAATAAACATGTCTGCTCTGAAAACATGTCAATTAAGGGCAGACAGGGTTTTTGCTGGGCCAGATCCTTGGCTTTATATTAAAGTCACTAGAGTAATGTTGATTTACATCACCTAAAGAGCTGACCCAGGGCATTTCTCCAAAGCTTTCATGCAGTAATTAATGGGAATTCAGTCAGATGCCTTGTATGCTAAGTGTTACTCACAGAGGGATTGATTTCCATTCTGGGTTAACAGTTATACATTTCCAGGCCCCTTTATTTTGACTGCAAAATGTTGAGTCACTTCTTGGGGGGAGAAAAGAGGGAGGAGGGCAGAGAGAGAAGTGATGGTGAAACTTTCACCTGGCTCTAGCACTGCAGATTCCCAGCTTTCAAGGTTTTCCTGGGTCACAACAATAAATAACCCTATCACCAGCTCTTCAAGCTGACAGTTCAATGTCAGACATTACATTCACACTATTCACTGCACTTCTCTAACTTCCTTTAAAACCACCAATACTTTGACTTCTTGCCTGTTGAATCCTATCTGTGATAGTAAATATCTTGCTAGATATTTAGAGTGTCTGTTTTCTCTTTTCCCTAGCAGGATGAATGGAGAGTTTTGAAAAAAGCATATGCCTGTCCTTAGGCTGAACCCACTGGGGGACTAGCTGTAACACACTTTATTATATAACAGTAAGATCATTTTGGTGTCCCACTGAGTATTCATAGAATTCTGTTTTGACCAATAGAGTTCTCATTGTGTCTTAAATAATTTCTAAAGCAGTTTTGTGTGAATGTAATGATAGTGAAAGTGGCATGAATAACTGCCTTGGAGAAAGATAACCTCTATGTGAGCCTAGTCCTTGTACTTATTCAGACAAGCTCAGGGAAGAATCCAGTTCTTATAGAATCAAAGGACCGGAAGGGACCTGTAAGATGATCAAATCCAGTCCTCTGACTTGGGCAGGAGGTTATTGGGTTCAAATGAGCTCAACAAGGTGCTTGTCCAGCCTCCTCTTGCTTCCAGCAGAGGTGGTGAAGTCACCATCCTTGGAAGTGTTCATGTTTCAGATTCTAGGTACTCTTATGGAAAAGAAGTTTTTCCTAATGTCCAACCTACATTTTTCCTGAATTAGCTTATGCCCATTGGTCCTTGTCCTCCCTGGGGGTATCTTTCTGAACAGTTGCTCCCCTAGATCTTGGTGTTCACCCTTGACATACTTGTAGGTCACTATCAAGTCACTTCACAGTCTTTCTCTTGCTCAGACTGAACAAACCCAGTTCCCAGAGTCTCTCATCATAGGGCCTATCCTCCAGGCCCCTAATCATATCGGTGGCCCTTCTCTGTACCCTTTCAAGCTTATCCACATCCTTCCTGAAGTGCGGTGCCCAGAACTGGACACATTACTAAAGCTGTGGTCTCACCAATGTCGAACAGAGGGGGAGAAACACCTCTCTGGATCTGTTCACAACACATTGGCTGATACACGCCAGGCTTCTATTTGCCTTGCTGGCAACTTCATCGCACTGTTGGATCTTATCCATCTTCTGGTCAACTATCACCCCCAGGTCCCTTTCAGAAGCAGTGTCAGCCAGGGGACACCATCCATTGTATAGTTGTGGTGAGGGCTCTTCCTAGTCAGATGAAGGACCTGGAACTTGTCCCTATTGAACCTCATCTGATTACTTTCAGTGCATAGGACCAGTCTGTCCAGGTCATCCTGGATCCTTACTCTATCCTCAGATGTGCCTGCATTTCCTCACAGCTTGGTGTCATCTGCAAACTTAATCATTGAGTTTTCCACCCCCTCATCCAAGTCATTGATAAAGATGTTAAAGAGCATGGGCCAAAGTACTGATCCCTGGGGGACACCACTGGAGATGGCCCTCCAGGATGAGGCCATGCCATCGATTACAACTCTCTGGGATTGACCTCTGAGCCAGTTGACAACCCACCTCACTATAGACTGGTCTAGGCCAGTACCCTCCAGCTTAATTGAAAGGATCTCATGGGAAACAGAATCAAAGGCCTTTCTGAAGTCTAGGTAAATGATGTCAACCTCATGTCCCTTGTCCAGCTGGTTAGTTACCTGGTTACAAAAGGACACCAGGTTTGTTAGGCATGACCTACCCTTGACAAAGCTGTGCTGGTTGCTTTTTAATACCCCACCAGTTACAAGCTTTTGGTTGATGGGTTCCTTGACTTTTTTTCAAAGATTTTTCCCAGGACCAAGCTTAGACTGCCTGGTTTGTAGTTTGCAAGGTCATCCCTCTTCCCCTGTTTAAAGATGGGTACCACATTAGCCCTCTTCCAGTCGTTCAGGACCACTCCTGAGTTCCACAACTCTTCGAACAGCTTTGCCAGAGGCCTTGCTATGAGCTCAGCCAGTTCTTTCAGGACTCTTGGATGCAAGTCATCTGGCCCCACAGACTTGAACATGTTCAAATGTTCTAAGAGTACCCTCACCTGTTCAGGACTTATTTCATGTGGGCTGTTGTCTTCCCCATATTCCCTGGGCCTTTGGACAGGTAAGCAGCTCCCATCTGATTTCAGGAACATTGATATGAAGTAAGTATTTAGGAGCTCTAGCTTTTTGTGGGGATCAACTGTAGGCTGCCCCCCCAAATTCAGTAGGGATCCCACAGTGGAGCTTGATTTTTTTCTTGCTTATTTTGCTTATCTGCAATTTCTATAGAAATGCAACTTTCTCCTGACCTTAAGAGATCAGCTCTGAAGCCAAAAGGATAGTTTTCTGGTTGGGTAACTATGCTTAGCCCTCTGAACAAGTGTTTTTGTTGTGGGCAAATCAAAATTGCCCCATAAGTGGTTTGGATTCTGCAAACTTCAGTTTTGTAAGTTATATAAAATACATAAAATGCATACATACAAAAATCATGTAAGATTTCTCATAGGTCCAGTATGAAACTGGAGATAGGCCTGTTGAAAGTCTCTGGGTTAAGGTCAGAAGGGAGAGCAACAAGGGTGATGTAGTTATGGGTGTCTGCTGTAGACCACCAGATGAGGAGGATGAAGTAGATGAGACTTTCTTCAGACAACTAGTGAGAGTTGCCAGATTACAGGCCTTGGTTTTCTTCAATCACCCTAACATCTGCTGGGAGGGCACAGGCAATCCAGGAAGCTTCTGGAGAGTGCTGGGAACAACTTCCTGGTGCAAATCTTGGAGAGAGCAACTAGAGGCTGTGGTCTTCTTGATCTACTGCTCACAAACAGGGAAGAATTGGTGGGAAATGTAGAAGTGGATAGGAACTTGGCCAGAAGTGACCATGAGATGATTGAGTTCAGCATCCTGAGGAAAGGAAGGAAGGAGAGAAGGAGAGTAAGGATTCTGGACTTCAGAAAAGCAGGCTTAGATTCACTCAGGGAATTGATGAGCAGGATCCCCTGGGAGACCAGTCCAAGGGGGAAAGGAGTCCAGGAGAGCTGGTTGTATTATAAAGAAACCATACTGTGGGCTCAGGAACAGACCACCCCAACATTCAGGAAGAACAGCAAATGTGGCAGGTGACTTGATGACAAGGGAGGAGTATAAACGAGGAGTATAAAAATATTGCTCGGGCATGCAGGAAAGAAATAAGGAAAGCCAAAGCACAACTGGAGTTGCAGGTAGAAAGTGACATGAAGGGTAACAAGAAGGGTTTCTACAAGTATGTTAGCAACAAGAGGAAGGTAAGGGAAACTGTGGGTCCCTTACTGAATGGGGGAGGCAACCTAGTGACATATGAGGAGGAAAAGGCTGACGTACTCAATGCCTTTTTTACCTGGGTCTTCACAGGCAAAGTCAGCTTCCAGAATACTGCACCTGACAACAGTTTGGGGAGGAGGTGAACAGTCGTCAGTGGTGAAAGAACAGGTTAAGGACTATTTAGAAAAGCTGGACATGTACAAGTCTGTGGATGCAGTGTAGCTGAGGGAGCTGGCTGATGTGATTGAAGACCTGCTGGCCATTATCTTTGAAAACTCGTGGCAATCGGGGAAGGTCCCAAAAAATTGGAAAAAGGCAAATTTGGTGCCCATCTTTAAGAAAAGGAAGAAGGAGGTTCCAGGGAACTGCAGACCAGTAAGCTTCAAATCAGTCCCTGGGAAAATTGTGGCGCAGGTCCTCAAGGAATCGATTTCTAAGCACTTGGAGGGGAAGAAGGTAATTAGGAACAGTCAGCATGGATTCAGCAAGGGCAAGTCATGCCTGACCAACCTGATTGCCTTCTATGATGAGATGACTGGCTTTGTGGAAGCAGGGAGAGCAGTGGATATGATTTACTTCAACTTTAGCAGGCTTTTGATATGGTCTCCCACAACATACTTGAAAGGAAGCTAAGGAAGTATGGGTTAGATGAATGGACTGTAAGGTGGATAGAAAACAGGCTGGCTTAGTGGGCTCAACAGGTAGTGATCAATAGCTTGATGTCTCATTGGCAGCTGGTATCAAGTGGAGTGCACTAGGGGTTGGTTTTTGGGCCGGTTTTGTTCAATATCTTCATCAATGACCTGGACGATGGGATGAAGTGCACCCTCAGCAAGGTCATGGATGACACCTACTGTGGGGAGTAGTAAATATGCTGGAGGGTCGGGCTAGGATTCAGAGTGATGAAGACAAATTGGAGGATTGGGCCAAAAGAAATCTCATGAGGTTCAGCAAGGACAAGTGCAAAGCCCTGTATTTATGATGGAAGAGTCCCATGCACTGATACAGTCTGGGGACTGACTGGCTAAGCAGCAGCTTTGCAGAAAAGGACCTGGGGGTTACAGTGGACAGTTAGCTGGATATGAGTCAACAGTGTGCCCTAGCTGCCAAAAAGTTTAACAGCATACTGGGCTGCATTTTTAGGTGTGTTGCCAGCAGATTGAGAACGTAATTATTTCCCTCTATTCGGCACTAGTGAGGCCACACCTGGAGTACTGTGTCCTATTTTGGGCCCAGAAAGGATGTGGGCAAATTGGAGAGATGGGGAAGGAGGAGACTTTCAGTACCTACGTGCTCTTGCCCTGCAGTAAATGAAATCTTAACCCATGGTAGCGTACCTCTGTTTCATCTGGGGTAAATTTCTTGGGGTTACCTTTCCTTAACTATAGTCTAAGAGCACGCACATGGATAGTTGCTTGAGAGCTGATGATGTGCAGTACGTCCCTCTGGGCAATTTATTCATGTGCCCATGTCTCAAGTCAATATGTGGCTGGTAATGGGTTCAGAGCTACTTTCATAGAGAAACAGAGGGCTGGGAGAGACTCTTAGTCTTCTTGCTGCCTTGCTTACCTTGACAAAGTTTGTCTAACATGTTCTTTCAAACTTGCTTCTTTGTCCCCAAACTTCCAGGGAGAGAGATTCCACAGCCACCCTTAGTAACTTATTCCCTTAGATTTGGAAAGTTTTTCCTCATATGTTACCTAAAACTTTACTGCTAAATAGGTAATTTTTTTTGCCCCGCTCCCAGCTGAAATGGAGAGCAATTTGGCCAATGTCATCTCTACAATAATCACTGACATATTTCAACACTGTTATCACATCCTTCCTTAGTTTTCTCTTTTCTAGACTAAACAAATTCATATCTCTCAACCTTTCCACATAGGTCATGTTTTCTAAATATCTTATTCTTGTTTTTCTCTTCTGGGGTCTCTCCAATTTGTCTACATCTTTTTTAAAGTGTGGTGCCCAAGACTAGACACAGATGATGCCTCACCAGTACAGAGAGGAATAATTACCCCATGTGTATTATATACAGCACTTCAGTAAACATATTCAGTAATGAGTAATGCTTTTTCTGCAATACCATCACACTGTTGACTCATATTCAGTTGTGATCCACTATTCCCCTGCATTCTTTCCTGTTGTCTCACCAGTTATTCTCTGCCTTGTATTTGTGTGTTTGAGTTCTCCTTCCTAAGTGCAGTGCTTTGCACTTGTTTTTATTGAATTTCTTTTTGTTGTTTTTGGACCATTTCTCCAGTTTATCAAGATAATTTTGAAAAATGATCTTGTCTTCCAAAGTGCTTGCAGCCCCTCCCAGCTTAATATCATCCACAAATTTTATACATTTTATACTCCCTATTGCATTATCCAAGTCCTTAATGAAAATAGTGAATAGAACCAGGCCCAGGACAGACTTCTGACAAGACCACCCTTGAAACAGCCTCACAGTGTGACAAAGAACCACTGATAACTCCTCCCTAAGTACAGTTTTCAGTCGTACAATCAGCTTATGGTGATTACATTCATATTTCTGTTGTCTGCTTAAAGCAATACCTTTTGGTTGATGTCAGAAGCCTAATTAAGGTCAAGAGATAGCACTTCTCCTGCTTCCCCCATATCCACCAGCTCATTGTTCCTGTTAAGTGTTGTGCCTTTAATGTCATGTTCAATAATTGCCACTTCTTCTGCACTGCTTTATCCTTCTGATTGTCTTTCCAAGAGATCCTACCTGACAATTCCTTGAAAGATTTTGAAAGTCTGATTTTTTGAAGTTTGTTCTCCATATTGTACCATTCTCACTCCTTCCTTTTCTTTGAACAATGAATGTTATTATTCGACAATCACTTTCAACCCAATTGCTTTCCACCTTTAGATTCTCAAACAGTTCCTTCCTATTAGTCAATAATGAATCTAAAATAGTTACCCCCATAATAATTTCCTTTGCTTTCTGGAACAAAAAATTGTCTCCCATACTCTTCAGAAACCTGTTGGGACTGTCTGTATCAAGCCATATTACTTCCCAACAAACACCGCAATAATTAACACTTCCAATGACCACTAGGTCCTCTCCTTTGGATGTTTCCCAGAATTGCTCAAAAAAGCCTCATCCACCTCCTTTTTCTATTAGATGATCTATAGAAGACACTTTTTCCTATATCTTCACTTAAAGGAATTCAACAATCTGCTTGTCACCTCTTCCAAACTTCAGATCAAATATGCAACCAGACACACACACTTAGATATACATGAGCAACTGGTGCCTCCTGAGTCTGGGGGAGCACAAGATCACTGACCGGAGTGGGGGTCCCCCAGCGGCTGATTGCCAACCAGGGGGGAGGGCCCCCAGTGGCCAATCACTGACCCTGAAATCACCATAGGCGAAACTGGACGTGCACTTCCACCGGCACTTCTGGTTTCACATCTGGCGTTTCCAGGGAGTGCACGTGCATCCACATACACCCCTATGTGTCGCCAATGTAGATATATTATTTAGATAGAAGGCAACATCTCTTCCTTTGTGTCTTTGCCCATCCTTCCTGAACAAGTAATGTCCTTCTATACCAATAACAGAGTCCTGAGATTCACCCTACCATTACCCTATGATGCTCTGGTAAGAAGCTGCAAGAGGTCTCATTTTAAACCTCCTCAGGAAATCTATGTCCTGCACTGTATATTTTTAAGGCAATTGTAACTCCTTTAGGAACTCTGCCATTTATTATATACAAGAAACACAGAGTTACTTGCTTTATGTAAATAGTAGATAACCTGTCAATGTGCTGGAGCTACTTGTGGTGGGGCAGCTCCTATAAAATACCACAGTGTTGTAACCTCCAGAGTAAGGCGAGTATAGGATGCCTCAAAACCCTATCCCTCACTGCCTTGTAGATACTCCTGGGCAGGACAAAGGCTAAGGGATATCACCCTGACAGAAATGCACCCTCACTGAAGCATTAGGCCGTCAACAGCAGTTCTCATCTGCTGCTTTCTGGCAGAAGCTACAGTCATCAAGGCACTGAAAGTCTGGACTCAGTCTGGCCTTCTGATTCTGTCTCAGTGTTGTAAAGCGGGAATGGTATGTCTTAGGCAGCCTCCACTCCTTCATACTCTTGCCCTAGGTTTACTTATTGAAAGTGTTGGTGTGATGGTCACAGACCCCATACAACTGGATTGATTGGGCACCTAATTAGACATTTTATGCACACACCATGATCCAGCATATCAATGGTTGCCTACTAAGATAACCTGTGGCTCCATTTTTAAGAACAGGAATTCTCCTATTGACCTATACCTAGAACTTATGTCCCTGCTATAAATAATTAACTCTTTGAATTTTACTTTGCAGCTAGCTGCATTTCTACGATGTCATGGGCCTATTGCGGGGATTAAAGGTACTATATGAATGTAGTTTAAAAAGCACCAAAAAGAGGCAAGGTTATTTTTTTTATAAAATATAGTTGTATTTCTATTTCTATTAAAGGATCCATCACCAGTTTCTATTCCATGGATTTCATTTTGGATTCAAACCTCAAGTCCAATGGGTTATGAAAATATACAGTGTTTCTCAGTTTTATGTGGTACTTTATTTTATTCCTTCATTCCTTTTTTTTACTTCAGATCATTGCAGTACAATGCTATTTCCTTGTGCACAAAGCTTTTTTTCTGTTGCTAGGAGAAGACGCACAGTTGTGAATGCAGAAAAGTTGTAAAATAAGTTAGTTTTACATACACATTTCTGCAGAAATAAATCAGTCACCAGAGAGTCATTCTCTTGGAAAATGAACAGTGCAGATGAGCAGAGAGGTTTGGGAACAGGGATAATCAGTCACAGTTACATCTGTGCAACAAGGACCAACAAGAGTCTATCCCAGGACTCTGTGTAAAAAAATGAAAACTTCCAGGTTGAGTTTGACTCTTTCTTTGTTTGAATGAAGACTGTATTTAGTTTAATGTTCCCAAAAACACAAATGCTACCTTAAAAAAAAGTGTTCAAGGTGAAAGCATCTTTTTCAAGACACACAAAATGCCATTTTTCTTTAATTTTTTTTAAAGGTTCTATGCTTCTATGAACAAATCCATGTGTGAAAAAAAATTGGAAATAAGCTGCTAAGGGATCCCACTGCCATTCTTCATTGTTCATAATGACCCCACCCAGCTCATGCTGCAAGGCTGTAATCATATGAAAAATTGCATAAAACACTGCCTTCATTTAAACATCCCCTCCCTTCTCTAGGTTATTCTTGTAATTCTTGGATAGGAAGAAATAAATACCCAAGAAGAGGCTATACTTGGGTTTTTCAGGTGACAGAGCACTTAGTATAATTTTTGGCTCTGCTGAAAGCTACAGCTAGACTAGGGAAAGA
>NW_005842453.1:294569-297598 GCF_000455745.1 Alligator sinensis | reverse complement strand
ACATAAACAAGTATAAGCAATCAGAAACCAGTTTAAGCCTGTAACAAGTTCAGTGCACATAAACTGGTTTCAAAATGTCCAAACTCAGGTTACGATAGACCTGGATGGACTTAACTGACTTAACTGATTTAGGTTAAACTGGTCTGTAAAACTACTGTTCCAGATCCCTTTCCAACTCAAATGAAGGACAAGTCACCCTGCATCCCAGGATGCCTTGCGATTCCCCCAACCCCCATTCACAGAGTTGGTGGGCTAGCCTTGGCTGTGTTGTCTGCTCAAGCAAAGCCAAGCTGACTCCAAACCCGAGCTGTCAGAGCTGAGGCAGCCAAACCTCTGCTCCCTAGCCTGTGTCCTGTCTGCACCTATGATCCCAGCAGGGCAGGGGTGGGGGAAGAGGGAGTAGAGCCCCCCGGCCCCAGCTCTGCCCCCAAGCCTGATCTGCCCAGTTGTGAGTTGAGGGTGATTTCCGCCCCCCATCCCTACACTCACCCCACTCCTGCAGGTAGGAGGTGGGACACAGTCCCCCCCAGTTGGTGCTGGCCCCAGCAGTGCATGGGGTTGCCCACATGGTAAAGCCCAACACCTCAGGCCCTGGCCCTGCCTCAGGGGGTTTCCTCTGCCCCAGCCCTGCCCACATGGGGAAAGTCTTCCAGCTGTGGGGACAGGGAGCTGCTTCTCAACTCCCTCCTGGGGGGTGGGCCAAGCATCAGCTGGGCCATGGTGTGGGGGGAATCCCCTTTGCTCCAACACAGCAGGGCAGACCGGGACTTGTGAGAACCTGGGCGGGCTGGGGAAAAACACCTAAGGTGCCACCCACCCCATGTGGGCAGCTCCCTGGATGCTGGGATTGGGGATTGTTCCATCTTCTCCCACCTGTGTGGGCAAGCCAGACTGCTCAGGGAACAGAGGGGGAATCTCCTTGGCTCCACTCTAGGCAGACCAGGGCACAGGGCTTGTGTGCAACTCCATGGGGCTGGACAGGATGCACCTGAGGGTACAGAAGGAGATGGCTGATGCGACTGCAGGCCCACTGGCCATCATTTTTGGAAACTGATGGTGATCAGGTGCGGTCCCAGAAGATTGGAAAAGGGCACATATGGTCCCTATATTTAAGAAAAGGAAGAAGGAGGATCCAGGGAACTACAGACTGGTCATCATCACTTCACTCCCTGGAAAAATCATGGAGCAGATCCTCAAGGAATCTATTTCTAAGCACTTGGAGGAGAAGGTGATTAGGAACAGTCAGCATGGATTCACCAAGGGCAAGTCATGCCTGACCAACCTGATTGTCTTCTGTGATGTGATGGCTGGTTCTGTGGATGTGGGGAGAGCAGTGGATGTGATATACCCTGACTTAAGCAAGGCTTTTGATACAGTTTCCCACAAATTCGCACAAGCAAGCTAAGTAAGCACAGGTTGGAAGAATGGACTGTAAGATGGGAAGACAATTGTTTGGATCATTGGGCTCAGGAGGTAGTAGTCAATGGCTCATTGTCTAGTTGGCAGCCACTATGAAGTAGAGTGCCCCAAGGATTGGTCTTGGGGCCAGTTTTGTTCAATATTTTCATCAGTGACCTAGACGATGGCACAGCACACTCTCAGCTACTTTTCAGATGACACCAAGCTGTGGGGAGTAGTAGATACACTGGAGGGTAGGGCTAGGATTTAGAGTGACCGAGACAAATTGGAAGATTGGGCTAAAAGAAATCTCCTGGGGTTCAACAAGGACAAGTGTAAAGTCCTGCACTTAGGACAGAATAATCCCATGCACCAGTACAGGCTGGGGGCTGACTGGCTGGGGCAGCAGCTCTGCAGAAAAGGACCTGGGAATTACAGTGGATAATAAACTGGATATGAGCCAACAGTGTGCCCTTGTTGCAAAGAAGTCAAATGGCATATGGGATGCATTGGTAGGAGTGTTACCAGCAGTTTGAGGGAAGTGATTATTCCTCTTTATTCAGCACTGGTGAGGCCACACCTGGATTACTGTGTTCAGTTTTGGGCCCCACTACAGCAAGTATGTGGATAAATTGGAGAGAGTCTAGTAGAGGGCAACAAAAATGGTTTGGGGGTTGGGGGACATGACTTCTGAGGAGATGCTGAGGGAACTGGGTTTATTTAGTCTGCAGAAGAGAAGACCAAGGGGATTTGATAGCTTCCTTTAACTACCTGATGGTGGGTAGCAAAGAAGATGGAGCTGGACTGTTCTCAGTGGCAGTAGATGATAGAACAAGGAGCAGTGGGATGACCGAATTGGGGATGCTCCTGTTTTTTGGACTCAATGTCCTCCTAAGGTCCCTTCCACCCCTAACTATACATGATTGTATGAAACCCCCTGAGGTGGGGGACTCCTTCTACATGGGCAGCTCCCCAGCACCTGACCCACCTTGGAGGTGATCTGAGCATTGACCAGATTGCACAGGGGAGGAGGGAGGCAGGAAATTCCCCAGCCTCCCATGGCAGGACTGACTGGGGTTCAGGAGACCATGGCTGAGGTGGGCAGACCCCCGCTGAAAGGGCTGGCACCTGGATGGGGGCTCCTTTCCCCCATGCCAGGAGATAGCCGCGGGTTGGGGGCATGTGCTGGGCAGTCAGTCAGGAATGGCCCCCGCTCGCCTGGGCTCCACAATGCCTAGCAGGCTGGGAGGCGGGTTCTAGCACTGCCCATTTTCTGGCTTGGGTCAGTGAAGACATCTAGCTGCCTTTCCCGACATGTCAGTTCACTTTATTATTGGTTCAATTTATGCAGCTTAGAGAAACCGGAGAAGGTTGAATCAATTCCATTTTGGGCTTTCTTACTGTCTGTACTTAGCCCTGCAGACTAATTCTGGTACTGTGTCTTAAACACCCACCTCCCTCGTTTTCTATAGCTCCACTAATACAGAACAGATAAAAGTGCCTTAAAACAAAGCTGGGAATACATCTTCTACTTTGTCACTGTTACAGCTGTCACTCCAGATGCCCCTTGCTCTCAGCCCTTCTATCCCCTAGAGTCGCTGTGCCATAAAAGAGTTTGGACCTGGCTCTGG
>NW_005842453.1:291789-294538 GCF_000455745.1 Alligator sinensis | reverse complement strand
GCTGATGTACCACAGGACATCTCTTGGGCTGTTCTTAGTCTTGCTTGGAGGTAAAGTGACCTTTGGTTGATTCCAGGGTGAGAAGAGCAGAATGCCAGGTTTTAAATATTTTCTCTTAATCCCAAGGTCTGCGTTGGACCCCAAGACATTTTTAATATGATTTTGACATGTATGTAATATGCTTCCAATCCTGTGTGATGCTGAAGGCCCTTATTAAAGTAATTTGAAGTTGAGATCACTTGGTACCTTTCATTATCTAGGCCCTAGATGAGAAGTATTTTGGAAATGAAAGCTGTCATTTTACTTACAGGCTTTATTTTCATAGTAAAGGGGTAGGCAGCATCCACTAGCATTTTCATTACATAAAAAATGGATTGTTTGAATAAATAACAGATAAATATATTTGTATGTGTATACCCCAAAGAAACATGAAGAGACCACAGCAGTTAAATAAAAGTATGAGGCCTCTTCTGATTGACTGATTCACTCTGATGCTCTATAATACATCATTATTTTTAGGTTCAGACAGAGCTCTCCCCCCTACTCTGAAAATCATGTCATGTCATTAGGAAAAATGTCTCTTACTTGAGCCTTGTACATTGGATCTGTCGTGTTACTGACATCACAGAGTGATACGTTGTGGTACATCACAAGAGGGCAGAGAAAAGAGAAAATTATTAGAAACCAGTGATTTGCTGAATTCTTTTGCAATAAAGGGCATCTACTGAATAAAGTAACACTTGCTTATTATAACACTTGCTTAATTATTATATTAAAGTTCTACTTCTATGTTAAAATAATTTAAATTACAGAAATGTAAAATTTAAGCTGTGTCATTAATAAAACCCAATATTTTCATGATTGTTGCACAAATAAAGTTTAATTGAACTAGAAACCTAGCATTTTCTATAAATACACACATACATCTATAAATTAATTTGAATATTCCAAATAAGAAATAGAAACTAGTTTAAAAAAAAAATCCTGTCTTTCTTTGTCAGATCACATATAACAGCTATACTCTTTGTAATGTTATATACATAATCTGGCTATCCAAGATTAAATATTAAATTCCAGTACATAAAACAATTGATAAAGAAAAACAAAATATACTATTGCGTGGAAATTGTTTGGTTAATCTCCCTTTGTTCATCTCAAACCTTGTAAGGGAAGGTTCAGAATAGTTTTTCCCGGCAAGGTGCTGTAGTGGTAGTAGTAGTTCTGGGGAAAAAATACAGTGCAAGTGTAATTCCCTTTGGAGAGCTCTGGCTATAGAAGAAGACAAAACTATAATTTTGCTTTAGCTCATGACCCCCCTCCTCCCCACAAGTAGTTTGGGAATTAGGGAATTCTGTAAGAAAAGAAAACCTGGAGAACATTTGTTGGTCTGTTCTCATTCTAAAATCCCTCTGGACTCAGCTCTGTGCCAACATCATAACAGATAAGACAGCGAGAAGTAAGAGCCAAGAGTGATTAAGCTTGTAGCCCGGGGATATCACACTAAAGAAGAAACATTTTGCAAATGCACTGTTCTGCCCTTTTGCATCTACGCTACATTTAATAGCACATGACCTATTTTAAAGATTATTTCCTTCTAGAAGTAATTCTAGTGGCCCAATCCTGAAAGGTGTTAAGTACCTTGAACTTCCACTGATGTCAGTGTGAATTGAGAGAGTACAGCACCTAAGGAGACAGGGTCTATGAGTCAACCATGACAGCACTGCATACTATGGCCATGTGTAAAAAGCTGCAGGAGCAGGCCCTAATACCAAACTTGCTTCCTTTCTACACAAACCTGGTTCTCTGCTTTAGTACTGCAAAGCATTTAATATTACAAATGATGAATCCAGAACCTTGGTTACAGATATTATTTATTTAATGTTTTCTGTTGAAGTCCTGACATTTTGCCTGACATCTCTCCAGGTCTCCTTCCACTTCTAGTGGCATTTGAAACAACTGATCAAACCCTGTTCCATGTTCCTTTGTCTCCTGTGACTCTCTTGTCCTGGTTCTTTTCCTCCCTATCTGGCTACTCTTGCAGATAGTTTCACAGTTTAATAGTTTTTAGGGGTTGGAAGGGACCTTATGGATCATCGGGTCTAGCCCCCCTGCACTTGGGTGGGACCATATTGCCGGGCTCAGATGACCCCAGCAAGATGAGTATCAAGGTGCTTTTTTAAGATCCCCAGGGTGCGTGATTGTACCCCCTCTGGAGGGAGCTTGTTCCAAGCCCTCGGTACTCGTCTTGTAAAGAAGTTTTTTCTTAAATCTAGTCTGAAGCAAACTTCAATCAGCTTGTGCCCATTCTTTCTAGTCCTCCCCTGGGGGGCCTTGGTGAACAGTTGCTCCCCCAGGCCCTGATATACTTATATCCTGCCACCAAGTCCCCTCTGAGTCTTCTCTTCTCCAGGCTGAACAGTATCAAGTCTTTCAGCCTCTCCTCATATGATCTGGACTGTAGGCCTCTAATCACATGCATGGCCCTCCTTTGGACTCTCTTGAGCTTCTCCACATCTTTCCTAAAGTGCGGTACCCAGAACTGGATGCAGTACTCCAGCTGCAGTCTCACCAAGCCCGAGTAGAGTGGGAGGATGACATCTTTAGACTTGCTCAAGATGCCTTGCTAGATTCATGCTAATGTCTGATTAGCTCTGCCAGCTACAGCATGGCATTGGTGGCTCATGTTCATTTTGTTGTCTATCACAACATCCAGGTCTCAGTCAGTTGTGGTGCTGACTAGCATAGCACT
>NW_005842453.1:285467-291758 GCF_000455745.1 Alligator sinensis | reverse complement strand
CCTGTAAGTGTGTTGTGGATTATCTCTCCTCAAATGGAGCACTTGGCATTTCTCTGTATTAAATGACATCAGGTTGAGGTCTGCCCCCCTTGCAAGCCTGTCCAGGTCATCCTGTACTGCTACCCTGTCCTGGAATGTGACCATGCTCTCCCATAGTTTGGTGTCATCAGCAAACTTTGCTAGTTTGCATTTAATACCCAAATCCAAATTGTTGATGAACATGTTGAATAGCACTGATCCAAGTACTGAGCCCTCAGGGATGCTACTGGTCACCTCCTGCCATGATGACTCAGTCCCATCTATCATCACTCTCTGGGTCCTACCAGAGTCAGTTACCTAGCCACCTGACCATAAAGTACTCAAGGCTGCATTTTTCCAATTTAACCATGGTATTCTGGGACCTCTCCTGAGTACCACAAATCTTTGAATAACTTGGCCATAGGTTGCGTGATGACATCAACCAGTTCTTTTAGGACTCTTGGGTGTAGTTCATCTGGTCCTGCTGACTTGTAGATATTTAGTCTTTGTAGGCACTCCCCACAAGATCTACTCCAACTATGGGAGGTTGGTCACACCCACCATGATCACCCTGCATCCTGTCAAGCAGGCTAATACCCTTGGGTTGGTAGAAAACCGACGTGAAGTGTTCATTGAGGAATTCAGTTTTGTCCTGAGTGTTGGTTATCAGCTGCCCATTTTCAATCACCAGAGGCCCTATGCTTTCCTTGAGTTTTTTTCCTATTCCCTACATATCTAAAGAAGGACTTTTGGTTGTCCTTGATTTTGGTTGCCAGTTTGTATTCTGTTTGTGCTTTATCTGTCCTGATCAGCTCTCTACAGGTGCAGGGTATACTCCTCTTCGGTACTCCTCTTCGGTAGCTGTTCCTGACTTGTAGGCTTCTTGTTTTGATTTTAGGAGGTTCATGGCTTGCCTATTGAGCCACGGGTGTCTGCCAGCCCTTTTGCTCCCTTTCTTACAAAAGGTAATGGACTTCCTTTGAGCTTTTAGGATCACTTACTTGAAGAATGACCACTCTCCTTGTACTCCTTCCTTCATTAGAACTTCGTCCTGCAGGGCCTCGCCCACCAATCTCCTGAGCTTCTGGAAGTCAGCTTTCCTAAAATCAAGGATTTTTACCCTACTGTCTGATTTCTCTGATTTACGGTGGATGGTGACTGTGATCATGTCATGGTCTCTGTCACCCAGTTTCCCTTTAATCTTCAGATTGATCACTAAGTCATCCTCTTTAACCAGAGCCAAGTCAAGGACTGTCTTGCCCTTGGTTGGCTTGTAGACTTCTTGAGCTAGATAGAGCTCCTCAATGTAATTGAGGAAACTTTGTGAGAGACCAGAACTTGTTGAGTGCTTATCCCACAAGATGTCTGTGTAGTTGAAGTCAGCCATGACAGCCATGCTCTGAGAACATGCAACTTTTGCCAGTTTTCCAAAGAATTCCTGGTTGAACTCTTCCTCTTGGCATGGAGGTCTATAGTAAACCCCTATGGTCAAATCACCTTCCCCATGCTCTCCCCATTTCTTGTCCCAGAGGGTCTCAAGTTGCCCTTCGTTGTTTTCAATGTTTCTTCATGTAGAGAGCAACTCCACCATTTTTCAAAATGATCCCCCTATACAGGATGTGTGGCAGATTGCCATCTGTGTCTCTCCCCAAACTCTGCTATCTGACAGTTTGGTTACCATGGTCACTGCAGAGCGCAGACATCTCTGGCCCCATTGGCTTCAGGTAACCCTGAGCTGTAACCTGAGCCAGATACATTCCTGAGGGAGGGGTGAAACCTGCTTTCCCTGCCTACATGACTGGCCTCACACACCTGGGTCGGGGCTTAAACTCCGTATTGTTCTAAGCAATGTCATCATGACTGGGAGGGTCCTAGAGACCCTGCCAATCTACCCAACAATCAGTGATGCATTTCAAGTTGTTTGGCTAGCAGTCAACAGTTGCTGGCCTTCATTGGATCAGGTAAATGAGGTCATAAGGTCTATATAAGTTAAGGACTGCCCAGGATGTGGCAGCATCCATGATGAGAACTCTTGGAGAAGCTGGACCATCTGAAACTTGCTCTTTCCTTTGAAACTCATGGTTAATGAACTGCTTGCCTCCAAAGGGAATCTCCACCTGCCTCTGAATGATACTTGTTGTCATAACCCAAAGGTATGATTTTGTGTGTGCTTCGGCACTAGAATTATCCCCGCCAAATTACAGCTTCATTGCACGGTGGAGTTTTCTGCTGCAGAGGAGAACCCCGGTGCAAGGAAGAGTTTCCCGCCTATTTGCAGCTTCCTTTGCAGAGTGCATTGCTCAAGTTGCAAGAGAAATGCACGGTGCAAAGGAGTTCCTGCCACCCGCATGCAAATTGGTGTCCCGCTATTGGCTAGTTCTAAATTATTCCCACGTGGCGGCTAACGATTGGCCTGTTAGCTGTATAAGAAGTTTGAGCGGTTTCCGCCCAAGCCGAAGAGGACTCCACATCCATCTCGTGGGGACTCTGGGTACACGGCAGGGTAATAGAAACCCTGTGTGAGATTCAGAGGAGCTTGGTGACCTGATCCATCGCCCACCTCTTCCCGTCTTCGAGCGAAAAATATTATAAGACGTATTTATGAAGTTCCATTTTGGTGGTGCGCTTGTCCAGAGCATCCAGAGCTCTGTTTCCGTGGAGCCTAGCAAACTCCACGTGACCGTTCGTGTTGTCTTTGTCCGTAACCGCAACTCAAGCAAGTTTTCCTGCCTGCACCGCGACCATCTTCGGTGTAAGTAAACAATCTTTAAATCAACCGCTACGAGTCAGTGCCTAATTCTAGCTTGACGCCTCCTCTCTCTGACCCCGTGTGCCTGGGCTGCTGGCCACAGCCCGCACGCAGCATGGAAAAGGGCCCGGCTCGTGCCCGGCTCGCACACTTGTGAGTAAGCTACTTGAAATTTAACTAGATATATAGCTTGCAGTAACCCAGATGTGTGATCAAAGGCTACCATGCCACTGTTTGCTCTGAGGTAATTCTCTGATATTGCTCTACTCTGTACCCTATTCCTAACCTACTCCTTGTAACCAATACAGTTCTCCTTTGTACCTAGCATGGGGAGCATGGGAGAGGGTTTAGATTATGCCTTGGGGTCCCCTTGGTTCAGCTGACTAAGGGAGACCACCATTTGTACTTCAGACTGAGAGAAGCACCCCAAGTTATTGCAGTGGGTCAAGTACCCTCAAGGACAACTAGGCCTGTGTTTCTCAGACGCTGCAGGTCCAAGATCAGTCCACACACTGGGTGTCAGTGGTATTACCCACAGACTTACAGGTGTTCTCTAGGAAGAGGGTCAGACAGACTTGAGGGGCCCCCAGGGAGGCATTTGGAGCCTGGAAGGTGGTTGGGCACAGTGAGGTGGGTGGCTCAATGCAGGAGCACCCCCTACTGGCCCACCACAGGGTGTATCCCCCTATGTCTGTGGTCCAGTCATAGGTGGAGTCCCACCAGGTCTCCATAATCCCTATGAGGTTATACTGGTTGTTGGTTAGCAGGAGGGCCAGTTCCTCCTGCTTGTTTCCCATGCTTCTGGTGTTAGTGTATAGGCAACTAAGCCTGTCATTGGAGGCCCTAGACTTCCTGGTGAGCTGTGGAGTAATCTGTCCATTGGCTGGTATTGGTTGCCTATTGTGCCCTAGAATGCTGGTTTCAAAGTAGACATTTCTCGGGCTTGTGCTAGTCCTTGATGGCCTGCCCCCCCAGCAATCTCACTTTAAAGCCCTAGATGCTTCTCCCTACATCTTCCCTGCCTTGCTGAAGTCCTCAGAGGTTTTTTTTTTAAATTATTGCCTACTCCTCTCTATTCTATCCTTCAGGGATCTCATCTACTCTCATTGATTTAACTACCCTCTACACAGATTAAGTTACCTTCATTGTGGCTCTATCTCCTGGAATTCAATCTTGCACCTCTTACATCCTCTCTGACATCTTATTCTGCACTGTCACTGTCATCTCAGTATGACAGATCCAACATGTATTCCCTGTTACAAGTGGACAGCCTCACATCTCTGTATCTCTTGTATTCCTAAACTTTGGCTAATTCCTACCGCTTCTTCCTATAGAGTATTTCTAAGATCTGCCCTTGGTGTAGGAACCATGCATTTTTCATGAGACATCTAGAACACTTCTTGGAGCCCAAATAACTTGACATGCCAGCTGCCATGGAAACCCTAGGGAGATAATTCTGTGTGCATATCCCAGCTGGAGATGCAGGGGACATATCCAAGTAGTATACCAACATGCACGTACAGAAGTATGTGGACCTGCAGAGTGTTTGCTGTTATGCCAAAGTAGCATACACTTTGCTTTGCATTACATATTACATTGCATATTCCTATGAACAGGCAATATAGAAAGAGGCTATAATTCCTGAATTGATTTACATTTAGATATTTTTGTTTTTATCTGCTGAGAAAAATGGCTAGGTGTTATAGTGAGCCTGGAACTACTCTGATTGTATCTCTCATTTTGTATTTTGAGAAACTGGTGGATATAAACATTATATTGAAACCTCTGGATTTCAAATATTCTTTTGGGTACATCATTTGCTAAGGACCTTTACAAATTTATTGCTCACTTAGTTCTTTCTATTCATTAAGTAGGATTAAGTAGGCAGCTTTTTTGGGTTAAGTCTTTCACATCTTTCTTTCCTGTCTACCATTTGCCTCTACTTCTTTGGTGATTTTCCATCATGATTTTTTTGTTATTTTTGACACTGGTAAGCTGTTTCATTCGGGGTGAATAACTCAACCTCTGTCTTTATTTTGCCCATCAGTAAACTGCAGTGAGACACAAAAAATAATGTAATAATTACGTAGTGAAACACTCAGCAGCTAGTACAGACCCATAGTGTCCATATGAGTATAAGTTGGTTGGTTATGTCCATATAAGTACAGATGCTATCACCATGTACACAAGGGAACAGAATTGAGGCTGCTAGTCAGCTGGTATTTCCTAAAAATCCTCAGCCTTGGCTGATGACAACACCCAACGCCTCTAAGGAAGGTTTAACTCCCCCTCTACCCCCAACCCTCCCTGCTGGCACATATAGCAGCAGGAGGGGAAAATATTCCCTCCTGGCCTCAAGCAGCAACTAGCAAACCCCGGAATCATGGGGGATACTTATAGTAGAATATATTAATAGCTATGCATAGATCATCCCTGACCAATGCCTGTCCAACCTCCAATGATGGAAATTCCGTAACTTCCCTAGGCAGTCTATTCTACCATCTCACTGCTCTAACTGTGAAGAAGTTTTTCCTGATGTCCAGTCTAAACCTAATTTGCTGCAGCTTTGAGCCAATGAATTTCCCATTTTTTTAAAGAAAAGAAAGAGGTAAAAAACAATTATATTAAATACAGATATAACAACCCCCAACTATGGAGCACAAGCAATGTTTGAATATGGGAATTTTAGCTCAGGTAACTTCTAACTGGATTAAAGCTTGAGCTGGCAGCTGTTTATTGCCAATGGGAGATGAAATGGTGAGCAGCACCAGGAGTGATCAGGGGAAGCATAGCCTGGTTTGGTTTCCTTTCTCTCTTTAACCTGCTACTAGGGGTGTTTCTCCTTCTGGGGCTGGCCCTAAAAACAGATGTGGAGCTGTGGTCTGGGCTGAGAGGGGGGCATGTGAAGAGGAAATGGACTGTGGAGTGGGGGGAACTCCTGTACTTCATAGTGCCTTTGGGTGTAAGGGTCTTAAAAGTGGGAGAAGCCCAGTCTGGCTCTCTTTCTTCTCTGAACCTAACCATCCCATCTGCCCTAGGAGTTATCTGGTGTTCCCAGTGCAGTAACGTCTGCTGCTGCTGATTCTGTAGGGAAGTGAGGCCAGCATTGGAGCATTCACTAATTTTGGTAGTTGCCAACATTTTCCTGAGGAAATCAAGGACAAGAAAAGAAGTGATGAATTTGAATAGCTTATGCCTCAGCAAAATCTTAAAAGGAATGTCATGGGACTCACAGAAAAGTCATCCAAGGACAGTTCTATAATCCAAAGGGATTTTGCTTGCTGAGTACCCAAGGCCTATGGCAAGCAATGTAGCTAGGAGAGCTTTTTAAATAATAGATCAGGGTCCTGTCCCCCATACTTTCAAATTTATTCTTTTCCATGCCACACGCTCCATTTTACCCTAGGTCCAGGCACACTTCTATCCCATCACCTTGATTGCACACCATAGATTCATAGATGTTAGGGTCGGAAGGGACCTCAATAGATCATCGAGTCCGACCCCCTGCATAGGTAGGAAAGAGT
>NW_005842453.1:267832-285436 GCF_000455745.1 Alligator sinensis | reverse complement strand
CTAGATGCCTATCTAACCTCCTCTTGAAGACCCCCAGGGTAGGGGAGAGCACCACCTCCCTTGGGAGCCCGTTCCAGACCTTGGCCACTCTAACTGTGAAGAAGTTCTTCCTAATGTCCAATCTAAATCTGCTCTCTGCTAGCTTCTGGCCATTATTTCTTGTAACCCCCGGGGGCGCCTTGGTGAATAAATCCTCACCAATTCCCTTCTGTGCCCCCGTGATGAACTTATAGGCAGCCACAAGGTCACCTCTCAATCTTCTCTTGCGGAGGCTGAAAAGGTCCAGTTTCTCTAGTCTCTCCTCGTAGGGCTTGGTCTGCAAGCCCTTAACCATACGAGTGGCCCTTCTCTGGACTCTCTTCAGGTTATCCGCATCCCTCTTGAAGTGCGGTGCCCAGAATTGCACGCAGTACTCCAACTGCGGTCTGACCAGCAAGTATCACCTCCTTGGATCTATTCGTCATGCATCTGCTGATGCACGATAAAGTGCCATTGGCTTTTCTGATGGCTTCGTCACACAAGCACCAGTTTCTTATAGTTTTGTATCATCACAGGGTGGAAAATAGAAATTTCCAAGTCTTTCACAACATCAAGTAAGCTTATTTCAGGTTCCAAATGTGAATACAGTTTCAGCGAGTTCTTACTTTATTTGAACTCTTTTCACCCAGCCTTGAAATAACAATGTTTTTTGTTTTGTTAAGAGGGAAAAAATCTGTAGCATGAATATGACTCAGAAAAGGTCTGTTTGTTTGCTATAATAAGTAAATGGTGAATCATTGGTGGTTTACCACAGTTTATTTCACTGCATATTAGATGTGTTAAATTTGGTATGACTTATGGATTCAATGCCTGATTGCACAACCATTTCTTGCTCTGAGGAGCACTTAGTTATGGAAGTTGTCCTACTGTGGCCAGTAGGTTTACTGTCTTGAGTAATGTAGGTATCAATTAGTGTAATGCTATAACCAACTAGTGTAAAGCTATAAACAGGTGTCACATTTGTCCCAGAAGACATCGTCTTCTCTTGGGACAAAGTACAGTAATTTAGATGTCCATATCTGTAACTCTGGGACAAACCCTGAAAAAGTTCATGAGATAAGCAATGCTAAGCATTTGTCTCAGGACATTGCAAAATGTCTGAATGGTTTCCCAGGCTTGCATCCTTAAATCAATGGCAGAAAAGCAGCAATGCATTCAGACACTAACTAAAGCCCAACTGGAAGGGTTATGTGTATGCAGACCAATTCTGGGACTTTTCTGTTCCAGCACAGACACAGGCACAGCTGGTCCCAGCTCAAATGCAATAGCAGCAGAAACCCTCCCCCACATGCTGTGCAGCTGCACCCCACACACCAGAGCCTGGCAGCTCCACCACAACAGTGCCAAGGACTGCCTAGTGAGGGTCATCCTGGCCGCAGCGGGGGAGATCTCTGTGAATCGCACCATCCTGGGCTGTGAGAGCCAGATGCACCTCGACATCATGATCATGAATGAAGAGGCCAAGAAGTTCGTGATCATGGATGTGAACATTCCCTTTGCGAACCAGCACCAAGCCTTCACTGACACCCAGGCTTGCAAGTGGGAGAAGTACTCCCCGCTGGCCAACACCCTGAGGGGCTGCGGCGACGACATGATGGTTGACGTGCTCATCTTGGGAATACTTGGAGCCTGGGACCCCAGCAATGAGAGCATCCTGCATGTCTGCCACATCCCCACTGCTATGCCAAGCTGATGTGCTGCCTCATGGTGCCTGACATGATCCACTGGTCCTGTGACATCTACATGGAGCACATCTTGGGCCACTGCCAGTAGACCGACCCCACCAGACTGAGAGTGTCTGGTGGGGTCACTCCACTCCACACCCCACTCCACACAAAGAGGACCCCTGTGATGAGACTCTATATGGACTGAAAAACTTTTTTCAACTTACTTCCTCCACCATTGCGGGACATTGTATGGGTTTGTGTGTATCTATCTTCTTTCTCTCTCAGTGTCACCCCCCCCCCCATCTCCTGGGCTTGGTTGGCTAACACTGTATTTTCTGTATCCTAATTGCATTCCCCTCCTCACCCCCATCCCTCTTTTTAGCCACTTGCTTGGGCAATCTCTATTTCCCTACTGGCTTTGTCATCTATTTGGATTCATAACTCTTAACATCCACTAATAAAATTCAATCTTTTCCTAGCCTAAGAGTTATGGGCTGTGTCTACACGTGAAGTTACAGTAACATAGCATCCACAGGTGTCCACATGTGACCAGGAGCTACTTTGCCATAGCAGCATGCTCTGCCATTATAGCGTGCTGCTACAGTAAAGTAGTTGCTAAAAATAATGGTGTGCTGTGTGTACGGCTCAATACGGGCAGTTACTTCACTGTGCTTTAGTACTTCCGAAAGGAAGTTTCATAGTTTCATAGTAGCTAGGGTCAGGAGGGACCTGAACAGATCATCTAGCCTGACCCCCTGCCCCAGACAAGAATGAATGCTGGGTTCACAAGACCCCAGACAGGTGATCGTTCAACCTCCTCTTGAATATGCCCAAGGTAGGGGTGAGGACCACTTCCCTGGGAAGTTGGTTCCAGATTTTGGCCACCGTCACTGTAAAATATTGCCTTCTGATCTCTAACCTAAACCTATTCTCCATCAGCTTATTACCATTGTTTCTCGTCACCCCAGGTGGTGCTGGGGAGAAAAGGTACTAAAGTACTAAAGCATGGTGTAGTAACAATGTTACCATAGGGCAATGTGTAGATGCACTCACAGAATAGGATTTAACAGCTAGAACAGAACACTAGAGGAGCATCTTGTGATCCGTGGCAATTCAAGAGCTGGCAGGAATTCTATGCACTCAGAACTAAAATGGTTTCAGAAACTGAAATAAAATAATGTTTTAGTGCTCCTGATAAGGTGACAAAGACTGAGAAAATACATATACTGTAAAACTGTATACGTGTCAGTATGCAGTAGTCATGTATAATTAACTGGCTTCTGTGAGACCCTCTGGCTTTCTTTCAGCCAGGAAAGGGTCTGTTCTTGGGGCCAGATCTAAATCACCTGTTCTTTCTGTTTAGGTCATATTTACTGTTTCCTGGGATGCGTTCTTCACATTTAAAAACAAGACTGCACAAGGCACCGGTGAAAGAAATATACCATATTTCCTCGAATACAACATGAGGTTTCCCTACCACAATGAGCATGGGGGGAAAAGCCCCTCATTTTACGTTTGCATATAAGGAAACTGCATTAAATTCATTGTCTATTTCTGAATTGCTGCTAAAAGCAGCGTGTGCTCGGCAATGGAAATGGACTATGAAGTTGATTAAATGCAGCTAACACTGAGCATGACTATAAAATACATAGCTCATATTGGGCAAATATGCAGATGGAAACTTTTTTTTTAATACATTTTATTAAAAACACACTTGCAATCCTACATTTACAAAGCTTCACATATTTAGCATCCTTGTTTACCAAAACTTTATATTCCAAAAAACCCCTAAATTTATTAAACCCTTAAATAACATACATCAACTTCCCACAAAAAATCACCGCCTTATAGAGCCCCATGAAGAACTATTACCTCAGTAATGACCTGGAACTCTCCACCCTTCAGGTAAGATTCTGGTAAGATCTTCAGATAAGATTCTGAATGACAGCTAGCATGGCTTCGTCACAGGCAGGTCTTGCCTTACCAACCTCATCTCCTTCTATGACCAGGTAACTCGCCACCTGGACATGAGAGAGCAGGTTGACATTGTATACCTAGACTTCCAAAAGGCCTTTGATTTAGTATCCCACAATGTCCTTGCAAGAAAATTGGAGGATTGTGGCCTTAACTCCGAGACAGTCAGGTGAGTCAGAAACTGGCTGCAGGATAGGACCCAGAGAGTCATAGTGAACGGATCGTGTCATCCTGGTGAGAAGTGGGCAGCAGTGTCCCAAAGGGGTCCGTGCTTGGTCCAGTACTTTTCAACATCTTTATTAACAATTTGGATGTGGGGGTGAAGAGCTCACTGGCAAAGTTCAATCCCATTGCACATAAAGGGTGGCAAAAGGCCCAGGAAACTCTCTTGGCTGAGTAGGGAAATCCAGGATCGCTTAGGGATGAAAAAAAGGTATACAGACTGTGGAAGCAGGGAGTAGCTTCCCAGGAGGAATATACCTATTTGGCTCACACTTGGATGCTGTAGTCATTAAGGCAAATAATACTTTGGCATGCATCAATTGATGCATCTCCAGCAAAACCAAGGAAGTGATTCTTCCACTCTACTCTGCACTGGTGAGACTGCAGCTGGAGTACCAAATCCAGTTCTGGGCACCACACTTTAACAAAGACGTGGACAAGCTTGAGAGACTTCAAAGAAGAGCCACCTGTGTGATCAGAGTCTTAAAAGGCAAGCCATACGAGGAAAGGCTGAGGGATCTGGAACTCTTCAGCCTGAAGAAAAGAGGGCTGAGAGGGGACCTGATAGTAGCTTACCAGTACACTAGGGGAGTACATCAAGGGCTCGGTGAACAACTGTTCACCAGGACACCTAAGGGGAAAGGTAGGAGTAATGGCCACAAATGCCTAGAAGACTGATTGAAAAACTTCTTCACAGCCAGGGTGTCCAGACTGTGGAATAAGCTCCCTCCAGAGGTGGTGCAATCGCCTACCCTGGAAATCTTCAAGAGGAGCTCATCAAGCTCCATCTGTGTTACACCTCTTACCAGAAAGGACCTCGTAAAACCATTAGTGCAATCCATCTAAGTCAGTGCCATTGAGTACAGTCCCCCTCAGCAGCTGCTATTTACAATGATGGTGAGCAGTTCACACATTTTGACTTCCTTTGTACTGCCACAGCTTAACTACACCTTTCTTTCCCTTGTTCAATGATCCCTGTTTCTTCACCAGCCTTAAATGTCTGGCAAACATCACTAAATTGGGCCCCAAACAGTTCACCGAGAATCTCTCTGTTGGCTTTTCTCTCTGCCTGTTGCATATGATTTGTGTGGTCCCACTTTCCATGAAATGAAGCTGAATCAGGTTGTCCTATGCCTCATCTGCATGTAAATATTTGGAGGATCTCAGACCTCATGACCAGAACACCCAGTTCCAGTCATGAGTGTGTGTGTTGGTGGGGGGCATTGGGTGGGGAGGGAAATTAGCACACGAATCCGTTGTGAAGGGTATCTGGAGTACACGTACATACTGAGCAGTGCTGAGCTGTGAGGTCACCGTAGCTTGCAATGATATTGACTCTGCTGGGGCCTAGACTAATGAAGTGTAAGGTTAATCATGAGCCTTTTGGCTTTGGACTAGAATCATTCATAGTACTTGAAAGTGTTTATGGAGTATCTTTGCTAAAACTTGCAGCAGTTTTAACAAATGTAAACTACAT
Source organism: Alligator sinensis (assembly GCF_000455745.1). NCBI lineage: Eukaryota > Metazoa > Chordata > Crocodylia > Alligatoridae > Alligator > Alligator sinensis. The sequence continues at coordinate 280,057 of NW_005842453.1, read as the reverse complement.
CAATTATGGGTGAACTAATTTATGGGTACTATATGCAAATTACTACAGGCATGTTTATTTCAAGATTATTGCTTTCAAATTTGCTTCTCACATCCATGTGCTCAGGGTGAGCAGAGTCTGACAACAAGGAGGAAGGAAATAGGCTGTAAGAGAAAGAAGATGGGGGGGCAAAGGAGTTACCTGACCCCTCAGATTTATTTTCCATGCTGTAGCAGTGGGAAGGGGAAAAAATGAAGGTGAATCTCTAATAATTATATTCTGTACCTAAAAAATGATTTAAAAATTATATTTTTTTCCATCTATAAAATCTAGTTATTGGTCGGGGAGAGGGGGGGTCCTTTTATATTCAGGGTGATCTTATATTCAAATAAACATGGTACGTTAGGGAGCTGTCTTACATTGATTTAATAGGTCTTTTCCATCACCAATTTCTGAGATTTCTCTTCCTCTTTTCATTACTCATTGTCCTTTTCTGTGGTTCACCCTGTCACAGTGTATTATAAACAATAGCTGATAATGAAGAACAGTATTTACTGTGCACTTGTGTAGCCTCCATCATGAGGTCTTAAAGTATTTCTCCATCATAACCTAGTGGAGAAGAAACAACAGGCTGGCCTGTTCAGACTAAGCGTGTGTCAAGAACATCTAAATAAAATGGCAAGCAGTGAGAGCAGTACTTCTGATAGGCAGTAATAATGACATTTTAATTCCGCAAATAATTCATGTTATTTATGTAAGAAAATAGGCGAGTTGAGTTAGATTAACTAAGGACCAAACTTTTCTCATTCCTCCCTCGAAATGAAACATAAGTGATTCCCCAAAACAGGGCCAGAATATAACCTTGTCCATTTTTTGTTTATTTCTATATTTCTTGGGTGCCTACTTCAGCTTGAAGTGCTAAAAGGCAGATGGCTATAATGCTTTATCCATTGCAAATGGAAACAGGAAGTGCCACAAAGTACTATAGGACTACTTGTAAACCCAAAAGGTACAGGTTGGAATCTACATCTTGGGGTTTTTAACCCAACTAAAGTCTGCCTTGTGAGGTTCACCCATCACATTAATAATTGTAGTAGCACAAGATTGAAAAAGGATAATCCAAATAGAAGATATTTTTCAGGTGAAATATTCTACAAGAAGAGTGCAATCTTATAATGTTAAAAAAAGATAATGAGGATCATGGGTGACTGGTGCCTCCTGAGTCTGGGGGGACACCCACAGAATCCAGTGTCAGTAGCGGCGGCTGGGACAGAGCTGGTGAACACCCACAGAAGCCGCCGGCATTGTCAGTGGCAGGGATGGGGCTGGGGAGCACCTGCAGAAGCCACCAGTGGCATCAGCGGTGGGGACAGGACTGGTGAGCACCTGCAGAAGCAGCTGGTGGCACTGGCGGCAGGGGACAGCCCTGTCAGGTGGGGCACGTGCCCTCTTATTTCCCCTCTACCAGTCACCTATGATGAGGGGTCAACAAACCATTGGTATTCTGTCATTGAAATCAGGTCAGCAGCTTAATCATTGTACCATATGGCAGAAAAACTCAAGAATGTGTAGGTTTGTTTCAAATTGCTTTACCTGGATAAACATATTTAAAGGTTTAAAGTTGAAGATTTAATGCCCTACAAATCTTCACAGGAGCTGACAGCTTCCTTACTGTTTGAAAAGATGAGTTTGGAAGATGGAAAATAAACATGCCCCTGTGGAGAGCAGATGAGGTGAGAATGATGAGGAAAGGGGATTTATCATGAGGTGATTTGAGCTAAGATTTAGAGTGAACATTACCAAACAAGATAGGGATTTACATATGTCACTTCTGCAAATCAAGATGATCAATAAGGACTTAAGGTAGGCCTAAACACCAGATTCTGGCAGGAAAAAGGAAGACTGATGGCTTGGCTTAAGGAAAGCCCCCTGGAATTTAACTTTCAGACTTTAATAAATACCCATATCACACACAACATACTATGTACACCATGCACTGCATATTCATACATGCACCGTGTCTTTTGGACTGCCTGATCCAAAGCTTATTGGAGTCATGGTTGTCTTTACTTTCCCTTCCCTGGATTCTGTTTCAGGCCCAGAATGTATTTCCACATATTTCTTTATCCTGTTTTCTAAAGGGTGGTATCATATTCACAAAGGGGGCCATTTCTCTCCCAGTTAATCTATCCTCCCTTCCCCAGCCATACAGTGAAGTCATCTTAAATCTCTGACATCTCAATTATTTACATTGCATAAGACAATCATGTCCTGAACAAAGTGATGTTGCGCAAAAAAGGAGAAATTAAACTGGAAGGGAAAATGCTCTTATTTAGATGCAAACATGGTACTCACTCACTCCCATCCAGTGAATGAAGAACAGGTGTGAAATAGCAATAACTAATAAACTGATAAGATCCAGCATTGCAGTTCACTTTGTGGAAGCCCAAACAAGCAGTGCTGGATCCAGCTGTTCTTCTAGCCTTACAGGATTCCTTTTGTCTTTCCTTCCTTGTCCAACAACTACATTTAAGCCATATTGGGTCTTCTACTGCATGCTTTACTGCTTGCTCCCTCCCTCACTAAGATGACTTTAGCACTGACAAAAAACAGACTCCTAGGTAAACAACACCATAATGTTTCTTGTACTCAAAGTACTCAAAGTACTCAATGCTGAGCTGTGTATGTGGTGAGGTGCAGTCAATGGCTAGGGACAGACATTCAAAAAGCCTTAACTGATTAAAGAGGCTAAAGAGACTGATTAAAGAGGCTGAGAGCCCTGGGGCTCTTTAGCCTGAAAAAGCGCAGGCTCAGGGGTGATCTGATGGCCACCTACAAGTTTATCAGGGGTGACCACCAGCATCTGGGGGAACGTTTGTTCACCAGAGCGCCCCAAGGGATGGCAAGGTCGAACGGTCACAAACTACTTCAAGATCGTTTCAGGCTGGACATAAGGAAGAACTTCTTTCCTGTCCGAGCCCCCAAGGTCTGGAACAGCCTGCCGCCGGAGGTGGTTCAAGCGCCTTCGTTGAACACCTTCAAGATGAAACTGGATGCTTATCTTGCTGGGATCCTATGACCCCAGCTGACTTCCTGCCCTTTGGGCGGGGGGCTGGACTCGATGACCTTCCAAGGTCCCTTCCAGCCCTGATGTCTATGAAATCTATGAAATCTTTGCAGGTTAGTCTAACTTGGCTAGGCTGAACTGGTTTGTAACTGCACAGACATCCCCTCTGGACTGAGGAAATGTAGGCACATGCCTGCAGTGGCTCAGGCTAGAAGCTGGGAGTGCTAAAGCAGCCCTCCCTTCCCTTCTACAGTGCTGAGTGGAGAGGAGTTGTGACAAGGCCCCAGCAGAACACTCTGATTAGGGAGGGGTTCCCCTGCCCCTTCTGACCAGGAGGAAGCCAGCAGGGAGTTGATAATAGAGCATTGAGTTACACAGCAGGGAGTTACACAAGGTGTTGTTAGCATTTGTCAGCCCATCAGCAAAACAACAGCTTCTCTCATGAGTTAAAGCTCTTCTTAAACAACTTTTTCCAAGGAAGGCATGGAGGGGCATTAACAGCTAGCTACCTGTTGATTAGTTAAAAAAAGCCCTGTGCTTACATTATCCTATCTGCCTTTCTCCTGTCTCCCACAGCACAGACTGTAGCCAATGTGTGGTATGCTAGCTAACTCTGAGAGGTGTCAGAGGTGTCTGTGTAAGGCTATTGGGGTGGGGAATGGTGAGGGGTGGGGGGAGAGTGGTGAGGGGGCAGGGGGAGCAGGAGAAAGCCAGGCAGACTCTGCTGTACCTGCAGTCTCTGCCAGAGCTCTAGACTGGGAGGGGCCAGCCCTGCTGGGCTGGAGCAGAGAGCAGAGTCCTGCCCACAGTTGCAAAGCATCTGGGATGCTGGAGGACTCTGGTTTAACTTAAACAAGGAAGGGGTCTGGGACTAACATTGCATAAACCAGCTTGACCCAAATCTGTTAAGTCTGATACTACATTCAACCACATTTATCTCAAACCGGTTTCATCCATTTTCAAACTGGTTTATGTGCACCGAACATCTGTTCTGTTACAGGCTTAAGCCAATTTCTGACCACTTAAACCAGTTTATGTATAATGTCTGTCCCTAGCCAATGAGCCACATTGTAAACTCCTGCCCTGAACCTGCATATCATGGGGAGTTTGAAGCAATCCATCTAGCCGGCCCAGATGTCATCAACTGGCTATATCAAACCCCAACATACCCCTTCTCTACTATTGCTTGCCTTAGCCATATGCAACAAGAAGAAGAAAGCAATCTGGACCAATTCAGGGCTGTTGTAATCACAGAGAAATTCAGGGCTGTTGTAATTATGAGCTAGATCCTCTGGAACTCTGATTCCCTTACATATTAGATTTCCTGAAGATATAGCCTTGTTGATACATTAAAAATCTTTTTTTCACCCCTTTTTCTTGTCTAATTTATTTGTGTCCCAGCCCTAGACCCTTTTCTTTTGTGCCTACTCTCAAGCAGTCCCAGTCTGTCTCCCTAGGTTCTCTGACCTCAGTGTGCTTACTCTCAGGCAGCTGCTCTTAGTTTTTATTTATCATTTCCCTTACCAGTTACAAAACCTAGTCTTTTCCCTGGTTTTCAGTCCCATTCTTTTCCTCCAACCACATTCAGCTTACCCTGCCTATTCAGTTTCTCTGCGTGGCCAGTTATAGCCTTCCCAACCATTTTGGCAACAATTTCCATATCCCTGGCCTGCAGCCCATCCACTTTTAGTTCATAGATTTCATAGACATTAGGGCTGGGAGGGACCTAAGAAGACTGTCAAGTCCAGCCCCCTGCCCCAGGGGCAGGAAGTCAGCAGGGATCATAGAACTGCAGCAAGATAAACATCCAGATGTCTCTTGAAGGTGTTCAAAGTAGGTGCTTGAACCACCTCTGGCAGCAGTCTATTCCAAACTTTGGGGGCTCGGATAGTAAAGAAGATTTTCTTATGTCCAGCATGAAATGGTCATGGAGGAGATTGTGACCATTCGACCTTGTCATCACTTGGGGTGCTCTGGTGAACAGCTGTATCCCCCGCATCCTGGTAAGCACCCCTGATAAACTTATAAGTGGCCACCAGATCACCCCTGAGCCTGAGCTTTTCCAGGCTGAAGTGTCCCATGGCTCTCAGCCTCTCATCATAAGGTCTGTTTTCCTGACCTCTGATCATGTGCGTGGCTCTCCTCTACACCCTGTCAAGCTTCTCCATGTCCTTTTTGAATTGTGGAGCCCCAAACTGGATGCAGTACTCCAGCTGCGGCCTCACTAAGGCCGATTACAATGGGAGAATGACATCCTGGGATTTGCTTGAGAAGCATCTGTGAATGCAAGCCAGTATTTTGCTTGCTTTACTAGCAGCAGTATTACATTGAAGGCTCACATTCATCTTGTGGTCAATCATGACCCCCCAAGTCGCTTTCGCCCATAGTGCTAGCCAGTGTAGCACTGCCAAGCCTATAAGGATGCTGCAGGTTTTTCTTTCCAAGGTGGAGAACCTTGCATTTTTCGGTGTTAAACACCATCAGGTTCTTGTCTGCCCATTTCCTGAGCCTGTCAAGGTCAGCCTGGATCATCCTCCTTTTCTTACTCTTTGAGTCCCACTCTTACCAGCCGCCTATAGCAATCTACCCCTCTGCATTCAGATCAGATGGACAGTTGCTCCAAATTGTCTGGATGCCAGGAAGGGGTCACTGAGAGATAGGTTCCAGTAGCTAGGAGGAGGGATTATTAGGAGTGCCCAAATTTTTCTGTTTGGTTTGGACTGGAGCATGCCCAGTCACTCTTTGAGAAAGGCATTTATGCAGTCCAGTGAGCAAGAGGGACTGTAAGAGAGGCTTTGGATGTTTCAGCTGCTAAAATGGAAGAAATCTCTACCTATTTTATAGAAACTCTAGTTTTCCAAAGCTTATGAATTGGCCACTTTTTGGTGTATTTGCATGAGGATAGTTCAAAGCATATTCCAGACACAAAGGCAACTCACCTGTCAAAGTTTGAGCCTTTGCTCAAAGCTTGGAGACATTAGCACTATTCAAATAAAAGGTTACCAGAATTTTATAGCACTTGCAAGGCAATTTATTTTCCCTACCCTTGTTCTCAGCAATGGGCAAACTGTTTTGTCTGATTTTTTCCTCCAAGATGGTCCCTGTGTTGCAAAGACCCAGTATGGAACACAAATATCACAAATGATTAAAATTTGGCAACGCTATAAGCAACTAGAAAGTGGTAATGTAATGGGAAGTGCTGGGCAAACTTAATATGTCGTACTACTTGTTACTGATGATGAATTGCAGAGAACATGCATACAGTTGGTGCATGTCCACTGTTGGCATCAGTAATATCATAAGACATAGGACCTTGCTGTCCTAAGCAAACCATGGTTCATCTCTCTGACTGTAACTAGTACCAGAAGCAAAAAATATCACAATGAGCACTTATGGACTTCCCTGTTTAGAGGGGAAATCTCTCTCTCTCTCCTCCCCATCTCATCAGCTGGTGATTGTTTATGTAGTGGAACAGAAAATTTGCATACTGTTAAGGATTTTTTTTCTCTCATGAAGTCTAAATGTTTATATTCTTATTATGAATATAAATCGCTAATCCTTCTTGCATCCAAAATTCTTGGTCTCACTAATATGTTGCAATAGTCTGTGTAAATATTCCCAAAGGGACTTGTTAAAACTTATACTGTGAGCTGCATAAGTGTTGATGGGTGTTAGGGCTAGCTTGAGTTTGGAGCGGTCACACTTCAGGCCAGCGGGAATCTGGAGGACTGAAAGGTAAGAATCACACCCCCTCCCATTCCGGGTGTCCCCTTGCCCCCTCTCTTTGCTGCTTATTTGTGGCTGCTTGTGCTGTCCGTCCCAGATGAACAGGAAGGAAAGGGTTAACTTTCCTTCCCGGTCACCACCACCTCTGCCAGGCTGCTGCTTTTTTCCAGGTTTAACCTGCCCAGAGAGCAGCAGCTGTGGCCAGGCAAGCAAGTTAACCCTTCCCTGCATAGCGAATGGTAGGGGGGGAAGAGGCCCCCTGACAGGGCTATCCCTGCTGCCCCCACCACCACCAGCTTCTGTGGGTGCTCGCCAGCTCTGTCCCTGCTGCCACTGGTGGCTTCTGTGGGTGCTTGCCAGCCCTGTCCCTGCCACTGACACTGCTGGTGGCTTCTGTGGGTGCTCACCAGCTCCATCCCCACTGCCAACACTGCCGATGGCTTCTGCAAGTACTTGCCCGCCCCATCCCCGCTGCCGACATCACTGCCGGCTACTGTGGGTGTCCTCCCAGACTCAAGAGGTACCAGTCGCCCATGCTTCCCTGCCTGCTACTCTGGGACAGAGAGTATGGGCAGCCACAGCTAAGAAGTGGGGGAGCCAGGAGGAAGTGAATGGGGATCTGTGGTGCTGGGGAGGGTGATGGGGAGCAATGCTCCTGATCCAGGCCACCAGGGGTAAGTGGGTGGATGGGGTGCTTATACTAAGGTGTAGCCGGGTAACATGGATCAGTGAGAATTGCCCTGAGTTATGCCCTGGAGTGGCATAACTTTGAACTAGCTAATGAGTGCTTAAAACTAGTTTCAGGTGTTAATGTGAAGACAAAGGAGCTGCCCAAAATTACTGTGAAACAAGGCGCTTAGATCAGTGCTAGATTTGTTGCTTTTCTGTTTCACTGTATAACCCTCTGGCTCATGTATGACAAAGAAAAGGTAAATAGGGGCTCCTGACTTACCTCCTACCTATTACTACCCTTCTACTGCAGCTGTTTTCCCATGCTGGTCCATACTCACATCTGTAGGATGAAACATTGCTGGAATGCAGGGAGATGCAGGGTTTCTTTTTCTACTTTTTCTTTGTCTTCAAGCTGACTGGCCTCTATTTAGCTTTCATTATGTCCCTCTCCTTACTTATAAGAACCATAGCTTTTTTTGGAAGCCTTCCAAGGAACTATGGCCCTATATTTCTGACTTCCACTCTGGTATCAATTTGACACGTTCAGTGCCTCCTGCAAGACACTAAACCATCTTAACTCCCATTAGACTCATTTAAAGTACTAAGCACCTCACACGATCTGACCTTACAGCATTTGAATCTCCTTTTTTTGGTCATTAGATGTTTGTTGCTAAAAAATATACAACATGGTTTAAACTGCATATCTTACAGAAGCAGCAGCATTAGGTGATCCATTGCCTAAGTCTTTAACTTGAATATTCAGCAATAAAATGTTATGCACAGATCCTTGTGGTAAGGCTTATAGATTCAATGTTTTCCTTTTATGTGCAATTACTTACTGTAAATTGCAGCTTTCATGTCTTGACTATACTGTAAAGAGGTGTGTCTCCACTGTTGTCCATGTATGGTAAGGATGTACTGTGAAATCCATTCTTTATATTAAAAACACCCCCTTTGCTTGCCAATGAAGAGAAGCCAAGTAAAATAAAAGGAATATTCCTTCAGGCCAAATGTTTTGTGTATAACTTTTCCTAAACTAAACTGCTACCTACACTGGGTAGCAAATATTAGTTCTAGCCAACTATGGAAGAAAAGTTAGCTTGAGTTCATCCTTTACGCTTACCACAACATTTTAAATGATTCCCTCTGTTATTTTGAATGGAAAAACATTTTAAGCTAGTATATACTTATTTCGTAGTATTAAAAAGTTAGAAGTAATGGTAAATTAAAGGGGAGGCTTTCACTATTTGTAAATTGAAATAATATCATTTTCACTTGTTTTTGTGACAGGACATAAAACCAAAAGCCTCGTGACCAGTTCTGATTATTAAAGATTTCCTTACACTCTCCACATAATAATAGGGGCATTAGACCTATTTGATCTGGCAAGAATCAAAAGGTTAAACTCTATAATGGTGTAAATGGGCACATGTCTATCGACTGTACTTAAGCATGTGCCTAATTTTAAGCACTTTGAGTAGCTTCATTGAAATGGGTTTTAAGTACTGCTTATATAAAAGACAAAAGGGCCCAAACTGTCTTTGGTTAGAGCTATGCAGCCTCTCTGAATGTAATGGTGTTGCTGAGATATAACTGAGGGCACAATTTGGCTCTGGTCCCATGCTTGTTATAACTTACTGCATTAGGGTTTTGTCCAGAAAACTACATGCAGAACGCCAGTGATTAATGGGATCTGGATGCAGAAATTCCTGTGGGCTAAGACTGAAAATTTGTTCCACTATCGTGATGGCTGTTTGGTTTATTGAAAGCCTTTGATGCCATATTGTGCCAACAACTTTGGAATAGTTTGGGTTCTTCGTATTTATCATTTTGAATTTCTGCAGTATTGTGAAAGCATTAGGGGAGGTAGATACTTTATGCTATGTGAATTTCCAAAGTACCTAGAAGCTTTAAACCCCTGTTTATTCCTTAACTTGAATTTTGACAAGTCCTGAGAGATCTTGTTTAAGCTTCTGTGGAGAGAGAATTAATAGATGTGTATGGATGGTAACCAATAGTGGCTCTATTTTTTATAGACCAGGGCAGTTCCTTTGGTAACTCATGTAAAAGCACATCCAGATTCACAGTATAGGGCAAGGTAAAACCAAACGAGTTTCCTCTTTGTAGTATTGGACGCAGTACAAAAGAAAGCATGGCATTATTTCAGTGGGACTTTTGAATCTTTTCCAGACATTATGAACTGCTAATTTGCTGTTAGAACAACCCCAAAGGCTTTCTTTAAGTCCAGGTTGGCAGCAACTGGGGAGCGTATTAGAAATCTTAATGAGCTAGAGGTCATTCTCTGTTTACATTTTCAGCATTTTACCTGAGTAACTTTCTTTTTAAACTTCTGAGACAAGCAGCCCTGAAATTGCTCCAGTCTTTAAGCTGTTGCCCAGTGTATACAGTGTTTCACCTTGCAACAAAATTTGGGGGGGAGGGGGGTGGTTAACACAGTTTTAAAGGACTTTTGGCAAAATTTTCCTGGTGTCATCATGATTTGAAATACTGGCACCAAGTTGGCTGTGTGATACAGGTTTTTTTTTAAAGTGTTGATTCTTATTGTAGGCAAACTTGACCTGAAGTAGCAAAAAAATTGAGCTTCTGCTTTTTGTGCCTCCTTAAACAAGTCTTAGAAAGTTTGGTTTAAAAAAAATATTTTCTTATATTTGGTTTTTTAATTATTATTATTTGTGTGTGCTAGGAAAGCCAACAAGAGTGCCAACTAGCATTGCTGTAGGGGCTACATTTAAGATGTCTACATCACATTTCATGCAGCTTTTAGCTCATGAAAAACTCACTATCTGTGATTCTACATTACCCCATGCAAAAGCCTGAATTCTTTTAAGCCTCCTAAATGTTTTACATAGCTCCATTGTTAACCTGTTTGTCTCATGTAGCTGGATGCAATCCAAGATGGCCTCCTAGACATCTAACCCTATTAATGCGACATTGTGATCCAGTGTTTTCATGAGGGCACATCTATTTCATGAAGGAACTCCAGAGCTAGTTGGTGAGAATCAGTATTAGCAATTGCTTGGCACTTTCAGTGGATAGATTGGTGGTTAAGGCACTTGCCACGGATATGGGGGACCATGACTTTAGGCTCACCTATTCTTTCCTCCAATGACTATTTAATGCAAAATTATTAAAAATCATTAGGGTGAGGATTCCCTTTTCCATGAGAGTTCCCACCTCACTGGGCCACAGAAACAGGCTTTCTCTTGCTTTCCCTCCTCCTGATCCCATGAATCTTTCCCCCTTGGCTGCCTGATGAGCCAGCTTTAGGTAGAATGGGTGAAAGATGCTCTCCTTCTAACTTATCCTATAGCTTGATGATTAGGGCACTCTGCTAGAGCATTAGGAGATGTGGGTTTAAAGTTCTTGAATAGGAGAGGGTTTAGAAAAGAAGAGAGCTCTGTGTTCTGAGCAAGAGCCTTAATTACTAGACTACTTATGGGTTAGAAAGGGAGTCTATATTACAGGGAAGTCCATGCTTCTGTTTGTTAGGTGGATATATTGATCCAGGTGGATGTCTTATCACTTAGGTCTTGAATCACTCTAAAATATCTCTCTCTTTGACCATCAAGATCAAGATCAAAGATCAAGTGAGGGCTAATGTGCTAGAAGGAGATTCAGAGGGTCCCTTTGTGTCTGAAAAGCACCACTAAAATTCTGTGAGTGCTTCCTGATGATGTGTTACCTTGATTTATTGTGGTCATGGAGAAGACCATCAGGCCTTTTAGATCTGTTTTGGTGCAGACACTTAGGGTGTGTGTAGATGAAATAGGGGCCCTAAATTAAAGCGGTGGTTTAAAAAAACACAGTTTCAATTTAGGGCTGATTAAACCTCTGTGTTGTGCAGATACCCCGCTGGCTTACCTGCCTCTCCAGTGGAGAGTGAAGGGCAACCTGCAGGCGGGCGGAGTGGTTCCTGGGCTGTGGGGGAAGGGGGCTGGTGTTTCCCTCTGCAGCAGCTGCAGGCCCCCCCTGCCCAGGCGGCACCTGGTGTGGGCATCGCAGCAATGGAGGGAGGCACTGGGCCTCCGCACACCAATTTCCTACAGCACCTTGAATTAATGTGCAATATGCCACTGAGGCTTGCAAAAACTAACACCATTAAAGCGGTGCAAAAGCATTTAGCTCACTTTAAAGTGTCATGCAAACACGCCTCTTCTTTTGTCTACACATGGCCTTAGTGCCAGCAGAGAAATCTGGGCCAAGCCATGATTTATATTGGCATGTATTACCCCAGTTTCAAGCACGGGGTAAACTGTTCTCAAGAGTTTTCCAGGTTATCCATGTTTTTGTCTGTCTGCACTATGATTTTGCAGTGGTGCAGCCACACCACCAGCTAGTGATACCTGGAATCCCCATTGTAGATCTGCCCCTTGCGTCACTGAACAGGTGCTACTGCTGAATCGAAAAGTCAGTGGTAATGCAAATTAGCAAGATAGAAATCCTCATATACAATACAGATACTGTTAATACCACAAGAAAACAAAGCTGCAGAACAAGTTGATTTGAGTGCAGTCAAATGAAATGGAGATATACAACAGCCAGTTGAATCTCATTACTCAGCTCCATGTGCCAATTTCCATTCTCCTGGGTGCAAATCTGGAATAGCTTTACCAATTTGAGTGGAGTGCTACAGGATTTATATCATGCAAGTGAGGGCCAAATTCTGCCCTTTGTTGTGCACGCTGGAGTAAAATTGATGCTCTGATGCCCAGTATTTTTAGCAGCAGTTGTCGGTTCTAATCAGACACAAAATTCAGCAG
>NW_005842453.1:265850-267820 GCF_000455745.1 Alligator sinensis | reverse complement strand
AAAGTGAGAAAAGAGCAGGGTTTAGTGTGTTTACAGCCAAAATTCCAGACATTTTATTCTCAAACAGCAATCCTGATACTGACAGCAAAGTAAGGAAGTGCCATAGATACACTGCAACTTTATTTAAAAAATACGGGTATTTTTACTCGTATTTTTACATTGTCACCCCGAATTGCAATCTGCAGCATGCCCAAACAGCTTTTACCTTTAGACTATTTATACCTGTAACACAATGATAACATTACAACTAGAACACTTTAAGGATAAGGTACTTTAAAGATTAGAGCTAGACAGTTCTCAGTGGAGGCAGATGACAGAACAAGGAGCAATGGTCTCAAGTTGCAGCAAGGGAAGTTTATGTTACATATTAGGAAACACTTTCTTACGAGCAGGGTGGTGAAGCACTGGAACAGGTTACCCAGAGAGGTGGTGGACTCTCCATCCTTGGAGGTTTTTAAGACCTGGCTAGGGAAAGCCTTGGCTGGGATGATCAAGTTGGGGACAGTCCAGGGGATGGACTAGATGACCTCCTGATATCCTGTCCAACTCTAATTTTCTATGATTTCTATGATTTAGTCGTGGTCATCCAACCAGAGAACATAAAGGGTACCATAAAGCTTATTCATCTAATAAATATGAATCAGCACAATTCTGATTCAAATACTTCCTTTCCTTTTTCTTTTTCATGCCCTTGTGACAGTGTTTAGCAGAATTCACAAGTTGCTCACCAGATATTTACAGAAGAAGCATTTGTTAGAAATAATTTGGTGAGTCATTTTGAATAAAAGATTAGAAAAATTTAAAACATCCAATGGACAATTCATAGGCAATAACAAATCAACATGTGGTTACGGACTGTTTATGAACATAAAAGGGAATTACATTGGTAGAAAAAGCTATTCCTTACTGATTACTCACTTATCTTCATCCTTTAGTTCTCCAAGTTAAGTCTCCTCAATTCATCATTAGCTGTAGATGCTGGCTGACATATGATTACCCAGTCTGATCTGGCATAAAGGTAGTGTGACAACTGCAGGTATTCCATGGGGAAAAAATGACGTATCTGTTTTGTATTGTTGACCAGTTGTTAAAAAGATTTAAATTTAGCAACTTGGAAGAACTCTTGCTGAGTCATCGTGCAATGCTGCTATCCATTTGTGGAAGAGGTCAGGGAGAAAGTATTAAATGAGATGTGTATTAGTAAGGGCACCATGGCTAATTCCCTTTGGCAAAAAGTACAGCATATTGTGTTCTACACGTAGTCACTGTGGGCTTGTTTGGTAATATACTGTTAGCCTTTCTGATTATCGTAAGTGAATTCTCCAGATGAAATTTTACCTCTAGGCTGTAACAATTTTGAATGCCAAAGGAAATAATAATCTTTAAATTCCAGTGGTTTTGAGAAAAATCTCAGACACTTCTATGGTTTTTTAAGACTACTTTCTAAATCAAAGAGCTAAATATCTATGAAAAGTATTTCAAAATGTAGCAGGTTTGAGATTGTTAATTAATCAGCTGATGAACATTGGTTTAAATATAATTAGAGATATTCCTGGATGGCAAAATTCAATTCTGGGCCACATTTTTGGAATGCCCCAGTAGTTCCAGAGTTATCATTCAAGCCTCTCTTTCTAATATATTTTCATTTAAACAGTTACTGCCTTACTTCTCATGTCAATGCATACATTTTAAATAGTCTCTTTTTGGTGCATGTATTTTTAATTTAAGTTAATGGGATGATCCAAAGGAGCCATTAGAGTTATGCTACAGGATCAGGTCATGAAACAAATTATTGCTACTTCTTTTCTCGTACATGGCCTTTTGACACTAAGAAGTTGTATGTGCGGGAGTGGAGAGCTGGGGTTAATTGGATGAGGAGCCCTACATTCTGTCTCTCTGCTTCCCCAGTCCCCAGGTTGAGTAGATAGCTAAACATCCATGGCAACGGTAAGAAAAGGGCTAGTCATTTA
>NW_005842453.1:243951-265819 GCF_000455745.1 Alligator sinensis | reverse complement strand
TTCCCTACAGAAAAGGGAAAGAAGTGGAAGAGAACTATAACTGAATCACAATTTATCAGCTCTTCTCCTGGGCAGGGCAGCTATGTTCTGGGCTGTTGATTAAGTTAGTGTAGCTTATACTCTTTCTAAGTGCCTTATGAGGTGTTCAGACTTGTAAAACCTAGTAAAAACCACAGGGTGGGGAGTCTACCACTCCTATACTATTCCCAAAGAATATAGAAACAGCTTTAATTACTGTTAAGCTACTTTTTAAGAGTGGGCACTCTATATAGCCCTCAATATCTCCCATTTCACAGATGCTATTGGTTGCTTGTTAATCACCTTCCTGCTTCTCTGGGTAGATGTCCCTAATAGCCTATTAAACTTTCTCCTAGGTCTAAGCACATGACTTGTAACTAAGTCTAGGAACAGACATTCAAGAAGCCTGAGCCTGAATTGATTCAATCTTTGCAGGTTAGTCTAACCTTGCTAGGCTAAATCAGTTTTGTAACCAGACAGACATCCCAGAAATGCAGGCCTGCAGTGGCTCAGGCTAGAAGTCAGGGGGTGCTAGAGCACCTGTCTCTTCCTTCCATAGCATGGAGCTGAGCGGGATGTGGCTAGGCTCCACAGGATGCTGTGATTAACCCAGCAGGGAATTGATAACAGTGTTTATCATACAATTAAGAAAACAACAGAGGGACATTACCAGCTACTTGTTGATTCTGCCTCTTGATTCCGCAGGGACTGTAGCCAGCATGTGGTCTGTTAGATAATACACAGACACCTCCTCAGCAAGGCAGAGGGGAGGGGGGAATTTCTGCTTAGCAGGGAGTGGTGAAGGGGTGGGGGGGAGCTGCAGCCAGGGAGCAGAGGGGAAGGGCCAACTTTGCTGTGGAGCAGAGAGCCCCACCCAGCCCAGAGAGCATGCTGGGATGCTGGGGGAATCTGGTTTAGCTTAAACCAGCAAGGGGTCTGGGACAGACATCACATAAACTGGTTTGACCCAAATCACTTAAGTCTAATACTACATTCAACCAGGTTTATCTCAGACTGTTTTTAGCCATTTTGAAACTGGTTTATGTTCACTGAATGTCTGTTCTATTACAGGTTTAAACCAGTTTCTGATCACTTCAGCCGGTTTATGTGTAACGTTTGTCCCTTGCCTATATCTCTATGAGGCTTCCTAAAGAGGTGGTACTATTAGTAATCACAGTCTTCCTCTATGATATACAAGGAGTTGCCTTGCATATATTCACCCTGTGGAGGGTTCTTGTCTGGAAAGAACCATATCTTTGCATGGGTCACCTCCCTGCAGCATTTCTAATAACATCCCTGTCAGCGAATTGGGTAATTTATTTTCCTTCCATATTTCATGTTGCCCCTTCCCCATTTATCATTCATAGAAGAGCCTGTAAGATCTCTTTGGATGTCCTGTTATCTGAGATCAGCGTTGTGTATCATGGCCTGTAATGCATGAAATCGGAGCAAGCTGTGTGCTCATGCCGTGCAGCATGGCTAATCATTCTCAAATGCTATCATCAGTTATCTTGGAAGAGTAAAAAAAAAAAAAAAAAAAAAAAAGGCCCTAGCAGGCTGTGGTTGATTTAATCTTTAAAATCATGAGAGCCTTTGCAGTGATTAAAGAGCCATTTCCTGACTACATATTGATATGAGCTGCTTCCAAGGCAAATATGAGAGAGCATGATGGGCATTCAGTCTGACTGTGATTGACAGGCCCTAGTGAAGTGAATGATAATCTTTTTCCTGCTCTTATTTAAAGCCATTCAGGGGTGGTCTGATTTTAATGCTCAGCTATCTCAAGTAATTGCCCTGGCATTTTCTATTGTAATCTGCACAAATTCACTTTTCAGCATCCAGAAGAGCAGGTGGAAAGTTTTACTCAGAAACTGAGGGATTCATACTGTTTTCCAATAGTTTCCAGAAACTGGTCACTTTGGGAGCAATTCTGTGTTCCGAGAAATGCCAGATAAGAATGTGTCTTGAATACTTCTCTGTCAATGCAGAGAGCTATAGCAGTGACAGAATGTTGAAGAATGCTCTGCACAACATTAAAAGACTCTGGTAATGTGGTCTAGCTAATAGAGAATGGGACTGGGACTTGGGAGAAGTTGGCTCTATTCCTGGTTCTGCTACTGGCTTGCTGGTGACCTTGTCATTTAGCCTATTTGTGCCCCAGTATCCCCATGTGTAGAATGCGATATGATTTCTCTTTGTAATATGTTTTGAGATTTACTGATAAAAATCACTCTGGAAGTGCTAGGTATTATTTCATAGATATTTGGGCTGGAAGGGACCCTGGAGAATCATCGAGTCCAGCCCCCTGCCCAAGGGGCAGGAAGTCAGCAGGGATCATAGGATCCCAGCAAGATAAGCATCCAAATGTGTCTTGAAGGCATTCAAAGTGGGTGCTTGAACTGCCTCTGGCGGCAGTCTATTGCAAACCTTGGGGGCTCGGACAGTGAAGAAGCTCTTTCTTATGTCCAGCCTGAATTGGTTGCGGCGGAGTTTGTGACTGTTCGATCTTCTCATCCCTTGGAGTGCGCTGGTGAACAGATGTTCCCCCACATCCTGATGAGCACCCCTGATAAACTTATAGGTGGCCACAAGATCACCCCTGAGCTTGCGCTTTTCCAGGCTGAAGAGTCCCATGGCTCTCAGCCTCTCATCATAAGGTCTGTTTTCCTGACCTCTGATCATGCACGTGGCTCTTCTCTGCACCCTCTCAAGCTTCTCCACAACCTTTTTGAATTGTGGAGCCCAAACCTGGACACAGTACTCCAGCTGCAGCCTCACCAAGGGTGAGTACAACAGGAGAAGGATGTCCTGAACCAGCGTAGCACTGCCGAGCCTATAAGCATGCTGCAGGTTTTTCCTCCCAAAGTGGAGAACCTTGCATTTTTCAGTGTTGAACACCATCAGGTTCTCGTCCGCCTGTTTCATGAGCCTGTCAAGATCCTCCTGGATTATCCTCCTGTCCTCAGGTGTGGATGCTTTATCCCAGAGTTTGGTGTTGTCAGCAAACTTGGCCAGTCTGCTTCTGACACCAATGTCCACATCATTGATAAAGACGTTAAATAGTATAGGCTCTAGGACAGAGCCTTGAGAGACCCCACTGGTCACAGCATACCAGGATGATTGGCTCCCATTGACCACCTCCCTCTGGGTCCTACCGTGGAGCCAATTCCCCAGCCAGCAGATCGTGTTGAGGTTGAGGCCGCAGTTAGCCAGTTTAGCCAAGAGGTGATTGTGGGATACCAGATCGAATGTTTTTTTAAAGTCAAGATATACAACATCGATCTCCTCCCCCTTGTCCAGGTGATAAATCACCTGGTCATAAAAGGAAATGAGATTGGTCAAGCAAGACCTACCTGCAACAAACTCATGCTGGGTATCCCTCAGGATATTGCCTTCAGCTAGTCTGTTAAGGATGGCCTCTTTGATAATCTTTTCCAAGACCTTCCCCAGGATAGGTCAGGCTGATAGGCCTGTAGTTTGCCGGATCTACTTTCCTCCCTTTCTTGAAGATAGGCATGATATTGGCCCTCTTCCAATCATTGGGCACTTCACCAGAGCGCCAAAAGCTCTGAATGATCCATGCCAGGGGCTGAGCTATGATGCTCGCTAGCTCCCTGAGTACCCTTGGGTGTAACTCATCAGGGCCAGCTGACTTGAAGGGTATCCAGCCTGTCAAGGTGTTCCTTCACGAGGTCAGCTTCAATGGAGGGCAAGGATTCTCCCTCACCTGGGCCTTCCTGACTGATAGTGGGCATTATGGTGGTGAATGATGATGTTGTAGATTAGGTTATTACCATATAAGTCTAGGTATGATATGGCTAAGGGTGAAGTTACATGTTTACACTTAGACCATATTAAAGGCACATAAAATGTGAGCAAGCACATGTTAAAGCTTGTTAACACATGCTAAGTGCACTTTGAGCTTCTCAGAATTACTACACTTCAGACAAGTTAGTAGAAGAGGAAGAAGAGGAAACAAGGAAGGTACTTACTGAGAGCTAGCAGGAGCTGGCAAAGGACAGAAAAATGCCCCAGGAGCTGCGGGTCCACCGCAGCTGCTCTGTGAGGCTAGAGCAGCCTTCGAGGGAAGAAAAGGAACTTGAGGACCCAGAAGTGGAGAAGCACAGAGAGCACAGGGAGCCAAAGTGTGGGCCACCTCCTGATTGAGATTGTCTTTAAACATCAAGATGCAGCAGGCAAGAGTCAAGACCGCTGCTACGGCATACAGGCAAGTGATCGCGATACTGATGGTCAGGGTCAGGAAAGTACTTGGTTGCAGTGCGCATAATGCTAACTGAGCAAAGACCTTACACAAGGGTTAACTCTTAGATGTGTTGTCTAGCTCATATTAGGGTAACTTCAGTCTGTTTCATTGTAATAAAACAAATAATTTGCAGTCCTCCAGCACATCAGGATGCACTGCTATCAGCTTACTTCCCCTTTGCCCGCTGAGCAGTGATAGAGCCCAGGTGTCCCAGTTCCTGGCTCCTAGCCCCACCCCTGCTCACTATTCCTCTAGGCTAAGTACAGACAGTCAAAAAGCCTGAGGCTGAATTGATTCAACCTTTGCAGGTTAGTTTAAGCTGCAAAAAGTGAACCAATATACAAATGAACAGATATTCACTTATGATTCGGGAAATGCAGCCACATGCCTGCAGTGGCTCAGGCCAGAAGCTGAGGGGTGATGGCGGCGGTGCTAGAGCACAGTTCTCTGGCACATAGCTAGCATGGACTATATGTTCACTTCCTCTTCCTGTTGCCCTCAAGGTCTTGCGGGCTTGCAGTTCACAATCATAGCAGCAGGACTCTGCAGGGTTTCTCATCACTTCCTCTTCCTGCTTCCAGGTGCCTCTGGGATTTGTAGCCAGCACTAAGTAAGCCAACAGGGCACAGCAGGTCTGTACTCAGAAGAAGGTAAATTTTACCCCCTTCCCTGGTCCCAGATTCCAGGAGGGGTTTGCCAGGGGAGGGGGTGGGGGAGTGAGCCACCCCTCACTGTTCTGGCTAGGGTGCAGAGGGGTGAGGTCAGCCCTGTTCTCTGGAGCAGACAGCGCAGCCCAGCCCACATGCTGTGGGACTCTGATTTAACTTGAACCAGGAAGGTCTGGGACAGAAGTTTCATAAACCAGTTTGACTTAAATCTGTTGTTTGATACTACATTCAACCAGGGTTATCTTAAAGAAACTGGTTTATGTGCACTGAACTTCTGTTCTGTTACAGGTTTAAACCAGTTTCTGATCACTTAAACCAGTTTATGTGTAACTTTTGTCCCTAGCCCTAATGGCAAGTCAGAGCTGTGCAGGAAAGATACACTGTTAACCCTTAACATGCGATTGCTCACATCATGTTCTAACTTTAACACTGCTTAATATTCAATAGATGTAGTATGGTCTAATTGTAACATGTAACTTCATCTTCATTGAGGCTCAGTGATAAAAACTAGCCTTCAGGGACTGTCCATCTACCAATCAGAGTTTCTGTGAAGACAGAAAAGATATAGAATTAGACCTTGATAGTAAAATCAAACATTGGATTTCTCCTGGGACAATGCCTTTTATCTTGGGATCCTACAGACATACAAGCCCCTTGTCTCACTTTAAGTACCTGTGAAATATTTGAGATAACACTTTTTCCTAGGACAATCACAGCTAATTTGAGATAAATGCCATCTAAGTTGCATGTTTTGATTCAAATCAAAACCTGCCACTCTCAGGTTTTGATTTGGATCAGTCAGAACTGACTCAAATCAGATGTCTATTTTTACTGTTAGTGATGAGGCTAGTTCGGTAGGAAGACTTATGTAGTCCTGGGTGTTTTTAATGTTGCACTTTTGTCTCTGCTCCTTTTTCCTGTACTACTCCTTAAAATAATTCCAGGAAATCTTGAGACTTGCAAAAAAGATGCACCTCCAGTCAAGAATAAAAAAACAGTTGAGATAATTATAACCTTGTTTCTGCTTACTACAGATCTGAAACGGAATAGCGTTGTCTGGACTGTCTTTTTTGACTTGTTTAGATATTAGTTTCTTGCTAACAGCTAATCAACTTAAATGAAAACAAATGCCAATAGCAAATATTTCTTTTTTTTTAAATCAAAACATATATGAAAGTCATAATCCCAGAAAAATAAAAGCTTGCTGCTCAGAACTATGAAGAATGCAATAAAAACAAAGAAATTTAGGGGAAAGGAGTTTAAGAATTAAAAAGGGGCTTTTTTTAGGGATTTATTGTGCTATTTGCAAAGTGAAATTGCACTTTCTGTAAATGATTATTTAATTGCTGATATGAGTTTAGTCTGGTGATAAAACATTTTTCCTGGCTCTAACAGACATTCTTTTCTGCAAAGGAATAAATCTGGTGAGTTTGGATTGTATGGAGTTCTGTCGCTGATTTTACTCCTACTAGAATAAGTGCTGCATGTCACTGTACTTACTGTTCCAATTCTTTGAACAAAAGCTTATTTCGAAGAGGATTAAAACAGATTCAGTGTGACACCCTTACAACAGAAATGCTAACAAGCAAGAAAATTGCAAGTTATGGGACACCTCTTATTATACCCTCCTACCCACACAGCGTATTTTCACTGCTGACAGACTTGCTCCCATCTCAACAAACTTCCTCTGCCTCCCATAGGTAAAGAATTCCATAATCACTGTCATAATGTAATACAAAGCCTTAATCACCACTTCAGTAGTATAAGCAAATATTCAGGGGTCACATATGGGAACCAGCTCTAAGTGTGAGCTCTGTTATGTGCTTATAGGAGAAATAGTAGGTTGTAATTAAGGTTAACTGTGGTCTGAATCCAGGAGTTTTGCTTTTACATAGCTTTGGTTAAATCTCTGGAATTTTGCTTTACTAAAAGGACCAGCCACATTTATATATAGCTTCTGTGAAGTGTCAATCTCCTTCAAATCCCAGTGGAATAAATCAGTATCTTGCATGATTGTGGCCAACACCTCTTTCCATCAGAAGAAATCAAGGCTTTTACTCCACTTCCCCTGTTCCTCTCCCTGAGATAAGATGTATCAGTTAGGGAAACTGAGCAACAAAATGATTGAAAAATGTGCCAAATTCACTAAGTCACTGCCAGAGTTTAATACATAGCCCATGGATGAAATCCTAACCCCGCTAAAGCTGATGGCAAAACTCCCGTTCACTTAAAATGGGACCAGAAATTCACCAGGGTCTTTTTTGTCTCTCCCAAGATTATTCCCCCCCCTCTATCCTAACCACCAAAAACCATTCCTTTTCATATTTTAGAGAAACTTGCTTGTGAATTGTGAGAAGCTGCTGTTCTAGAGATTTTTTTTAAAAAGAAAGTTCGGTTTGTGGCCTGTTACAACCATTGTTTATTTTGAATAATGACCAATATTATAAAGCACGTGGACAGTCAGGCTATGGATAAAATGATTAGTGTGGTGCTGACTCAGACATGTTCATCTGGCAAAGCCCATCTAGTGACTATGCCAGAAAGTGAACTCCCTTAGAGTAATGCTCCTTATCAGAAGCTTCTATAATTCTGGAGGAGATGATACTAATGGACATAGAAATGCAGCTTCTTAAATCTGGGCTAAAAGCCCTTAGCATTTTTGTGTATATTGAGGTAAGAACTACAGTCATAATATTAGAGAAAATTACGATGTTGTGAACCAGGCATAAACCCAGGACGCTTGTTCTGGAAGAGGCTTTGGTTTAGCAGCCTAAAAAAAGGGTATCCCCTTTGTGAACAGTGAAGCAGCAAAAAGAGTGAATTTGTCTAAGAACTTCTGAGAGGGGCAGCACTTGAGGTAAGTGCCAGACAAGGTTCTTTGGGTAAATCCAATATCTTTTATTAAACCAACTCAGATAGTTGGAAAAATTCTTCTTTGCAAGCTTTCGGGTACAAGCACCCTTTGTCAGGCTGAGGAAACATCTGCAGATGGTTTGTGCTCTTCCTGGATGGAGTAGTAAAGCAACCAGAGGCCATACACAAGAAACCCATGGACCAATATCCATATCTGCACAGAACCAGCAATCATCACCCTAAACACACCAAGAAAATTGTAATATACAGCCAAGCTCTCCGACAGCAGCAAATTTGCACTGAGGAAAACACCTGTGAATGTCATGTCACAAATCTCAAAAGGGCTTTCACTCAGTGAGGACACTTCTCAAGACAGATAGATTGCACTTTAATAAAAGCCACCCAGAAACCACATAAAGTATTCCTGCAGTACAGAAGAAACCCCCACCATGAATCTCACACCACTGGTTATGACATAGCATCCCTTCCTGGCATCTATATGCAAAATCCTCAAACAATTGTAAACCATACTAGAAGAAGACCCAATTCTTAAAGAGGTCTTCCCAGAACCACCCATCCTAGCTTTTAAACAAGCACCAAACCTTGCCAACCTCATCACTAGAAGAAAACTTCCTATGGCCTAAAACACACCGAATGGATCCACCGCATCAATTGCATAAGAGTGTATTTACCTCACAAATTTTTAGTATAAAAAGGGTCATCGCATAAGAGCAAATTCACACATACAGAAGCTGCACACAGTGAGGGAAACCTGTAGTGATGGCAGTGGCAGTGGCTAGGCAGGCAGATTAACCCTTCCCTGCCTGCTCTCCTGACACAGACAGTGTAAGCAGCCAGAAGTAAGTTGGGGAGGGGCAGGCACAGTGAATGGGATTCTGGGACAGGGTGCAGTGGGCCCTATCTGGGCCAGCAGGGAAATGGGGTAGGTAGGGTGTTCACACTAGCATGTAGCCTAGAGTGGCTACACCTTAGTATAACATGAGCTAGGTAGCACAGATCAGAGATAATCCTGGCCTAGAATGGCATAACTTTGAGCTGCCTAATGAGTTCTTAAAACTAGTTTCAGTTGTTAATGTGTGGACAATATAGGTGTTAAGAGCTCTGGAAGGAGCCTAACATTACTATGTAACAAGGTCCTAGGGGACTCTAAAAGTCCCATCCCAACCTATGATTGTATATAATTCTAGCAGCAGGTATCAATAGGATAATGTACTGATATTCATTTGCATTTATCTAAATTATGTGGGGTTAGGGAGAGACTAACTAGTTACTGCTTTCTTGCATTCTTTTGAATAAAAATAAGTAACAAGAGATTTTAAGATTACATTTTGATTAATTCATTTTGCATGGCTTGAAATGAACTTTTAGACCTGAACATAAAGGACAGCAACAAAGGACAGATGGGCACATGCTATGAGTATATTGCACCAGAGTTTATTGCTCCTGGTTGCACTTTTTGATTGTGCACCTGGGACTGCAGCACGTTGAGCTAGGTTGGAGCAGCCCCAGCAGGCAGGGGGCTCAGGGGGTCAGCCTGACAGCTGAGGGCTTCTCCAGCCCAGCTCAACATGCTGCAGAGGAGCTGGCTGGGACACAAGGGTGCTTTAGCATGGGGCTAGCCAGCAGGCAGCCCCCACACTGAAGCACCCTTGTGCCTTACCCAGCCAGGTCAGGGTCTACACATGCATGCTGTGGGGTAAAAAACTTGCATTTAAAAGTACTATCCTGTTGTGGAGTTAATTAGTTTTCTGAGGCCTAATAGGGCCACATGTGTAGATGTGAGGTGTTTATTGTGCAGCTAGTCTACTCTACAGTAAGCGTCCCATGTAGACATGCCCAATATGTACCAAATTAAGGTTAAAAATCAAGCTAATTGATTTTTTGTTGACAGTTTTAAACTGAAATCTCTTCCAGTTCCATAGTTACGATTTGAAACCATTAATTTTTTTAGCAGCTTA
Organism: Alligator sinensis; assembly: GCF_000455745.1. Lineage (NCBI taxonomy): Eukaryota > Metazoa > Chordata > Crocodylia > Alligatoridae > Alligator > Alligator sinensis. The sequence goes on along the minus strand of NW_005842453.1, from coordinate 256,037 downwards.
AGCTAGTACACTTTTATGTGCATGTGGCTTAGATCAGTTAGAAGGATGGATTTCATTTAGACATCAACCTAATATCCATTAAATGGAAGTTGGATTTGGCATGTAAGTATGTAGATTACCAGAGGAAGGAGGAACTGGAGTGATAGTAAATGTAATATTTTTTCTGAAGTCAGAAAAATAATTGCAATGGATTTCCAGTATGTTTCAACTTTTTCCTTTGCTACTGGGGGCTAAATTCAACAGCCTTGTTCTAGGTTATGATAAACAGAGAATGATGATGAGCCAAGTGATGATAAACCTAGTTTCAATAGCTGAAGGAGAGAAGACATTGAGCAAGCAGTTCAAACTAATATAGATTGTGAAGAGTATTATAAAAAAATGAAACCATTTGAAATTAAATATGAAAAATGTATGTAAAGCTAGATTCTAGTTTCCATAAGACTGGTAACAGAAGTATTTGGTTGTTAGATGGATTCATCTACAACTAGCTACATCAGGGTAAAACTAGTGGAGATAGGGCACTGTATGAGTTTACATCAAATTGACTATCATGATTTTAAAACACAATTTATTTTGCACTGAAGACATAAACTTATAGATAAAACAAAATACAGACTGCAAGTACCATCCATATTTTTTTCAGCATGCCATTGCATTCAGTATTATTTTGAGCTGATCAAAAATTTTAATGCAAGGAACATTTTTGTCCAGGATATGCTGTTTAAAGCAAAGTATTGCAAAAAAAGTTGCATTGATATAGAAACTTTCTGATTTTTTATTATTTAATATACTATATTTATAAATTTAGGGGGGGGAGAGGTGGGGAAAGTCATTTCTTATGAAAGCATTTTTCTCTGTTTTAACTTAGCATTGTCTTTATGCTCAAAGGAGGAAACAATCTTTATGGTCAAAGGAGAAAACAATCTTTGATTGAAGAAATAGAGATTTTTTTCAGTCTTTTATTTAGTTGTAAACTGTGCAGTGCAAAAATAATGTATCTTTTATTAATTGACAATTTAATATATTATTTATCAAAATATAGTAAGCACATGTTCCTAAATAATCTCCCTGCCTTGAGGATGGCACTGCTCTGCTCAGGGTCAGGCTCAGGATAACCACATTTGGGATCAAGATGGAATTTTACTCCATGGTCAGATTGGTATGCACTGTTGGGATTTTTGTTTTCCCCTGCAGTGGAAGCACGGTCCTCTTCCTTAGATCTCTCTCGAGCATTTTAACAACGCTTGCAGAAGCAGAACACTTGACCACTGTTGTCTCCCTGCTTTACCTGTGGCAAGTTAGGGTGCTATGCCTGGTAGTTTTATGACAGAGTCGATGGTGCCATTTTAGTAACAGGTTAGACAAGGATTTGTATGATATGATTTGGATAGGGATGATCAGGCTGGGGGTTGGACTAGGTGATTTCCAGAGGTCCCTTCCCTATTCTTCTCTGATTCTAGAATTCTGAGATGGATACCAAGAATATTTTGGGCAAAGGCAATTTATGACATCAATGAATTCTCTAGTATACTAAAGATCCACTCATGGGGAGGAAGAGTATTTCTCTAGTCCCTGAGCAGAGAAGCCAATTTACAAGGCTGAGTTATTGTGTTGGGCATCTCTTGGGAAGTCACAAAGAACAACCTTGTAATGTCCTGATGATAATCTCATTTCTAATGGACTTATTTTACATATAACCTTCAAAAAAGTGAATGCCAGGACCTTCCTGTAATAAAAGTATAAAGAACTGGGGAAAAATAGCAATGAATGAATAAGAGGTTCAGTCAAGGAACTAAAAACATTTTAGGCTCTCTCTAGTAGGGGTGTGCAAAGCTGACCCAGGAGGCACCAGTCACCTAGCCAGTGGGGTGTGTGTGTGTGGGGTGGGGGGCGGGGGGGAGGATGCTTCCCGGCGGACCCGGAAGTGGACCAGAAGTGTCCACTTCTGGGTCTGCTGCCAAGCACACTGGAGAGCCTTGCCGCACTTCTGTGGGATGCTCCATGCAGCCCAACTTCGCAGAATTCATGAGCCCCTGCTACATAGAGATATGTAGAAAAAACATTTAAAGCTGTCTCTATGTCTGAATCTCTGAATCTTTCTGAATCTCTCTGAATTGATTCAGAGAGTTCTGATTCAATTCAGAGAGATTAAAGGGTCCTCTGATTCAATTTGGATTTGGAGATTCAGCCACCAAATCAGGCCAAATCTCCACCAAATCGAATCAGAGACTGAAGCTTCACACAGCCCTATTCTCCAGTGACTGAAGCAAAATCCTACAACATAAATTTTGATCCTAAGCTTAAAATTTAAAGCTGCCATTGAAAAAAAATGAAAATTTTTTGATCAGTTTGAAACAAAAATGAACCCCAAAATGAATGTGTTCAAAGAAACTGCAATGTGTTTAGAGAACTGATCTCTCAGATGTAGAGCTTGTCTTTATGGTACTACCAAGTCTTGAGCCTGTTTTAGTGGAAGATCCATTGTTCTTCCACTTGATTATTTTGAGGAACAGTTTGGAAGATGGATTCTGCCAAGACCACCAATCTTCCCCACTTCTCAGTCCTGCAATATTTGATAGTTTTTTATTTGTCACGCAACTTTTTGACAAATATGAGTAGACTATAGACTCTGGGCCTATCAAGTTACCACAAACATGAAATGGACTTTCAAAAATCGTCAAAATAGATGGCTGGACCATGGATTTTCAGTAACTTTTGTATTAGGGCTGCTCAGTTCATTGCTAACAAGAAGCAATTCCATTTGTCTGCAGGGTTGAAAGTTTCCTAGCAAAGCCCAGTATTTCCCTCCCTTCCAGTGCTAAATCTACAGTAACTGCTTATAAAGTCATGACAAAAGTAGAAGTTCAGAGACTTAAATTTGGTGAAGCCACCCGCCACTTAACTGAAGTGAAATATAATTTTTCTTCCCCCGTGGCAGTGACGAACGATGGTTTAAAACATTAAGCCTGTCTCATTGTTGGTTATTCAGGATGCAAGTTCAGTGCTGATTGACTTGATTTTTCTTGGACTGTATTTTACCTACAGTAAGAATGCTTTCATGGAACATTTATCTCCTTGCTGCCACTGTAGGAGAAGTCAACTCAAATAGAGCCTTTGAATGAAGATTGATTCTAAGCAGCGGGATTGCTTCCAACATCAATTAATCTGTGAGGACTCCAAGAAATCCAGTAAAAATGAAAGAGTAAATTACATTGTTCAGTCTCTAAACAAATATTTAATATACCATTAATTTTCTTCCTGAGTTTTTTTCTTTTTGTTATGTTAGGCAGGTTTCTCTCAAGTGTGTACTCCTACTTCTTTTCTCTCCTCTTCAGCGTGCATTTACTGTGCCTGAAGAGAAAATATTGTTAACAGTGTACCAAGAGAGATTAACAATCTTTTGTAAGGAATAATAATTATATCAAGTGCTGGTGAAAGGAGATGGATTCACAGCCCTGGAAGGTTAAACCATCTATTCATCCATATATTTGAGACCTGACAAACCTCCCTACTTTCCCCGCTCCAGTGTCTATAAAGAAGGGACCACCTCTGAGGGTTGAGATGAGAGTTCAGTCTTTCTGACCAGTCACACTTAGCCTCTCTGCTGAGACAGCTAATTAATGCCAAATGTGTTGGTGGTTTGTGTTATAGAAGTAGTCTGCTAGGATCTAGGTGAAGAGCATCATTTTGTCCTGTGTAGACCACTGAGCAACCAAGTAGCAGCCTCGCATGATAACTTTTGGAGTGAAATTCTGGTCCCACTACATTTGTTGCCACTGACTTCAGTGGACCTATGATTTGTCTCTTCATCACAAGTGACTGTGGTTCACATTTTAGCTGATAGGTAATAGACTTAAGTTATTTTCTGAGCTACCAGATCCCCTTGAAGTTTACCTTTCACTTTTTTTCACAGACTACAAGACTTTTTTTATATGTATAAAACACAATAATCTCTTCCCTATATCTTTTATTCTTAGTGAAAGCTGCTTTGGCTCCAGCTATTGTTGGGATTTTGGCTGACATTGTACAGCACACAGGGAGAGGGTAGTGGGGTGAGGCGGAGGGGAGTCTAGCTGAGACTGTGTTACAGAGGTTAAGAAAACAGCTTCCACAGTGCACCCAGCCTTGACCCCCCCCCCTTCATCTTGTGTGTGTATGTATTGGGGGGGATATGTTTTTTCAGCTAAGATTTTTGCATGTGCCCCCAGGCAGACATGTTACAGTACAGTGTAGTTTTTTTCTTTAAATATAAACACCACACTTCTAAGTTCCCTCACATATAAATTAACACTATCTGAAATAGTAGGCTCTATGAAGTTTAAATTACTCTATCACTCATGAGGAACTACAATGTTAGTGTAACTGTTCTCCATTTCATTTAAAAAAAGAGAGGAAAACACAATTCAAATGTCTGCAGACCCAGTCTAATAAAAATGATAGATTAGACGTCAAACATTTTTCACTCTTTTCTCTTATCCTCCCCCTACCCTTCCACTTAAGTCATGCAATAGCTTGTTTGCTGCTGTTGGCTTTCAGAAATTGCTGTCTTCTTCTGGGCAGTTCTTCTTCTGCTTCCACTCATTGGATGATACACTTTAAAAACTTAATTTAGTTCTGTAGGCTTCAAAGGTATTTACAAGTCTTGCCTGGCTGCAGATTCTTATTTTACCATTGTGTTTTATTACTCACTGGTAAATCCAGGAGTTGCAAGAGTCTATTAGTATTAAGTATAGGTAACTTTGGAATGAGATTAGTGCTTACAATGGGAATTCAAAATTGAGTCCCTGCACAGCAGCTGAAAAGTCAGACTAGATTAAAATTAAACACCTTTCAATGGACCTTTGCAAAGGACACAGTAAGAGTTCTCACGGTTTACAAAAAGACTCACTTCCATTTATCATAGTTTTAGTGTTTGAGAAGAGGTTACAGGAAAAGAGCAGATGATTTAAAAAAACAGTAGTTCAAATCATGTTCCATCTTCTGGAGTTTAAGTGCTTCTTAAGCCATCTAATGACAGACACATAAGTGGCGCTTATTGACATGCAGGTTTTAGATCCATCTATTGCAATAAGACTTGTGCTGAGCATGACTCAGAAAAGATCTACTACAGCCACTTAAAATATGAGTTTCAGAACTGCCTTACTGGGTCATACCAAAGGTCCATGTAGTTTAGTATCCTGTTTTTGACAGTGGCAAGTGTATATGCTTTACAGGAAAGTATTAGAAACAGGGCATGTCATCCCCTCTGAGTCACCAGCAGTAGGTAACACCCCTAGCTGTTGTGATTAATAGTCCCTGATGGACCTGTGCACCATAAATTTCTCTAATCTCTTTTTGAATCCGCTTATACTATGTTGCAATCATGTTCTGCCTGAGAGAGCGCATATTTTTGTGCACATCCCTGAAGCTTTAGTCAGAGAAAAACCATAACTAGCAACTGTGGGAGGAGGAGGTCTCACCCGTGTTTTAGTTTAGTTGCCTATTTGTGAGGGCTCATGCCCATGAACTGGAAGAGTCAGCCAAGCGGGGCTTGCTCCAACATCTCCCACTTCCCAGCAAAGTGCTCTTAGCAGCAGTTTATGAGGTAGGTAGACTCAGGAGTGCCTTCCACCTCGCCCGTTGAAGCTGGCTCATCAGGAGTCAAGGGGAGGGGAAAGACAACCTGAGGCCAGAAAGCCTTGCTCAGTGAAATGAGTAGTACCCCTATGGTCTGGTTCATTTTCTTGCCCCCAGTTCTGTATCTGTTTATTTTATTCATTGGATAAAATGAATAAATAGCGTTGGCATCAGGATCAAAAGCTACAACCCAGGGCGCTGCTCAGTTCACTGATCCATAGAGAAAAGTCTTCCTCTGGTTTGCTCTTCTTTCCATCTCTTCTTTTCCTCCTCTTCAGGAATATGCTCAGAAGGACATGTGTACTTATTCAGTCAGATCTAAAAACTCTGTATGTGGCACTGTGTGCCATTAATTTGCCTTCTTTTGGACCACTTGCTTGCCTAAAGGTGGAGTAGGATTTGAGCCAACATGTATTAAAATTAATGGTTCAAGTACTGGTCCGATCAAGGCCAATAATGGGAGTTTTACCATTTACTTCATTGTAATTCATATTTGGCTGGATGTATGCATGTAGCATGCCTACACTGCAACTGTCACATCACTTTATTGAAGGAAATAAAGATTAGGATTACCCTCACTTTATGGAAAAGAGAGGCAAAGCTCAGAGACATTACATGAATGGACGGTTACACAGTAGGGAAGTGGTAAAACAAGGTAAAAAAAAACCCTAGTTGTCAGACTTTTAGGTCTCTTTGTCAGACTCTGCGTCTTAACTGCTTGTCTTTATAACCGTGGCTGAGCTCCACTTTACCCATGTAAAGCCTGCTGATCTACCTCCTGCACATGCCCATGATTCCAAGTCTGTTGTTCACTTCATGTTTTTAAGCTTAAAAATCCATTTGACCTTGATGGTATTTTCCAAAGTGTTGACATCTTGGCCAAATTGTAGTATTTCATCTCTGTGCGTGTCTGCTATAAAAATGAGCTTTGTAAAAGTCTGGAAGAACCTACTGGCACTGCTATTTACTAAGCCAAGAAAAAAACATTGAGAAATCAAACAAAATTAGAGTTGCCATCCATCTGGTTTTTCATGCACACTAGTAATTTTTCTGCAGCCTCTGCTTCTCTCTTTATTTGTATTTTACATGTAAATGAGGCATTGGTTGTCCTAACTTTTGTCTGTTTTTTTAGCCAAATGGCACCACCTCCTCCACTACAAATGTTAACTTCTGAAAGCTTCCTGTCTGTACAGCTATGCTGGATTGGAAGTGCCAGAACACAGAATTTTACTCAACTAGGCTAGGGACAGACATTACACATAAACTGGTTTAAGTGGTCAGAAACTATTTAAACCTGGAACAGAACAGATGTTTAGTGAACATAAACCAGTTTGAAAATGGCTGAAACTGGTTTGAAATAAACCTGGTTGAATGTAGTATCAAATTTAACTGATTTGGGTCAAACCAGTTTATGCAATGTCTGTCCTAGACCCCTTCCTGGTTTAAGTTAAACCAGAGTCCCCCAGCATCCCAGATGCTTTGCAGCCCTGGGCTTGGCTGTCTGCTCCAGAGTAGGGATGGTCTCACCCCTCTGCTCCCTTGCTGGAGCTGCGGTGGAAAGTGTAGGCACAACAGTGTCTGCCTTGCTTCCCCCTGCTCCCCACCCTCCACTCACCACTCCCTGCTCAAGCAGGGATTCCTGCCCCTCCTCTCTCCCATAGCATGGACCATAGCCAGCATGTGGTATACTAGACAATGCTGAGAGATGTCTATGTAAGGCAGACAGGACAAAGGCAAATAGGACAGTGTCTGCATAGGGCTTTTGGGAGCTAATCAACAGGTCAGCTGGTAATGTCCCTCCATTTCTTCCTTGCACAAAGTTGTTTAAGAAGAGCTTGATCTAATGAGAGAGGCTTTTGATTTCTTGATGGGGTGCTAAATGCTGTGTTATCAACTCCCTGTTGGCTCCCTCCCTGGTCAGGAACAGCAGCGGGGGAAGGGAGGGGGAAACCTTCCCTAGTCAGAGTGTCCTGCTGGGGCCTGGCCATGCCCCCCCACCCCGCTCAACTCAGCACTGTGAAATGGAAGGGAGGGCTGCTCTAGCACCCCTCAGCTTCTAGTCTGAGCCACTGCAGGCATGTGCCTGCATTTTCTTAGTCCAGAGGGAATGTCTGTATGGTTACAAACCAGTTCAGCTTGGCCAGGTTAGACTGACCTGCAAAGAGTGAATCAATTCAGGCTCAGGCTTTTTGAATGTCTGTCTTAGCCTTACTGATAATGCTGCCTCTTGAAATAACTTAGTTGTACAGAATCAGATTGATAACAAGACAGTTGCACTGAGCTCACATTTTTACTTTCCCTTGTCCTCAAAAAGGTAGGATAAGGAAAAGATGAATGTGTGAAGAAGATAGAGGAGAAAGAGTAGGAGAGAGCATGAAAAAAGATAAGGATGTGAAAGCACAGGAGTGAGTATAACAATGTGGCAACCTTTCCTTTCAGCTCTTGCCAACCTCCTCCAGGTTTTATATTGAGCAAGTTGTGACAAGTATACATGGTGTGTAACTAACATCCTGATTTTGCTTTTGCACATGATTTTGAAGGAACCGAGGCATGCATTTTCTTTAGCAAACAGCGAGTGTAGTCGTTTTAAACTTTGGCATTCCTCAGGTGGGAGGCACTTTGGTTGGTAATTGTAGAGGCTTATATTACATATGCCAGGCTTGTATATATGCCATCTAGCCAAATGCTGTCTCACTGCTGATGGCAAATACAGATTGTTAATTTTAAAAGGTTTATCTCTGTTGGCCTTGCTCATGTTAAGTAGTCACTTATTCTTCTAGCAGTCTCATTTACTTCACAGCATTAATCATTGGGCCTGATTCTCAGCTGATAGAACTTGGCATAGCTGAATTGAAGTCAGTGGAACTATGCCAGTTTATATCAGCCAGAGATCTAGCTCAGTATAAATGGGGAATAATTGGACCAAGGGTATGTAGAGATAGAAGAAAAAGTCTAAGCCAGATTTAGGCAACTTGTGGTGATAGACAAGATAGAAAAAACTAAGGCAGATTTCTTGTCTCATTGGAATCAAGGAGAATTTTGTCATAGAGTCAGGATTTCACCATTTAAATTCAGATAGACATAATTCCAAATATCTGCAGTAAACTACTGTGCTATCAGTGTGGGCTGTCTACTTTATTTTGGTATTAGAATGTTTTTATACTTTATGTTAGCAGGTCTGAAGCTGTGACTTTTCCATGTTGCCTATTATTTTAGACTATGCTCTAAATTGGGTTGAGGTTGGGTGAGTTAACATAATTTTAATTCTATTTACCTGTGATTCTCATAAAATCCTGTGCAATTCTAGTTGTTATGCCCTGAGTGTTATGTGTGTTATGCACTCCTGCCAGGATGTGGCACTGTTTTGCCTTGTGTTTGCCTCCCATTGCTGCCTGCTGTTTTGCCTGAAAATCCTTCAGCTAACCCTCTTGTTATTATAATACGGATGGAACAAACAAACCCTGCATTACACTGGCAATGAGGACAGGATCCCAGTGAGCAGGGTGCACCCAATGCTTTTTCCTGAACTAAGTGCCAAGTGCTACAGAGAGAAAGGGTTTAGTTTGTAGCCGTATTGGTCTAAGGACATAGGCAGACAAGGTTCCTTGGGTGAATTTGATATCTTTTATTAGAACAACCCAAATAGTTGGAGAATATTTATTAAGCAAGCTTTAGGGTTCAAAAACCCTTCGTCAGGCTAAGGAAGTTTCAGCAGTTGCTGTGTGCTCTTCCTGGATGGAATGAAAAGTAAACAGGGAGAAGGGGACATTTTACCATCCAGGGAGCCCAGAACAGGGTGTTCAATCTGGCTGATCTTCACAATAGAGACTTTAACTACATTGAAGAGTTTGATGTGGCCAGGCCATCATCCTGGGTCTCCTATGCTGACTGGCTTGTCTTCTATCTGGAAGCCAATCAGGTCAATGAGGCTAATCAGAAATGTGCCATGCGGAGTGTCATTGGCTCACAGACTTTTAACGTTGTTTGTTTGCTTGTGTCTCTGGCCAACCCTATTGACAAATCCAACCCTATTGAGATGATTCCCTGCAACACAGACTCCTCAAGAAACACAACTTAACATGTGGCATTGAACAAAAAGCAGCACTTGGTCACAATGTTGCATCTCTCCTTTCAAAGAAGGTCCAAATGCATCCACAAAGATGACGTCAACTGAGATGCACCAACTGCAATTCAAAAGGACTTCTCCAAAGAAGTCACCACTGGTACATAAGAAAATAAATTCTTCATCCCTGTGAAACTACCATGACTGTGATGGGAGCAATACACTTTTTCCATGATGCTGAATGACATCATTGCAAATGCAAGGGTCAGACTGACATGTAAATTGTCAGAAATTCAAGCCATCTCAAAAGAGGTCCAACAAGCAGGGTATGCCTCCAGCTGCCACAAATACCATTGATGATCCAAAAAAATTCTGTCTGTGGAACTCTCATTGATATTGATGCTACTGAGTTTGCCAGTGATGTGGGAAACACTGCCCCTACAGAAAAAGACTTAGACCACAGCAATAGTCCAAATTGTTTAATGTGTTTTGGAGGTAGACTCAGGCTCTGAAGAGACGTACAAATTGTTACGGTCCCAAATCAGGTTGTCTGAGGTGAGTCACATTCTGGCACATATACTTATAGGACTGTTATGTAGGTGACTATGTTATCTGTTATGTCCTGAATGTTCTGTATGTTTTCATTAAAGATTTGGATGATGGGACTGAGTACACACTTAGCAAATTTGTGGATGACACTAAGTTGGGTGGAGTTGCAGATGCTCTGGAGGGCAGGGCTAAGATCCAAAATGAGATCATATCAGATGTAAATGAATCAGCTGGGATTCAACACGGACAAATGCAAAGTCCTGCACTTGGGACAGAATAACCACATGCACAAATACAAACTGGGGAATGATTGACTATGTCTTAGTACTGCAGAGAAGAGGGTTACAGTAGACCATAGGCTGAATATGATAAGTATGATATAATTGCCCTGCTGCTCCCTGCTGACAGACAAGCCCCTGCAATACACAGAGACAATGATAAGATACATTTTAAATAAGCATAGGTAGGAAGAATTAAATATTTGTTCATGGAAAGTAGTCACAAATGGGGAAAGCAATTCTTTTCTTCTCACTATGTATTCTAGCAGACCATTTGAAAAACATAAAAACCAAAACCCTGCTATAATGTGCTTTGGCTGATGTTATCTTACTACACAGTTCTACTATTTGGTATTAACTTTTAAATCTTTCCTTAAAACCAATTTATTTTGATTAACCTCCCTGGACTGAACTACTAGAAATAAGAGCAAATACTTGTTTACATAGTGGGCATATCTCCATATGCAATTAAGGTGAAGAAATAAACTATGGTGCACCAGAGTATTCTGCTCCTGGGCTCAGTATCTGCACATGTGCCTGGGACACCAGCACTTTGAGCCAGGGTGGAGCAGCCCTAGGCTGGCAGGGGGCATGGGAGGAATCAGGCTGGGCTCTGGGTGGTGGCATTGGGCATTGGAGCAGCTGGCTGAGGCACAAGGGTGCTTAAAGTGCAGGGCTAGGCAGCAGGCAGCCCCCATGCTTTAGCATCCTCATGTCCCAGCCAGCCCCTGTCACCATCTGCATATGTGTATTTCGATGGAGTAACTTCACCGTAAAATAGTACTGTCAGGGACAGTACTATCTTATGGAGGTGTTAATTTACTGCGCCCTAATACTGGCACATGTGTAGATGGCGACACTTTACTGTGGAATTAATTAGTTTACTCTGCAGTAAAGCACACATGTAGATGCACCCAGTGTGTGGTTAACTGGTAAAACTTGTTGCTACTTGGGACTAGTTGTTGTCATAACCAGAAAGGTCTTAGACAAATGTGTGGAGAACAGGTCCATTGGCCACTACTGAACTGAGCAATTTATCCTTTGATATCCCTAAACAAGGATGGTTGATGCCAGGAACGTTTGAGAAGGGACAGATCACTCTAGACATGCCCTGTACATGAACTCACTTTCTACTACTTGCCACTGTTGGTGATGGTATACTGGGCCAGGCGGATTGTTGATCTGACCCAATATGGCTCTTCATATGTTCTTACTACCCACTCTGTGCCTCAAGATGTTGCTCCCTCAGACTGCAATGTAGTACAAGCAGTTACAATACATCATTATTTTTGCAGTCCTGCCCCTGACACTCTCAAACACAGGAATGAACAAGACAACACAGCTCTACCTAATAGGTAGTGTGGAGTCCCACCTCTCCCAACAGAGCCCAGGTGAGACATAAGTCTTGGAGGAGGAAGCAACTGATCTGTCCAGTGGAATGGAGTTGGTTATCTCTTGTGGTGCTCCAGATCTACACTTACAGGCCAGTGCAGAGACACTGGGCCTGGATTACAGGCCCACTTCATCTTTACTTCCTTTCCAGAGTCCCCTTTTCAGTCTCTGCATTCTTCAGAGCACCT
>NW_005842453.1:232252-243941 GCF_000455745.1 Alligator sinensis | reverse complement strand
ATGCAGCCTTTATGGACATGTACAAAGACTGAAGGGAGCTTCTTGATTGATCTTCTCCTGCATATCTGCACACAACCTGGCCTTTAAATAGCAATTTTCACAAGGCAAGGAGTTGCTTAATTTATCTGTCTGTTCAATGCCTTGCAAACACACTGAAATGTGGAAATAAATAACTATATCAGTAAAACCTGGAGTGACTTTCTGGTTAGGAGAAAATGAATTGTTGATATTATAAGTCTGATTTGCAGTTCATTGTCTGAGGTGAATTGCCTCCATGTGCAATCTGTTGCATTCTGCTAGGCAGAAGGAAAGAAAGCTTGGGAGGAGTATCTAACAGAGGGACAGAGGGCAGAGGGAACTTGAATGGTGGTTAAAAATGAGAATGCCTCCAACTACCCAACAAAACAATTTGGATATGGGCTGGACTGTCACTGATAGATTTCATTTATGATCTGTTTGATTAACAGTTGCAATGGCAAGAGAATAATATCCATCTTAAGAACACGTGCAGTCATGTAATTTATCAGATGTGTATCTTTTTTGCTCATAGTTACCTAATTCAGAAAGAAAAGTAAGATGTAAAGTAGAACTAAGTCCTATTTCAGCTTTGATAACCTAAGTGGCACTTATATAGCTGCATAACTGCCATTTTTGGCACTTGAGTGCATTCGGATTGTACACACTTGCCTTGTACTTCTCTACTGAGCATGCTCATTTGGCTGCAGTGTGGTGGCATAGATGCCCAGAGAGGAAAAGATTCATTGGACCATGCCAAGCAAGGTAAACTAGAGAGTGCTCTGGCCAGGACATGGCCCATAGCTTGCTCATTAGAGACAGGAAACAGAAGATGCAGGTTCAAGTCTCTTTTGGGTGTGAGAAGCCTAGAACCCGAATCTCTCACTCCCTCTGCAAGTACCCTGCCTATCGGGCTAAAAGGTCAGAGGGCCCTCTACTTTAACCTCCATTTTTCTTCTGGTTGGTGCACACACACAGTGTTCCTATTCAGCTAAAGGTGGAAATAGCATTCAAACTGTGCATAAATGCCCCAGACTATCATTATATAGCTATAGAAATGCAACTCTCAAAAAAGCCAACAGCATACTGACTTGTATTAATAGGACTGTCGTTTGCAAATCCATGGAAATAATTATTCTGATCTATTCAACACTGGTTAGGCCTCACCTGGAATACTGTGTCTAATTTTTGGCTGCATGCTTCAAGAAGGATGTGGACAAATCAGAAAGAGTTCAGCACACAACAACAAAATGATTAGAGGCCTGGGAAGCAAGACTTTTGAGGAAAGGCTGAAAGAGCTAGGGTTATTTAATATGGAGAAGAGCAGACTGGGAGAGGCTTTGATAAGTCTTCAAATACCTGAAAGGCAATTATAAAGAGGATAGAGATAGAATTTTTGCTGTGGCCATAGGGGACAGGACTAGGAACAAAGGCTTCAAACTGCAGGAGAGGAAATTTATCAGGGGCGACACGTATGGGGTACACGCGGGTGCATGTGCACCCCCTGCACATGGTGGTGCACCCCCTACAAAAAGGCGCCACTGACTGTCAGCAGCATCTGCGGGTGGTCGCTGCTTGCCACCCAGCCACTGACACCACCGGTGGCATCTGTGGGCAGTCCGCAATCCCTGCTGCAGGCAGCGGCTGTGGGTGGTTGCCACCCTTTGGTTGGCACTCACTAGCCCCTCTGCTGCTGCCAACAGTGCTGGCAGCAGCTGCGGGAGCTCCCCTGCTTATCGCTGCCGGGCTCCCACTGCTCCCGCCCCTACTGCCACACTTCCACTGCCACCATGCCTCCATAGCCACCGGGGGCATGAGTTGTTCACAAAATTTAGGTTGGAAATTAGGAGCAATTTCTGACTATGAGGGTGGTCAAGCACTAGAACAGGCAATGCAGAGAAGTTGTGGAATCTCCATCCCTGGACATTTTCAAGAGCAGGCTGGATAGACCCTTATGTGTCATGATTTAATCAGGGATGATCCTGCTTTGAATAGGGGTCTGGATGAGATGACCTCATGAAGTCCCTTCCAGCCCTACTTTTCTATGATCCTATAAATGTAGGCATATTAAGATGAAACAGGACTTAGCTCATCAGACCTCTTCTTTGTTAGTGAGTGTTGCTTGGGACTAGAACACTGGACTCAAATTTAGCAGATCTGGCTTCTATTCCCATCTCTGCCATTGGCTTGTGGGTGAATTTAGGAAAGTGACTTGCATGTTTTGTGCCTCATTTTCTCTAGTTGTAAAAATGTGCATAAATTGTTCTGACTTTCTCTGTGAAGCACTTTTGAGAGTAACATGAAAAATGCAATATAAGAACAAGGCACTATTATTTATTCTCTGTTTTCCTTGGCCATGATATTTCATTTGAACTGCCTTAAAGGCAACAATTAATTTACCAATTATTCCTGTGAGTATTATTTTGAATATAGGGAGACTGATTAAGTGTGCTCAGGAAATATCCCAAATGACTTTGTGTAGTAATAGGCTGTTCTTAATTTACTGGCAGCGTAATTGGGATTATGTAGTCTGGAGAAAAAAAGACTGAAGGTGAGAGGGGGACTAGATGGAAGTCTTCAGGTACTGAAGCATGATTATAAAGAGGATGGTGATGAATTATTCTTTGTGGCCAAAGAGGGCAGGACAAGGAGCAATGGTCTTAAATTGCATCAAGGGAAAATTTATGTTGCAGATTAGGAAAAGGGTTGTTTTCATGGTAACTTTAAATTAGACCAGTTGTGTAGTAGAGGAGGATACTGGGTGAGCTTTCAGGTACAAAGTATCTATTTGTCTCTTTAATTAACATCACATTTTATTGACACAGGTTTTACTTTGGCATCACTGAACAGCTTGGTTTTATGAAAAACCCACTCCAATAAATCCTGAAGAAGTACCTCATTATTGCTGATGGCTCTTCCTCCCATCATGATGGAATTCCTCATTACCATTTCCCATGGTTTGTTCGTGTGTTAGGGTGACATTTAGGTTTTTCCGCTTTTCTCTGTATGTGGCTAGTAGCATAGGCTTCCCATATCACTCCTCTGCTGTTCTTGAATACTGCTTCTTCTTCCCTCAGGGTGTGAGGTTGACCTATTGCCCATCTCATTCACTCTTTGACCTCAGGAATTCCCTAGTATTTTGAGAACTGAGTTGGTGACAGACTATGATTTTAAAAATCTGTTGAATCAAATGCAAGGAGTTACCAAGGGAGGAGACTACCAAAGTTTGTTTTTTTACCAAAACCATAGCTGGCATTGAAGAACATGGATTACATTGGCTTGTGTTTCTGCTGAATAGCTTTCTCTGTTAGGAAGTCAAGATCAACAGCTCTTTCTGATTAAGGCGGCTTATAGCAAGTGTGTAATGCTAAACAAACTAGCGATGACTTACTTTACGAGCAAAAAGCCTTTGCTTATGTAGCACTTGTCAATCTGTTAGACAGTAAACATCCTTCTACCATAACAGAAAGAAGTAACTTTCTGTTAGTTAGGTTGCTATATTGGCAAAGGCCAAAAGCATCACCTGTGCTATTAATTCCCTGTTTTAAATAGCAAAGGAAAGCCTTTTAAAGTTTTGGTGAAGGCTCTTTTTTTGACAAGCATTTGCAATCTGGTTCTTTATAAGAACCTATACAGCCTAAAGCAGGGTGGCTCAACCCTGGGCCTATTGGTCAGATTTGGCCCATGGAGCCATGGCATCTAGCCTGCGGGACTCACCATAAGTCAACAAATTTGATGGTGAGGGAGTAGTGGCAATTAACACTGCCATCACTCCCTGCTGTCAAATTTCCAAGTTCTGTGGGGCTAAATCAGGCTCAGGCTGTTGCCATGGGGTGGATTGGGGCCAGGCTGTTGCCCTGTGGCCAGATTGGCCAAGGCACCTAGGCCACTGCTGCATGGCATGGCTAGATCAGGGACCCGGCCTGGCTGCTGCCACATGATGGACTGGGGCTTGAGTTGAGCTGCTGCCACATGGTCTGATCATAGCCTGGGCTGCTGCTGCTCTACATACAAGATCAATCTCCACTGCACCCAACTCACATGTCGCACTGGCCACCTGCTGCATACATGCTGCATATTGGACTGGGCACACTAGCTAATTTCAGCCTGTGGGAGATTTGGCACTGATCATCCAACCCACTGGCATAAAGAAATCAGTAGAAATAAGGCCACGTTGCACAATTCTACAATTCTTCAGCTTTTGGTTTCAAGTGTCTCATGTTTTAGGGATTATGGGGAGTATTTTTTCTACTCTAAACCCATTTGTGCAAGGGGTAGCAACTTACTATTCTTGACCTGGAGTATCCTGGATGGAAAGATTGCAAGTTATCCCAGTCTACCTGCTGTTAGACAGGAAATAGATCTTCCTTTTTGGTCTATCAGATAGGTCCCTCATTCACAGGGATCTCTTCTACTCTGCCCTTGTTCTTGAGCCCATCTGTGTGAAAGGGTACAAAGTAGCTCTGTATAGCCTGCTTCTTTCCACACAGGAAGAGATATGTTGCACTGGTATTTTAAATCTCAGTTCCCTTGGGCTAGTAAGAATGGCTCATGATATGACCTTTCATAAGCATGGTTAAACTATGAAATTCAGATTAGGTTTTGATTCTAGGTCTTCATCCATCCATCCTGCAACAAAATTTAGGGACATTCAAATCCAGAATTAAATTTCTATGACAGCCTGGATGATAAATCATCATTTCCCCTTAAAGTGTACACATACCAACCAAAAGAAACTGAATGATTGTAAAGAAAAAGGAGATGGGAGCCTAATGCTAATGCCCCCCTTATGAAGCCATGGAAACCTCTCTGTATAAACACGGAGTAGTCAGAGTTCTGTGGATGCAGAAGGCAAGTCAATATGCTATCTTCTCCAGTAAACCAGTGGGAAAAAATGTTGGGGTCAATTTTGATGATGTTAAAGTTTTTACATTGCCATAGTATGCACCATTAAGCCTCTTGTGGAGTGTTTTGGGGATGCTGTCCGTAGATAGGCAAGAAGGCCACACTATCTTTGTTTGGGAGTTGTGGTCAGAGAAGAATGAAGGATTTAGGGAATATCTTTAGGTCTCTAGAACTGCTGTAGAACATGTGTAGGATTTCATTGTGGTTTGTAGGATATCTGCATTCATGGAGTGACTTGTCCTTTGCCACATGATGGAAAGCCAAGTCTGTAAATACCTTCATAGTATTTCTCCTGCAGCTCCACTTTTCTGTTGGGTTTTTGTATATCATGTCTTACTTCATGACTTAAGGAGAAAAGCTTCCCTAGGGATATGTTGATACATCTGCACAATATAATGAAAAGATAGATGAAGTCTGGGGAATCCAGAGATTTTCAACCCTCCAAAAATATTTGGCTCCCATATCAGACAGGCTTAAGTTGTTTCTTTTTATCAGAACCAATGAACACATTTTAAAACAGACTTGCATGGCAGCACAATGGAAACCATCTCTGCTTGATGCAAATGAAATCGAATGTAGAGATGGACCAGAATTACAGCCTGAGATTTCTTGACAGAACTGAAGTGATTAACTTCATGTTTTCTGAACCCCAGCCTGAATACTGTATGATAAATTAGTCCCAAAACTAATGCCAGTCTAAACCTTAATCTAATTTAGACCCAAACATAAGAATCCCTGCCTGTATTTATTAAAAATAAAACTTTAAATTGTCTACATAATAATACTATCTTGTAATACCATTCTTTTGACTAGGTAGCATGATAATGGCTTCTTTAGAAAGACACAAGTAAGGACACTTCCTTGACTTTTGACTGTCACTTATCTCTATCTAGTTCCAGTGTTTAAAAAGAATATGATGGCCATATTAGTAAACCACAAAATGGACAGGCACCTAGAATCAATATGTTCCTGGTAGTTTACTGGTAAAGAGTTGCAAACTCATTCTCTTACTGGCTTGTTCTGCCATTGTTTGTGTTTATCACTGACTGCTCTTGTAAGAGATCCCATCTAAAGAGCTAGATGGTCTTAAGACACAAAGCCAAATGTTATGAGTTAATTAGTACCAAAATGTGAATGAAAGGGAGTCCATTCAACCACATTAGGCTAGATGACTGAGGTAAAGAGATTTATCATTTTGAAAGTTGCTAATTGTGCCTGTTTCTCTGTTTGGAGAAGGGAGTCTGTAGGTCTGGGCCAGTTGCCCTTGGGGACCTATCTGTTAACTCACTGTCACCTACTCTTGAGATACCATCATCTTGTAACACTGAGCAATAAAATTTGTAATTGTAAGTCTTTTGAAGCTCACAGCTAAAGGACACTAACATGGTTTGTTTACACTGAAGGAGTTCACAAGAAAGCTAACAAAATTAGAGCAGTGTAATGGGTATACCAACAATATGCTCAGCCAAATACATATTGGTATTTCAGTCACTGCCCATTTTAAACTTTGTTTTGTACAAAACTGATATTACAAAGCTTAGGTAAAAAGCCTTCCGTAATTAAGGATTGATCTAGTCACTCAAGGAGCAGTATAACTGTAATGCATTCTGAGGTAATTATTATTTTAACTCATTTTGTATGAGATCCTTGGTCTTATTTCCATCAGCTATTTACTTCTGAGCCCGACCAGAATGTGGATATAAATAGAGGTGTTAATTTATAGTACGGATAGATATCTAGACAGATGATATCTTTGTTTTGGGACATTTTCAACACTGGTAATACTTTATTCCAAAGAACTGCGGAAGAGGTCTGATTCAGGAATTTATTTAAGTATATGGCTAAATTAAGTATGTGACTTCAGTGACACAACAATATTCATGTCCTTAAACTTAGGAGTATAAGTATGTTGTTGAGCTGTTGCTATGACTTGGATTTAAAAGCATCAAATAACATGCGAAAATGATGTTACCATTTCATTTCTGAAAAATGTAAAATCTCTTGTTGGTGATTTAAATTATATGTAGCACATATCACTATGGTAGCTTACCAAATCTACTTCTCATGTATAAAAATATCTCCCACAATATGTATACACACATATATGTATGTGTCTAGCTATACATATATGTATAAAATAATGAAATGGTACAATACCATATTATGAGGTAAAGTATGACACGCCAAGGAGTCAAGTAAGGGCACCACCACAGTAAGATTGCCTGGAGCCACAGGGAGAGATCTTTGGGTATCAATGACTGTGATAAGGAATCCAAGATACAACATGGGGTGCAGAAGGAGCATAATGATTTAGCTCTTGCAATTCTTTTGCAAAGGTGTTGCACATGCTCTTTGTGTTATGGTTGTGTCACCTCACACAGAATAAAATCCAAGCAATAGGAAGCACTAAAACCACGTGACATGAGCACTTGGATGCACTACATCTCCCCAGTAAGGAATAATAGACACTCACAACTAAATATTCTTAAGGTTCTTCAGTGACTTCTGTTGTTCTGAAATGCTGCAATACTGCTTTGCTTTTCAGACAGAATTTAAGCATCCCATGGTAATATTTAGAGGCTGAGAAAGTGACTATGTTGCTTAGAGACCATTATTAATTCCTGAAGGTACTAAGGGCAAAGATGGTCCCCCAATCTTTCTTTTATCCAGTATCACCAATCCTTATTAGAAAAGCCAGGCAGAATGTTACCTAGTTG
Source organism: Alligator sinensis (assembly GCF_000455745.1). Taxonomy (NCBI): domain Eukaryota; kingdom Metazoa; phylum Chordata; order Crocodylia; family Alligatoridae; genus Alligator; species Alligator sinensis. The sequence goes on along the minus strand of NW_005842453.1, from coordinate 236,304 downwards.
AAACCAATAGAGTTGTAACAATATGTCAGGGGATTCCTTTGAAATTACTTAAAAATGATAACATTTGACAAAGAACATGTTTTCTTCCTGGTGATTTAACAGTAAGGTTGTAGCTGTGATGGTAAAAAAAAAGTATGCAAGAGGCAAGGATTTCTTAGAGAGATATCTTTTATTGGACCATCTGTGTAGTTGTTATAGAGTTAGGCAAGCTTTTGAATGCAAGCCATTCTTTGTCAGGTCTATGCTCTCAAAAACTTGTCTAACTTAATCCCAACTACACAGTTGGTCTAGCAAAAGATATTACCCTAAGACATCCTTGCTTCTCCCTTCTTTTCTTGAGATTTATTTAAAACCATTTTATGCAATTTTTGTAGTAGAAAGCTTATTACATGATGTCTCCAAAAAGCCTAGAGATAGGTTATATTTTTTAGTCTCTTAAAATGCTTTCAAAAGGTTGCACAAGGATGGGCATAACTTAACTCCTTATGTTTAGCATTCACTTGGAGGTTATTTAATTGAATGTGGCTAATGCGTAGCTCATAGTCTGCTTTTTCTAAGAGCCATGTTATTGTTTATATAATCTTTTAGATCCTTGACACTAATGTCCTTCCTTAAAGAATTTGCTTTTACACATAGGCTAGTTTCAAGGACTACTTTTGACAGAAAGGTTGACATCTAATTGTTTATTTTTTAAAGAAAAAACACCCCTGAAATATCTATTTGAGTTTGATGGCAGGTGTATACGTGGGACCAAGACTAATTTGTCCAATGGGATTTGTTCTGAAGGCTGAATTCTCTACCAGTTTGTCACATTTTTGTGACTACCAGCCTTGACAGTGTCCCTTTAAAATAAAACTGTTGTATGGAGTCAAATTCTGATCTTGTTTTGCACTTCTAGAACTGAATGGAAGCTAAGTGACAATAGCGCTACCCGATAAAGGCATTACAACCATTCACAGTGTTACCTGTGAGATTCTCTGCTGAAATAGTATTAACTGCAATATTGATTATTTTTTTTAACCAAATTAGTTCATCCCACCTATCCATTGCCTATCCATGGAGGTTAGAGATATCTATACATAGCTGTAAACTCCATTCTTTATTGATTTGCCAAAACTCCAGGTTGTGAATTTCTAGTTTCTGGAGACACTTTGGAGGGACTGATGAACAAATGCCATTCCTTTTAAGAATTTGAAACTGTTTGGACTAGATGCAAAAATTCTCTCTCCTTTTTTTCCCTTTAGAAATGTGTGATTTTGACTGCCCTTGCAAATAGCTTTCTGAAGGAGAAAACAATTTGGTCATTCATGTTTCTGTTTTAGTTTAATGTATTTGATGTTCCTATTAGTTCCACTTGGGGGAAAGAAAAGTGCTTTCATTCTGCATTACTTGATTGTTTCCATCAGTGTCACTTCCCCCTCCCCATTTTTCACACCTCCTACTGTGTATGGTCGCCTGCTGCACCATTTATTTTTGCAACGTGTAAACTGTTACTTCCTCCAGCAAATCAGCCCTGCTTCAGGTGAAATTAAAGGGCTGAAGGGGTGACTGACCTACTGTTTTTGACATTTTAAGATTTCAGCATCAGGCAAGAAGCAGCTGCCCTTTTCTTCATATAGATATTTATTAACTCTCCAAAGAATTTATGGAATCAGAGATGAATTACCTTAACTTAAAAACAAGCAAAAAAAAGAGGGTTATATTCCAGGAAATATATACTGCACTTCTTGGCCAGGTACAGACATTACACTTTTACTAATAAAAGTGATCAGAAACTGGTCTATACCTATAACAGAACAGATGTTCAGCACACAGAGACAGGTTTTAAAATGGTGGAACCCAGTCTAAGACTTGCCCCCCACACTTCCACCACTAAAAGGCAATTGTGTTTTCTGTTTGCTACCAATCTAAACTACGCTGTTTACAGAAAAATGTGCTACTTGGATCGATTCTGCATCAGGCTTTTGGGATGTCTGTACCTAGCCCTTGTGAGATGAGATCTGGCAATGAACCAGGTGAGAATTAATTAGTCTCTTGCTGACTTATTCAAGGAGTGGGCAAGAGTGCCTGGAGTTTGCAATTTAGTGCCAAGGTTAAAAGTCAAGACACATATTAATTTCAAGTTGGCACCTCTGTGCCCAAAGCAAATGCTTAAGTATAGCCTAATCCTACAAACTCTTATTTAGCTGAGTTGTTCTTACCCATAGGAGTAGTCCTGTGAACATTATTGATAATGACTCTTCGTCCAGGATTTGTAGGACTGGATCTGATGATTCTGGACAACCGGTAGGAAATGATGCTGCAGTGCAGTCTGACAGATCATCAAACTGCAGGCGCCGGCAGTGGAATTCAGGCTGGCAGGGACAGCAGAAGGGGAGACCTTTCTAAATGGCACTTGTCTTGTTCAAAGAAAGTTCAGTACTTTTCGCTCAAACTGTTTTTCACCCCAAAATCGGGCAAAAAATATTTTTTATGTACTCTTGAAGGGCCTAGAGAAGAGAAAGGAACAACTTTCCTGCAAGCATAGTGAGTGGACCTTGAACTATTCTATAGTGCCTGGAATATCCTCCTTTTTCTTCTCTCTTTTCTCCTCCATTTGGCCCAGGATTCTTCTCCCAGTTTATTATAGATCTGTTGCTGGAAAAAAACAGGAAAAACTGAGGTCAGAAAAGCAATCCAGTTAGCATGAAGAATCGGAGATTCAACAGAGGAACTTGTGGAGCTGGAGATTTGGCCAGATATTTGGCTTCTTTCAGTCAAAAAGCCTGTTTCTCTCATGTGCACTGATTATTCAGCCTCATGCTAATGATGAAGGGAAAACTCCCAGGTTTGTTCAACTATAGCCTTTTCTTTCTTCACCAACACAATAGGTACACTCACTTGAGCTGTGAATGCTGCTTAATCCCATTGGGTGAGATAAATACTCTAAGAACAGCCAGACTTCTTCCTAGTTCAAAACTGTAGTCTATTATAGGAAGTAGGGCTGTGTGAAATGGCACTATTCTGTTTTGACTTGCATTTTGATGGAACAGCATTTCATTTTGAATTTCGTTTCAATTCGAAACTGCTGTTCCATTTCATTTAATTGAAACAGTGATGCTGTTTCAACATTTTGCCCATAGGCTATAATGGGTAAGAAAGCCTTGTGGCAGAAAGTTCTGTTCTACCAGGCGAGTGGAGATGTCAGCTGCAGCCGTCATCTGGATCATTTAGGGTTTCCCTGCCCTGCAATCAGAAGCATGATTGCAGATTGCGTACACCCACCACAGAACATGTTAAAGTACCTAGCTCAAGTATTAATAATAGCGTCATCTATAGCCATCTGGGTAAATAGACAGGTTGTCCAAGTTGAGCTCTGTACTGCTGCAGCTGCGTTGTTATCAGTATCACTCTTAGGTAGTTTAATCCAGGCTTGGGTATGCCTACATGAATTACAATCATATTTTGAATTGCAGTATAGCCATGGTCTTAGACATGCTGATTCTTCCTCACTGAACACCTTGTAGATAAGCACCAAGACTCCAAATGGATGGTGGTGTGGAGCGTGGAGGATAAAGATTGAAACCCTAATTTTAGAAAGTTTTTGCCCGTTTTACTGACATTTTTTTCTCTCTCCTGTTCTAGGCTCTTTCTACTCATGTAGCATTGGCCTGTAAGTACATGGAGGTAGTCCATTGAACTCAATGGTGGCACTTGTAGAATTAAAATTACTGAGGTGTTTAAATCTCTCCAGAACTGAGGACTTACCTGGTTACAGTTTTCTTAAACTTGTTAAGAATGCAAGTCATAAAAATACCAAGATCTAGATATAGTTCTTGGTTGTAGCCATGTTGATCTAAGGACATAGGCAGGCAAGGTTCTTTGGGTAGATGTGATATCTTTTATTAGACCAACTGAGTAGTTGGAAAAAATTCTTAGCAAGCTTTTGGGCGCAGTCGCTCTTTGTCAGGCATAAGGAGTCTCTAAGCACTAAATTAATACATTCTCAGAGACAGGAGAAGATAGCACCTCACTGAGCTCTGAGTGCAGTTGCTTGCTCTCTTCCAAGCTTG
>NW_005842453.1:212918-232239 GCF_000455745.1 Alligator sinensis | reverse complement strand
CAGAAAGCTGGTTTGTTCAGTTCCGGGTCTAGGTAAGTGCAGCTTCCTGCAAAGGGAACAATTATGTTCTCCCAAACACACAGAAGCATCAGAATTCACAGCATGCATTTTACAAGCGCAATAAAATTTTATTTGCGCACACAGAAGAAACTGGGTGCAGTGAAATACCTAATGCACACAATTATCCTCCGAAATAAATGTATGTAAACAAAATTGGCTGAATTTGGCTCAGGCTTAATTTTTTTGCATTTGAACCTCTCTATATGTAGCAATAACCTCCCATTCACTCATTCAGCACTCATTTCATGTGCTTTTTCTTGATTTGTCCCTTTGTAACTGAGCTCGTTGAGTTTGAGAGACTGCCCAATGTCAGTGTGAGGAACACGGGAAAGGCTTGACATCAATTATAACATTACACACAACATAAAACTTAACAACTTTAATCAGCCTTTCATTGCTATTTAAAGCAACTGGGCATGGCTTTTTAAGATCTTAAAAATTAATCAGCTTCTAAAAGGCCTAGATTTTGCAAAAGGGCAAAATCTTGTCTTTAGCCTGTTATTTCAGTTCTGTTATATAATCGGGAAGGGTTTTTTTTCCTTTTTCTTTTTTTGACAGTTAAGTGGATTTTTAAAAAAGTTGAACAGCAATTGATCTCCTGGGGAAATAAAACCTCAGAGGGGCAAATTAAAGGACATAAAGGGGGACAGACTCTCCTTTGACTTTCACCCTGTGTGATCCTCCTGTGAGATTGTATGCCAAGGCAGCGAAGTGGCAGAGGATGACTCCCAGGGCAGAATTTGGCCCCTGGATTTTAATGTTTGTTCTTACATAAATGGGAATCTTAATGAGGACTTGGGTGGTTTGGTGATAAAACTGTAAGGTTCTACCTTTGTGGCACGAGTCCAAATGTACATGAAGGCCTCAGCTCTGTCCCTCACTGACATGCGATCATCTCATAAAACACCAAAGTTTCTGCTTAGGGGAGGCCCAGACTAAGCAGAAATGGAGCCAGAGTTACCTCTCGCCCCTAATAAGGGGGAGTCCCTGTAGGTCAGAGCTGAGGTCGTTGGAAGGGCAGGGCGAGGAAGCTTGCTGGTCTTACAGCTGCAAGCTCTGGGCTGTGGAGAAATAAAAGGTTTTGTGTCTACTTTTTTAGCCAGCTAATCAGCTAATTTACTCATTTATTTTTTTAGATTCTTCTTTCCAAAACTGTTCTTTGAAAAATACCTTCTCAGAAGATTTATAGTCTCATCTTTCTCAATGCACTGGGGTGTAGTTAAAAAGCTTCTTTGAAGCGGTTTGGAGGAATTGCACACAAATCTTCAATGAGCATCAAACCTACAGATTTTCTTAATAGGGATTTTGTGGGGAGAAATAAATCTGTGTCACTGCTAACATATAAATATACTGAATTGTATTTACAGCACATAAAATTTTACATCTTTGAGCTGTCTCTGTCTGCCAGCAGTAGCTTTATTTTGGACTGGATGGGCGAGGATGCTCAGTAAAGTTTATTTCACGCTGTATGAAAACCACTGTTATTTTTTTGGATTTTTTTCTTTGGACTAGTGGAGTTGTAATCATAACCTGGGTCATAAATAATTCAGGGTGGGGAGGAAGGAGGAAAAGGGGGTCATGAAATTTTCCATAGAATCTAATCTGTTTTATTGTCCTTTCTTTAAATTGTTTCTGGTTGGGAAGATAGCATTTTACTTCTGAATGTCAGGCCTCACCATTGTTGCATTTTTTAAATATCTAGGCCAAGTACAGACAGTCAAAAGGCCTGAGGCTGAATCGATTCAGTCTTTGCAGGTTAGTCTAAGCTGCATAGATAGAACTGATAAGCAAATTAATAGGCATTCACATTTGATTCCTGAAATGCAGCCACATGCCTGTGGTGGCTCAGGTGAAAAGCTGGGGGATGCTGGAGCATACCTCCCTGCTTGGCTGGAGCAGACAGCTTGGGCCAAGGTTAGCTCGCCTATCTTGCGAGGGGGAATTTGTAGGGGAGGTGTGAAGCATCCTGGGATGCTGGGGGTCTGAGAGTTAACTTGAATCTGCCTGGGATGTGAGACAGTAGTTCAGCAAACTGGTTTAACCAAAATCAGTTAAGTTTGATACTATATCCATCCAGGTTTATCTTAAACTGATTTTGGCCATTTTCAAAGCAGTTTATGCTCACTGAACTTCTGTTGTGTTACAGATTTGAACTGGTTTCTGATCATTTATACTGGTTTGTGCGTAATTTCTGTCGTTAGCCTTAGGGTCAATTAGTGCCTGGAATTCCCATAGGGGGCTCAGACATCTTATTAACCCTTACGAAACTCATGCAAAGGCCACTTCCATGGGGTGAAGGGTAGTGCAGGAGCTGCTTCTTCTATACATAACAGGGATGCAAGTAGCACCACAGAGGATGGTGAAGCCAGCACATTTCCATATCAGGAAGATTTGGGTGAGACTGTAGCTCCTTCAGATACAATCCTTCCTCAGGTTTCCACTGGGACAGGGTGGCTTGGCATCTGTCCTCCTCTGCCCCACTCTTATTAAAGTCAGGGGTTTAGAAAGCACAATATATAGCTGCCAATGGGGAATATGCAACTTATACAATTTTATCACATGTGCATACATACAGGATGAGGTTTTCAGAAGCATTCAACACTGGACAATTTGACTCCCACTAAAATCAATGGGAATGCACCAGCTAACTTAAATGACAAGTAAATTAAGCCAATCTCACCTTCATCTTTTTAAAAATTTGTAGGCATTTCATGGACTTGACAAAATTAACACATTATTATGTGTTTCTTTGGCGGAAGCAGTTCAGTGGGTTATGGGGATGGTGGGGGAAGTGAAATAAAATTGGAAGGAAGTGGCTCTTTTTCCATTTTTCCCTTTTCCATATGGAAATTCAAAGCTATGCTAACTCCTGATCTAAACAGTGTTTGTTATCACCACCTGATGAAGCTTGAGGCTTCAGCTCTTCTGTAATATGTAAGTTGCCTCATGATGTGTAATATGCACAGATTTATATTATGAAACATAAATTCCCAAAAAGGGAAACTGAGTGTGAACCTTAAGGGAGAGACACATTCCAGATCAGAACTTAAGTGCTGGCCATAAAACTGCTTGGAAAATGTACTTACAGGATTTTTTTCTGATACATTCAGAATGTAATAAAAATAAATGTGCAACTAACCATTTTTATAATATAAATGATCTGCTCAGAGTATATTTTTAGAAATCAAAATCCATTTTATGACTATAATGACTACAAAGCCTACACATTTCTATTTATTTGAATGGGAAAGAAATATTTAAATGTGGCATTATCTCTTCTTGGATGACACCATTTTCTAACCACAATATGTGCACTTTAAGTGGTTCCTGACAATTCAGCCACACAAGGCTTAATCCCACTCCCCAATCAATGCCGTTTTTACATGTAAAGCAAAAGACTATGTTTCCCATCATAAAAAGTTATGGTGTTTATACAAAACTGTAGCTAACCTCATAAAACTCTATTGATTTCCCAGTGGGATCCTAAGAGGACACTTAGCTATGCTAGACAACACATTGATTTCTAATTCTAATATAAATTTAACTTCCGCAGATTCAAAATATTCCTCTTATCTATTGTGCCTTTCAATTAATGCATGGCAAAAGGCCATTTTTGAAGAGACAGGAACTTCACCTCTACCACTATTTTAATGGTAACCAAGTGCTATAGGTGAACTGCAATTTTGAAACTATCCTTTGTTTGGTCATATTTTAGCTTTATGTATTTAAAAGGAACATCTCTGGTACAACTCTAGTATATTCAACATCTCCATTGCACAGTCTGATCTAGTGCCCAGTGGAAAGAGCTCAAATTGGCTTGAGTAAAAGTTTAATTAAGCACGTGTTCTTGCAAAACAATGTTTAAAAAATTAGGCAATTATGCAGACACCGGGTTGTCCATATAATCAAAGCTGTGCTATGAATCTTTAAGTTGAACATCAACATTTGATTTTTTCATAAGGAAGAGAGTGATGCAATAAGATGATAAAATATGACCCAATACTCTGTTGTAGCTTAAAAATATTACACAGGATTTAAAGTCTTATGAAATGTGAGGTCTTCTGGTGAAAACTCATTGGTACTAAAAAAAGTAAAGCAATTAATGTTCCTGGATATTTTCTTTCAATTATTGAAATTCTACACGCCTATGAATTAAATGAAGTGAGGACATAAAACCCTTTCCTGACAGCCTGTCACACCAGCCCCAATTATTTTTATAGTTCTAGTTGCCAGAAATCACTTGCAATATTTAATTCCTTCCCCCTCACGTTATATAGTAAATTTTTTTAATACATCTCTATATTATTAGAGGCCATACGGCATACGCCATTCCATACAGACAACCAGGAGCTTTGCAATTAATTTCTATGGGCGAAGTTTCTGATCCAACAAGATAAAGTCTGTTGTACTGTCTACTGAATATTGAGATGAATATTGTCAAGCCATAGCTGCTAATTTTGAGGGAACTCATTGTGATGGCGAGACTGGAAGTTAGTTTTGAATTACAAAGAAAACATGGAATGAAAAATGCAGAGATAAACAGGGTTGTTGGGGAAATCTACCTCTTTAACAAAGACTTTTAATATGTACTTTCTTTCTTTCTTGCTCAATTAAAATATGTTAATACAATGTTAAGTTTCAGATTTAAACCACAAGAGTCAGAAAATTCAGAATTAAGACTCCCATGGTAACCTTATGGGAGATCCCATCGTGCATATTACATTTTATGATAGGTCTTTCATTACATGATCACATAACACTGTGGCAATGTGACATGCTATGAGTGATATTGTATAAGTGTGTGGTTGGTTATGGAGGTTAAAGAAATGTCAGTGTTACTAAGTAGTTCTTATTTTGTCTTGTAAAAGTCTAATAACTATAGTTTTAATACAATTATTACCGAAGGACTGACACACACATAAGTGCACAGGTTTATATAAACATTTTTCAATTAATTGTTGTACATACAGTTGAAAGGAAAGGGCACTCTTCACTCCATTTCTAGTCAGTCTGAGTTTTGCCTGAGCAAAGAGTTTGAAATTTGGCTCTTAGTACGTTTTGTATTGTTGCTTCCCCTGTTATACTCTCTGGAGATGGTATAAATTATATTAAACTGAGGAAAGTTTTACATGTTCCTTTCCGGAGCATAATTTTTTTTCCCCAAAAATGAAAAAACTGAAACCTTTTGTGAGACCAAATCTGCTTAGTTCCCTTGGTTGCTTATGAATGAATGTTACCAATGTTGGAGTATAAGGGTATATTTTCAGAAAGGCAGCTTTCCTTTTTCAGGGGCAGTTTCTGATTTAGAAACCCATTCTGAACTGGGGACCCAGAACTGAGACTGTCTTCTTCAAGCTACTTAATGCAGGAGCACAAACACTCCAGTTGCACTTGCAGTATATTTAAAGGGAGTGAAATGAAAAGTGCATATTCTGTGTGTGATAATGCAGTCCCTGATATTGGAGAGCTGGCCCTTTATCACACTGGCACTGAATCTTATCAAAGTTGTGCACAAAAACTTCCATAGCTTTTAAAGATGAAACTCATCTGATTTGCTTTTTTGTTTTTGTATTTAAGCTTACATGTGGTAGTAAATAGTAATGCTTTCTTATTAACAAAGAACACATACTTATTTCTATTGCATTGTGGAGTTTCTTTTAGGAACTTTTAAATAGAAGTTAGATTTTCCTTGGGGTGCAATACAGGAAAAAGAAGACTTTCCCTGCCATGCATGCACCATGGCAATCTTCATATAATATTCAGTGTGCCAGGAGAGCAAGGCAGTGAATATACTCAAGATGGTATGGTTTGTGGATTAGAGGGCATAGACATTGCAGCCAACAGCAGAGCAGTAGAAGTGGTTGAAACACTTCTAAACAAGTAATTCCATTATAAAGGGTTTTTTTGTTAGTTCTTAGCCTGAATAGTTGCAGTTTCTGTTTGGATTTGGGCCCATTATTGTGTCTAGCTTCTGATCTTGCAAAGACATGCTTAATGCTCAATAAGTAGGTAATTGGGTGAAATTTAATGATCTGTGATATCTAGGAGGTCAGATCAGATGATCTAATGGTCCCTTTGGCTGTAAGCTCCATGAATCTACTAAATGTATGCACAGTGAATAGTTCTGCTGGCTTCAGTGGGACTCCTTTCACTATAATTAAACCTGCTTACATGCCTCAGTACTAGCAAAACCAGGGCTACAGGGATATGCTGCATATTTCGAACCTGGATGAAATCTAGCCTTCCCACATAGGGCACATCCAGACGAGCATGGTTGTGCTGTATGTGGTGCTGCATGCAGCACCACATACAACACAGTGCAGTGTTCCCTGCACTACAAGGGCATACTGCCCGAGTGTGCACTGCTACGTTTTTTATTCTGTGGGGAAAAAAAACAAAACAGAGCAGCGCATGCTCAGGCAGCACGTGCTCGGGCAGCATGCACTGCTAAAAAACCGAACCAGGCCAGTTGGAGTCACACTGTTGTTGCCAGCCAGGCTCTGCCTGGCAGGATTGCCACAGCTGCAGCTCAGGGGCCAGCGCAGTGTTGGCCCTGGCCTCTGCTACGTCACCTGGGGCAACTTGCCGTGCGCATATTTATAATTTTTTAAAAGAAAACATATATATATATGTTCTAAAAACATATATATAAACACACACGCATACATATATGGTTCCTTGGCCCTGCCCTGCCCAGCCCAGGCAGCCCAGGCCATAGCACGTGCAGCTGATCCTACTGCCCCCATGTGCCAGCAGGCCAAGGACAGTGCTGCGGCCAGACTTGGATTCCTGGCAGCCCTTGTGGTGGTGGCTCACTCTGCCCAGCTGCTGCTTTCAGCGTTGCTGCTGCTGCCAGACCCAGTCCCACTGCCCAGTTGCCCTGGCTGATCTGCCTTGTAACCACTGCTGGGGATGCTGGATGGAGCAGACAGGCAGGGTCTCTGTGGACACTGGCTGAGACCCCAGTGGGCAGGGCACGCTTGGCTGTAAAGATGGGATGGAGCCATGGGTGGACAGGGAGCAGCGTCCGGGAGCGGGACAGGTGGGTGGGGCCAGGGCGGGGATTGCAGGGTGATGACAGCCTGGGCCTAGGGGCTGGGGCCTGGGGCCTGGGGCAAAGCTGTGATCTGCTCCCCACACATCCCAGCCTGCAGAACCAGCTCCTGTCACAGGGATATGTGCAGTGTGGATCGTAGGTCTACCCCGGGTCCTGGCCCTGCATGGTCAGTGGCCCATGATCCCACACCCCTTCTCATCCTAGACACCAGTCCTCACCCTCCCATGTCCCCATCCCATCCACCCTGCTGAGTGCACCCTATCCAGCTCACACAGTTTCCCACCCCTGTGCTATAAACTTCCTCCTAAATACTTAGTGACAGAGAGGGAAAATGAATGATGTTGTGAAGACTGTCATCACATCTTTGCTCCATTGGCACAAGAGAAAGCTCCTCTGCACAGAAAGAGATTTTGGGGGCCACAAACTCCCTCCAAGAATGAATTCACATAGGAACTGAAGACCATCATAAACCTCATCACCTCCTGCTCTCAGGAGTATGTGTGTGTGCGCATTATATTTATGCAAATAAAATGCACCAGATATATGATGTATGTATTATGTATAAAATACATCTATGATACACACACATAACATATCTGTACAATAGATGGTTGGACTAGGTGACTTCTCAAGGTCCCTTCCAGCCCTACCTCTCTCTGATTCTATGAATACATATGTATTATATGTACCATATTTTCTCACAGCATCCACTTTTCCCCAAAAACCTGCTGCTGGAAATTGGAGTGCACAGTATATATGTGAGGAATATGGGAAAATTAGATTCTGTAGCTTACTGGGTGAAACCAGAAGTAAAATCTATGGTGTACCATGGGGAGCAAAATAGTGAACAGGCTCAGCTCCCTAGCTGCTGATGCTCAGTTACGTGCTACAAGGAAAGATTTTTTTTCTTCATTATACCTTTCAAAACTAAGGTGGACATTATATTCCAGGGCATGTTGTATGTGGGGGGATTTTCTTCAGCTATCCCTTGATACAAGGATGATGTCAGCTGGGGGGGAGGGGGACGGGGAGGGGGAAGGGATTATTGGTGAGTTTTAAGATGGCTGAAGAGTCCAATCCATGCTCTGCAAGTTTTTCCACATATATGACAGGTGGTGCCTTGGAGGGCACAGCTGTTGGCCAAGATGTTGTGAAGGAGATATTGTACACTTTCCTTTCTCCTCTGCCATTTCTTGGCTTCCTGAGCAAGGCAGTTCTCTTCAAAATGGGCTGTAGCTTGATATATGGTGCAGTGCCATTGAGACCTGTTATCAGCCAGCATTTCCCAGTTTGTAAAGTTGATGCCACCCTTCTTAAGGTGTGCTTTCAGGGTGTCCTTGTAATACTTTCTCTTCCCTTCATGGGTCCTATTGCCAAGACTGAGTTGAGAGAAGAGGACTTGCTTTGGGAGATGAGTGTCAGCCATCTGCACACAGTGGCCAGTCCAGCAGAGTTGATGTTTCATGATCTGTGCCTCAGTGCTGGTTATGTTAGCTGCAGAGAGGATGCTGGCATTGGTGCAGTGGTCCTGCCATCTAATGAGAAGGCTCTTCCTGAGGCAACACTGATAGAACCATACCAGGTGCTTAAGATGCCTTTGATATGTCACCTACATCTCACACCCATAGAGGAGCATGGGGATAACCACTGAATTGTAGACCAGGATCTTAGTTTCCATCTGCAGATCTTGGTCAGTAAAGACATGGTGAATCAGCTTTCTGAAGGGATATATTCAATTTCTACATCAAGACTGACCAACAAAGAGAGGTGGCTGCCAAGGTATGGGAAATGCTCGATGTTTTCCAGGGATTCTCCACCAATAGCAATTTTTGAGGGCGGGGGGGCAGTGGGAGTGGGGAGCAGCCTGTACTAGGGCAGGCTGATGGAGAACCTTAGTCTTCCTAAAATTAAGGGAGAGTCCCAGGCTATGAAACACACCTGAAAAAAGGCCAAGGGTAGATTGCAGATCAGTCTCAGTGCGTGTGAGGATAACACAGTCATCAGTGTACGGAAAGGTGGTGATGCCAGTCTTGGAAAGTTTTGTTTTGCTGTGAAGGCACCGCAAATTGACCATCCAAACTGATACTCAACCCCAATTCTAGGAGGAAGGCAGCCACAGATGAAAATCAAAATCACAGCAAAATAGATGGAGAAAAGAGCTGAGGATTCTGATAACGCAGCCCTGCTTGACACCAGTACAGATGGTAAATGTGTCTGTTTCTGATTCATTGCAAAAGACTGTGGTGGTCTTCCCATCATGGAGTAGCCTGAGGATGCTGATGAACTTCAGTGGACAACAAATCCTAGCCAGCACCTTCCATAAGGCTTCACGATTGATGGAGCTAAAAGCCTTGGTTCGGTCAATGAATGCCATAAACAGCTCCTGCTGTTGCTCTCTACACTTCTCTTGGATCGATCACACAACAAAAATCATGTCGGTGGTACCCTGTGATGGTCTAAAGCCACAGTGGGATTCAGGCGATTCAGAAGGATGCGAGTAAGAATCTTCCTGGCAACAGAGAGGAAGGCAATGCCTTGGTAGTTCCCACACATTAACTCGTTCTCTTTCTTGAAGATGGTCACAATGTTGGCATTCTTTAAGTCAGGTGGAGCTTCCCATATTTTGATGAGAAGTTGGTGAAGTTTTTATGCTAGTGCTATTCCACTCACTTTGAAGACCTCTGTGGGAATGTCGTCTGGTCCTGATGCCTTATTGTTCTTGGTCTGAGTGATGGCATACCAGATTTCCTTGAAGGATGTGGGATCAGGAAGATTACTGGGTGTTGAGGGGTTGGCTCAATGGTGGCAGCTGAGACCTCAGATTCACAGTTGAGTAAAAACTTGACGTGGTCCTTCCAGTGTTGTTTGATGGATGCACTATCTGTGCGAAGGGATCGGAAGGGGGTTGGGCCATTGGAATGTGGCCAGTGGATGGCTTTTATTGCTTGAAAGAAGCATCTCATGTCATGTTGATCAGCAAAACTCTGGATCTCCATGGCCTTTGCTTGGCACCACTGGTTCTTGATGTCCTGTAGAGAATATGGCTTGTAATAGAATCATAGAAATATAGAAAGTTAGGGTTAGAAGGGACCTCAGGAGGTCATCTAGTCCAACCCCCTGCTTAAAGGAAGACCATCCCCAACTAAATCATGCCAGCCAAAGCTTTGTCTAGCCGGGTTTTGAAAACCTCCAACAATGGAGCTTCTACCACCTCTCTAGGTAACCTGTTCTAGTGTTTTACTGCCCTCTTAGTGAGAAAATTCTTCCTAATATCTAACCTAAACTTCCCTTGCTGCAACTTAAGACCATTGCTCCTTGTTCTGTCATCTGCCACCACTGAGAACACTGAGAACAATACGTCCATACCTACATATACACATTTCTGTAGGTTTATCCTAGAGAAGACAATGTCAAAGATATATCCTCATATGCTTCTGAGAGTAGGAGGTAGCGTGTGTGTGCATGTCTATACATATGTATGTGTATGTAAACTCACCCACCTACACATGTACAAATGTACAAAATTAATCCAACCCCTCCCCGCATTTTTGCACGTATTACTTCCCCAGGCAAGAGGAAGACATTATTCATGTTGCTTAATTTACTACTACAAGGTATTCAGATACTTCAGTGATGAGCAAAATTCTGGGAATAATATGGTATATGGAAAAAACAGAAACAATTAGCACAAGAGTCAGGATATCTGAATATTGTTTTTCATATAATGTTGGGTATATCTCTTACATTCACATTTCCCCTAGATTCCTGCATATAGGCTTTTAAATTCATATGGCCTCAATGTTCAGATTTGGTGCATGCTTGCAGCTTACATTCAAATCAGTAGAGTTGGTGTATGCTCATCTCTTCTGAAAACCAGACTAGATTATTTAGTCAATTAAACATAGGACTAGGAACATAAATTTTCATCTCAAAGGTATTCCCGTCTGAACTCGCATTATAGCCTATGAGAATTAGGTACCTACATTCCCATTTACGGAAGGCCTATTTCAGTTTTCTTTTCTATAATATGCGAATTATAACAATACCTTGCTATTGTAATGTTATACCCATCTCAGTATAGATTGGCTTCCTTGATTTGTAAATGGTCAAGCAGGTCCCAAGGTAAGGTGACTTTTTGCTAGATAAGGATTCAAAGTTCTCACAAATACTAGTTGCAAGTATTTAGTACTACTGAGAGTCTTGGGATAGACCCCAATATGAATGGACAATGAAGATTCCCCTTTTTCCTGTAAGACTGAACTCATTGAAGTATTGGTAAAGGGAAATTATTATTACTTCTGTTACTGCCAAAGTGAGCCATTTAGTGCATAGTTTTGTAGTTAAGGTAGCAGAATGAGACTTGGGAGATATAGATTCAATTCTTTGTTCTATGAAGGACTTCTTGTGCAGTTTTGGGTGCCTCACTTCCTCATGTACAAAACTGAAATAATATATTCTCTCTCCCATTTGTTTTGTCTTGTCTATTTTGATCTTTCATGCACAGACTGGCTCTTATTATGCATAATAGAGAAACGCCAAAATGATGGTGTTGATTATGATTATGAATAAATAAAGCTAGAAATTGCAAAATCTGAAGGCATAGGCACGTCTTACATATGACTTAGAGAGTTAAAAGTTTCTTGTTTATCTTCTCTTCACTTGGATGCTAAAGACATAATTAGTTACATGTTTCCTACTGCTGATGTTAAGTATCACTTTAGATAAGAAACATTACATTATTTTGTCAGCAGGCATAAAAATGCTAGATTCAAAATGGTAGCATTCCCCACCCTTAGATAGTTTCAAAGAGATTTACAACCATTTGGAGAAGTTGGCTTTCCTTTCCATTCCAGACTTCTGCATTTCTGATGAACATAAAAACTTTATACACAGTGATATTTGAAGCCATTACAGCTTCTGATTACTGTTATCTTTTAAAATCTAATTAAAGAAATAAACTAATATCCAGTAAGAAGTAATCACTTTGCCAAATTCATTTTTACCATGATGCCGTGTTTGACATTTTTGAGTGGGGAGTAAATCAAAAAGGATCAAGAGATCTAAGTACATTCGTTTCCTATGTAATTCTAAAATAATGAAAACAATCTTTTCTTCCAAACTGTGTAAAGGAATTGGTTTTGAGATGGAGGTTGCTTAGTGTTTTAAGTGTGCCAGCCAGTGTCCCGTCTACATTGTTGTTTGGGAGCACTTTGAGGGATTGCCCAGATTGAAGTAGAGGCATTTTATGTTTTCTGGTTCCCAAGAGCAGTAGAGAGTCATGGGAAGTGGAGTGTAACTTCAAACTGATACAGAAGATTTCTAATTTAAACTGATGATAAGGCAGGCTTATGAGAATGACAAAATCATCTTAAAACCACCTACCTCTTGGCCCAGTATTTCCCTATCAACTTTACTTCTGCTGTGACTGCCCTTGGTGCTGCCAGCTGTTACAAGACAAATTCAGGACAGCTGTGATTACAGTTTTGTTGACTTCAACACTTTGATTATACCAAGTCTCATTCTCTCTTTCTGCCTTGTACCAGTATCTGTTACAATAAGTCACCATCTCTCCAGTGGGACCACTCAATGTGGCCCAACTTCAGTCGGTGCCACTGAAGTCATTCTGGCTATTTGGGATCCCACAACACATGTCAATGCAATATAATATTTGGCAGTATAATCTATTAGTGGGGGGGTTTAAGTCTAACTGGCCATGTCCAGATGAGTGCAGCCGTGTGTTATGTGGCACTGCAGAGATGTCTGTGGCACCACATACCACACATTCAGCTGTTCTCTGCACTGTAAGGTAGCAGATGGGGTTTTTCTGACCACAGGAGATCCCGGGGTCAAAAAAACCTGCACCAAAATAAATAAATAAATAAATAATGCAGATTGGTGCAGGCAGGGGCTGTGTACACCAGCAAAAACCAGAACCTGGCCAGCCAGAGCCACACTTCGGCTGCTGGCCAGGCTCCAAACATCAGGATTGTCACTGCTGCAGCCCTTGGAGGCCCCCAGGACCCCAGGTAAGGTTGCTGGGGCCAGCACAGTGCTGATCCCAGCCTTACCTACCCCACCCAAGGTAACCTGCCATGTGCTAGAGGGCATATGGCACAGGCGTTCCCTGGGGACAAGTAGCAGCCGCACAAGGTGTGCCACTCTGCCTTGTTCTCCTACCCCACCCAAGGTAACCTGCCATGTGCTAGAGGGCATATGGCACAGGCGTTCCCTGGGGACAAGTAGCAGCCGCACAAGGTGTGCCACTCTGCCTTGTTCTCAGGGAAACAAATGTCCGCACTCATGTGGACATGGCCACTCAGAGCAATGGGTGTTGGCTGCAGCTAAGGCTAGGGATTTTGACTGATGTATGCCAGTGCTTCTGCTGGGACTTAAACCTATGGTTCTTGACTAGAGGCTCTTACCCCTCCATTCAAGATTAGACTAATTGCCATATTTGGGATTAAGAAGGAATTTTACCCCATGGTCAGATTGGTATGGACTAAAGGAGTGGTCCCTCTTCCTGGGATCTTTTGAACATATATTAACAACATTTCCATCATCAGTACATTGGCTGCCATGGTCCCCCTGCTTTACCTGTGGCAGGTTAGGGTGTTATGTCTTGCCTTGTCTTGTGTAGGAATTGACTGTGTAGTTTTGCTAAGAGATTAGACAATGGATTTGTACAGGATGGTTTGAACAGGTGTAATCCTGCCTCAGACAAGGGGTTGGACTAGATGACATCCCAAGGTCCCTTCCTGCCCTACTTCTTTATGAATCGATGATAATATAAAGTAACTAGGCTTTTAATTTTGCTTTTGCTTTAGGAGTCCTGCCGCTTACTTTTTTTGACAATTAGATGAGCTGTTGTCTATTTAAATAAGTTGTCATTATAAATGTCAGTGTTTCTCCTTTCCATCTATTCTGTGTATCTATTGTGTGTATTTGTTTGAGGCTAGACCTTTTTTTCTCTGGCAAAGACAGAATCTAAGAACTAAACTATAGCGTTAGGGAGCATGCCATTTTGTACACTTTGCTACAGTGAAAATTGATCTTATAAAAGTTTGTCTAACTGGTGCTCCTGTGTGAAGCATCACTGCCCACTGTCTAGAAACAGAGATCATTTCAGGGCATTTGAAGTGCATTTATGGATTCACATTTGGCCAAATTCTTTGATTCCTTATTCTTCTTTGAAAGGTGTTTAGACAAAAAGGCCCAGATCCAGCTCCCCCTTTAGGTGGATAAGAAGCCCCACATGGCCAAAGTAAATACATAAATGACACTTCAGGCTATTTCCACGGGTTTTAGATCTTTCTTACCCTACTTCCAGCTCCATCTCTACATGTCTATGCAAATCTCTTAATCCCTTTCTTGCAGTTTCTCAATTTTAAATTCTCACAGCACAAAGTATTATGAAGGTGAACTGATTGCTCCAATGTAATGGAAAAGGGGATCATGATGAGGGAGAGGTGACTGGGTTAATTTTTATTAACACTGCATTCATATTTACCTTTTAATCATGGCACCTGCAGGTAGTTGGTTTTGCTTGTTTTTTCAGATGTGCTATTATTGAATCTTGTATGGGGCGGGGGGTGGTTATTCATTTCCTCAAATATTTTACTAGGTCAGACATCTTTTAAAAATGTTATTAAAATGTGCATGTCCATTTAATCTGAGTCTGTCATTTATACCTTGCATATATACCTATATGAATCAGCACAGTGAATTCAGGGAGGCAGAAAAGTATCTGTCATTGGAGAAGTCAGGCAGAGAGCAGATAGGTGTCATTCTTGGAGACTTTGTGCAGCATCTTGTTCTTGTGCAGCATGATTTCTTGACATACAAACAAGGGAGGTGTGAGTATCGGGGTGTGACAGTTTTATGCCTTTCTCTCTGTGGCCAGATCTTTCTTTGTCTGTTTGATTCTCCGAACCCTGATACTTTTCAACTAACAGAGAAAAATGACAATATTGGCTGGATCCTGCTTTTAGTTTTACTGGGTATGCCCATCCCTCCATTAAGGTATACAGCATGGGAGCTGCTTACAGACCTATGGCAGCTGCCCAGGAATATACTTGTGTAGTCAGACTAAGTGCTGATCAGGTAAATGGGCAGTTTCCAATTGATCATAGCACTTCTGTCCCCTTAAGTGGCCTCCCCTGTGGAGAATGATGAGGATCTTCATAGAAATGGATCCCCTGTCTCTACCTTCATGGTCCTGTCTTCTATTTGTAAGGTGACTAATCATCATAGGCGCTTCCAGCCAGTTTTGTCTCTTGCTGCATTCTGAGTTTGGTTGGATGGTACTATAAGCCTCACTTCAGAGTAACACTTCTTACTACATCCACAACCTTTGTGGATTGTTAGTGGACAGGATGAGTGAAGAGAGATCTATAACCAGAAATGATTGCTTATGGTTATCCTGTTTGCTACATCCCTTTCTTCTCACATCCTGCATTCCTTCCAGTTCTGCTTCGGGAGTACTGCCTGGAATATTCAATTCTGCTTTCTTGCTCTGAAATTTTCTCCTTATAACCCAAACTACTGGTCTGATCTCTGATTATGCCCCAGTTATACACGGACTAAGTCAAGTAAGCTAAATAAAGTTCCAGCTGCTGCCAAGAGACTTGAATTCCTGAAGAAAGAATGTAGAAAATTAGGGCTGGATGAGACCTCAGGAGATCATCTGTCCTGATCCCAGACCTTCCTAGGCAGTTTTAGAGAACACTATTTACACCATCCTAGACAAATGTTTTTCTAACCTGTTATTAAAAACTTTGGGAACAACTCTTATGCACAACCGCCAGGCACAATGCCCAAAACATCAAAAACAGACTTTTAAGTTGCCACAGGTATAAGGCAGGGGGACAAAGATAAGTCTTGTAGAATGAAGAGAAGAACTAGCAGCACAGCAAGCAGCATGGCTGATTTTGCTCCTTTCCATATATTTTCAGCTGTACCAACAACATCATGCTAAGACAGCTACAAATAAAAAGAGTATCACAACTGGCAGAGACTAGGCTTCCCTTTGAAGAGGTCTTGGTCAGCTTGTAGCTCGAATGGGACTCTTGACCTTTTGGACTTTGGTTATAGCTGATAGATAGCTTTTTAGAGAACAGTAGAGAGAACAATACTGCCATTCAGGCAAACATCTCTGAGTACTCAAGGACATCAAAGATCCCAAGGAACTTTTTCTAATTCCAAAATATATTGACCCGGGGCATCATCATAACTGTTTTGCTGAATCAACTATCTAGTGCGGTTACAACTGGAAAAGCTGCTTTTGACCTAATCATTGGTGCAAAATCTCAGAATAGATGGAGCTTTGAGCCTTGTAATATTAAAAAGTTTAGAGGAGAACCAGGAGAGTCATGGAAGCCAAGAAAAGACAAGATCTCAGTTAGAACAGAATGGTTGACTATTTGTGGGTGGCTGACAGATAACGGGAGAAAAAGACAGAGTACCGGTTGTCAGATTTGTCTCGGAAGAGTTTATTAGGGACTTTGGCAAAAGCATTTTCAGTCGAATGTGAGGAATGGAGACTGAGGGCACATCTTCATGTGTGATTTAATGCACAGTAGCTGATTGTACTGCACATTAAAGCAGTGCTTAAAAAACTGCTAATATGCTAACGTGCAATAGAATCGGCTACTGTGAATTAAGCGCCACCACCCAAAATGTGCTTGTGCTGCACATGAATGCAGCCTAATGCGCATTTATTTAGTACCTCATATTGGAGGTACTAAATTTAATGCACCTTAGGAAAAGTGCATTAATGCACATGTAGACATGCTGAATTGGATAAATCTGGGATACAGCTGGAGCAGGGGAATGCCTTTGTAATGATAGTTCTTCCTATTAAGCTACCAAAGCAGAAGTGTTCCATCTCCTGTTTCCTTTGTGCAGTTGCTGCCTCCTCCAACTGCATGTGGTAAGAACGAGTGGATATCAATGAACTTCTTTTCATACAAAAATCTACCTATTGTGAAAACCTAGGAGCAGCAAACATGCATGTTGCATAATAGAACCACCAAACATGCATGTTGTGATGATATAATGGGCACCACCAAGTGATTCCAGTGTTATAATGCCATCTCTTCAAGTTCAGAGTTTGGAGAGACCCTGGGGAAAAATAAGTTTACACCTACTGTGTACAGTTCTGCTGTTTGAAATGTCTGATACATAGTAAAGCCTTTTCCTGATCTGCTCAACGCATGTGCCGTCTTCTAACATTGCTTGTTTGTGCAGCCGTAAAATCTTTCAGCAGAATCCCAGGTTACTATGGTGAAAACTCTGTAAAAGAAATAATATATGGTTGCTTTTTCCCAGAGCAGAAGTTGTCATATATCCTTGGTCTTTTAGTATCACTCCCAGCACTAAATAATGACACATTTTAACATTTGCAATGTTCATAATGAACATGGTGAAACTGAAAAATAAGCATTGGAGTACAAAACCAGCCAATTTCCCTCTGTTCCTATCCCCCTTATAATTTGTTCCTTTACACCGGTTCCAATAGCCACTCACCCTCCCTGGTAGCAGAAATACTGTAACATTGATGTCTGTCGGCTCCTTTTTTTTCAAAAACTCCCCCTTCAAGAAAATAGCTTACTCCTCTTCTCCAAATGGCAAAAACTCAGAGGAACAGTCCCTTGCTTAACATGTCAAAATGTGAGTTCTGGCTGTTGATTGCTTTAGTTTTAATCCCCTGGGATCTGATGGTGCCAGAAATCAAAGCATAATTTTGCAGATGTTGAGATCCCATAAGCTCCCTAGGTTGCAATGCTAAGCCACCAAGCCAGCTGGCATTATGCTTTTGTGCTAAGAATGTAAAAGTATACATTTTTAGTTTCAACCAACAATGACCGACTGCTGGTAACTTCAACAAAGTTAGGCATTGCTAGCTTTATTTTTGGAGAGTCAGTGGCTCTATGGAGTCCCCTGAGCTCTTCTTCTGTACTAGTGCTGCTGTTTTAAAGATACTGTTCAGAACTATAGAAGTTTCTTTGGTGCCTTTCCAGCATATCTGCTACTCTTTAAAGCAAGACCGTACTTTGACAGATGCTTCAGTTCATGGAAGAAAATTTAGAAGTTATTTCAGTGAACCATAGCCTTGTCAGCTTCAAAACGTTTTACCTTTCTTCCTGGGGAGACTTGTTTGAAGAAAAAGGGGAAAAAAATCCTAGAGAAAATTAAAACAGGGAAATGGTGATGGGACAGTGAGCAGGCTACATGCTCTTTACCTTCACTTGCAAATAAGGCTCTGAAAAATTCAGTGTGCGCACATGGGAGCCAGGGGGGATTGGGGAAGGAGTTTGATAGAGATAGCAATAGAAATAGAGAAATCAATAAATTCCATCCTGTGTCTGTCAGAGAGATTTAAAAATTTTCTGTATAAAAATTCTGAAAGGGAAGCTGATTCTTTCATATGGGATATCCCTTGGATGTATTTCTCCTAGTCCTTTGGTTCAGTGCACGATATCTTTCCTGAATTATGAGATGTTTCATTGAAATGAACACTGGTGTGTCAGTCAAATTTCAGATATTTTCCCATTCCATGCCAAGAGAAAATAAAGACCTTTCATAATTGTTTTATGAAAAAAGAGAGGTTGTCCCACTTCAGAATCATCCCAAACCTGATGATCAGGGAACCCAGCTGGTTCAGGCAGGACTGACTCATCCAAAAATAGTCTTATCCTTAAAGGGCAATTTTTGGATGTTGGAGATTGGCAGCACAGGGACTTGAACATATATCTCCTAACATCCAAGACTTCAGATTTTTCTGAGTTGGGCTTTCTTTGCTTTTTAAAAAGACCTAAGAAACCTTTTCTGGCAGAAGTGTCATAACAATTGGGACATTCCCACAGTGTTTCTGCTTGGATGAATTGGCATGTCCATGGAGAAGAGGGAAAAAAGTTCAGTTGAAAAATTCCTGACTAGCTAAGCCCATTAACTTCATAGTTGTTGTACGTATGCTAATGCATGTGGCTATTCCTAAATTTACAAAACACAATTCCCAAATTGTGCCTATTATATGTTGTTTGAGACATGCCCACAAGGTTTCTATTTTGTACTAGAAAACAACATTCTGATAGTTTTAAGGCTGCCTAAGTATTGTAAATTCAGGAAATGCATAACTTACCATTACCACATGCTCAAGGGAGAGAATGGTTAGTTGTGATTTGCTGTGTACTCCCACCCTCTTTC
>NW_005842453.1:206971-212884 GCF_000455745.1 Alligator sinensis | reverse complement strand
CCCTTCCCAGTCATTTTTTGATCTGATTGCTACTCCACACTAGATCCTTGATGCACTCTTTCTTTCCCTGCCCTGTTCCCAAGCCCTCTTTCCTTCACTTTTTCCTTTCCTATCCTCACCTTATTACTTCATCCCTGACTAAATACTACCATTTATTTTAAAAAGGGGAATTAATATATTTTTTGCCATCATAATACCACCATACGGCTTTTCTTTACACTTTCTGGACTGTAAGCTCTTTTGGGCAAGATCTGTCTGGTATTCAGTGTTTGAAGAAGTGCCTGCTTCAATGGGGCTTTGTCTCTAGTTGATCACAGGGCATTTTTATAATAAATATAATGTTAATAATTTTCTGCCGCAGTATATATGTACAGTATTATGACACTATGTTTAATCAAGCAGTGATAGTGTTGATGCTGTAGCTGTGATGATCCAGCACCATAGGGGACAACCTTTTTGGCAGCTGTGCCACAAACAAAGTAAGCCCTACCCACTACCTAAGTGTCTCTCTGATTCCCTCCCGCTGCCCAATCTGCTCTTCACTTTCTTTTTCCTGCCTTGTGTTCCCTGCCCCATCTGCTGCTTTGTCTTCTGCTCCTTGCCTTGTGCTCCCTGCCACATCTGCTGCTCTGCTTTCTGCTCCCTGCCCTGTCTCCATTTGTGTTCCTTGCTCTCTACACGATCTGCTACATACCACACACAGTGCTGCAGGTTGGCCAGCCCTGATCCATGAAATACACAAGAACAAGGATTTTTGAGGGTGATATTGGGCCAACTATAGTTGGGAGAGATCTTAGACAAGCTTTGTGGCACTAGTTACCCTATCTCAGGTCTGGGAAAAAATCAGACAGAGCTTGAGTTAAGAAGCAGATAGAAAAATTGCCTATGTATAATGCTGTATTTAAATTAAAATTCTGCTGAAAGAATGGAGTAGATATATTAAATAGGAGCGAAGACGTGTTATCAGGGATAACTAAAAGACAAGAGGACTCCAGTAGAAAGGATAACCTGATTCAGTAGAAGAGCAAGACCACTCAAGAGAGAGGAGAAGGTTGTTATCGCCTGTGGAGCGCAGAGATTAGGAGATTCAGTTAGCTCAGCTAAATCAAAACATTTAATTTAGGTCAGTTTGGCATTATTCCAGGTCCTCTGGAGTTGTCACAGCAATTACAATCAGATGTCCACAGTCAGGTCTCCATGGACCATGGTCCCTATCTAGACTACTCCCCTTATAGCGTAAATCTCCCTTCTGGTTGAACCATGTGTTACATCAGTGAGGAGGTAGTCCAGCTTTGAAAACTCAAACTACAGAGGAAAATGGAGGCATGAGACAGCCTAACAAAACCAGCACTCAATGAACCTTTCAACATCTCCAAATCAATTGTGTTCTGACACTTTGGTTCCACAAAGTTCCCAATATTTCAACCTTTTGCTATTGTTTGAGCTAAAAACCAATTTGGAGATAGAATTTACTGTGTGACAGAAACTCCAATTTTTGACTAGTTCTAAGTACTGATATTTTAGGTGCTTCTACGGTATTAACTAAATAGTTAACTTAGCTACAGACATGTGCTGGCATACACTTGGCAGCATAGATCACTATTACTGTGGTACTGTTTATCTTAGCCTGCAGTATATAAGTGGCGTTTATGGCAAATTTTCTTATATTTTTCACTTCATGTTTGACAATATATCGGAAGATGCTATATATATTTATCCAAGTTGGTAACAGATTTGCAGATTGTTACCTTATACTACTGAAATAGTAGTTTACAATTGAGAGCTGTGTAATCTACGCATGCCAAGCACATATTTGAGGTTACACACTTTAACTTTTCCATTTCCTGTTTCTTGCTGGAAAAGAAAATAATCAGAAATATCAAAATGTTTAGTTCCATTAAACTAAATCACCCTGAGCTGCTGTGTGGTGCCAGGAGAGTTGTAGCTTGGGTCCTAGTCTCTATTCAGATGATAGGTCCTATGATTTGCTTCAGTCATTCAGCTGGAGGAAGATGGTGGAACATCACAGATCCTAGGGAGTTTGGCCTGTAAAGAAGACTAGGGTGTGGATTCCAGTGATGCTTTGTGGCAGCTCTAATGGATACAGATGAACATTGAATGGACCTGAAATGAAATATTTCAGTTATGTTTGAACAGCTAAAATATATTTACTTTGGTTCAGATGACCCATAGTTTGGTCTTTTGTTTAAATTTTCCTAATAAAAAAAAAATCGGAAAAGTGGCATTTTTCCACAGAAAATTCCAGTTATGCCGATGACAATCTTTCCTTCAAAAAAAAGCATTTTGGTGGGCCAGTCCTAACCAACTCTAATGATAATATGAAGAGAGGCAAGTAAAGGCTACAAGGGCATTCTTAAATTGGGCACTTCCTAATCTTGTCACTGCAAACTCAAGGGACTGGACTCTTTGGCCCAGGAAGCCTTTGTTATGCCTTATTCTCATGTTCCTAATTTCTGAGTGTTTGATTTTGCAATCCATGTTACAGTTAGCATAGTTTTATTCTGTGTAGATCATGTAAATGGGCTCTCCTGAATTTTATATTTCTAACTTGTATTCAATTAAGTGACAGATGCATGATGTGGGTGATCAAAATTTTGACTTTGGGGATAGACAGCCATACTCATGTCCATGTCTGAGGCCATTGTTGCATTTGAATACAAGTCCCTGAAGATCTTGGTTTTATATCATGAACAAGTCAAGAGTAGATGCAAATGATAATTCTTTAAGTGTGAAACATAGCTGTGTTCAGATTAGCGTCAATCTAGTTTTCTTGGAAAGAAAAATAGTCCTTTTCCCCCCTCAGTGGAAGTAACTAGCTTATTGCATTTTGCACCCAGGTGTTTGCCATAGAATTTGACACATAACCATACTCTGGAAAACTATAAAACAATATAATTTATAGAAATAAACTGAGGGAGAATCATTATTTTTTATTGGTACCACTTAATGTGCAGAAAAAGCATACTTTCCAAAAATATGGAATAAATGTTCTGTTAGCCTGATTGGGTCCAAATGTTAGGGTTTAAATTATTTTACTATGCAAACTTTCTTTCGTATCTTGGCAGTAGTGATTTCCATTTTTATTCCTTTGGTATCCATAATCTTATTAGAATCAAAAACATATGCTTTGAGATCATTGGACAGCTCTGCCTCTTATGTTTAAAAATGCACCAGAAAGACTGACGCTGTAGTAGCGAGAATAACAGGAATGGTATAGGAGAAAATGATGTGGACCATCTAGGCTGGATGGGAAAACAGTTCAAAAGGTGCAGCTTGGTTTCATGCTTTTGATTTGCAAGTCATTAAGGCAGCAAAAAGTCTCCAAGCCTCCCGCTGGCTGCCATTCGGAATCCATCTCTTTCCTATAATGGGAATGCCTGCACAAGGATCACAGATTTACAATATAAAGAGAGTACGGGGGGATTTGAGCTTTATAACACTTCTGGGGATGTAGCACTTGCTGTAAGCCATACATCTAGATGTCAAAGATACATCTGTGGGGCCGGAACACTAGATCATTGCTCTGGATTTATGAATATCCCCTTTTTTATTGGTAGGGCAAAGACAAATCTCTTAACACAGAAGCCTAGCCGTTCAATGAAACGCATTGCACATTTCATATGGCTGCCCTTTAGTCATGAGATATTCAGAAGCTGACAAGGGGTCGATTGCCTCTGCACAGATTTCTCCATGGCTGTTGTTCACCCCACCATTTTTTAAACATTAACTCAAAAACAAATTAAGTGATTTCAGTGCTTACAGAAAGTGCTAGATATTAGAGAAAAAAACTAACTAGATTCCTGTCTTTATCCAGTCATCTGAAGCATTTATCCAGCGTCTTCTATTCATCTGAGGAGATAAGTCCTTCAACTACTTCAGTTATTGAAACCAAGATTAGTCTTTGATTTATTCTAATACAAAACACTGGGTTAAACTGTGTATCAGCAACAGATAGATAGAACCCATTAAAACGTTTTGGTAGCTATCTCTAAATCAAGCATCGTTGACACAGAAAGTGTAGACTTCCAGTTACACCCAAAATATGTTAGGGTCTGGAGATGCACAACACAGGTAGCCAAACAGCCATCATACTGTGGGACACGGGACATCATGCAGTAATGAGTATTGTCATAGTTAGTAGTAAAGATAACCTTAGCTCGGCATTTTTAATGGACTCCTCTTTTACTGAAAAGCTGAACAGTCACAGTTCATTCCATATGAAAGCTTATGCCTCTCTGAGCCAGTTAGTCTCTAAGGTGCCAACCTGCTCTGCCTTCTGCCTAATTATGGAGCTGTCACTGATGCCTCCATAACAGATGCAGCCCTGACCATGGCAGCAGCCTGTTCTTTCCTGCTGTATATACAGTCCTGGTCTGTGATGCCGATTACTATCTGCTCTGATTTACTTTGAGGGTCTTGTCTCATTTCAAATTGTTTGCTAAACAGCTACTGAATAACAACAATGTTCAATCACTACTGACTTGGCCTAGATTAAAAGCAGGGAACTAGAGGTGAAAAATATCAGTCCTCTTGTCATTTAGACCACTGTGCTATCCAGATATCATTCTGTACTTGACTGATGAGATTCTGGTGCTTGGAGGGGCTAGTCAAGACACTAACCTCTTCCTTTCATTGAAGGCTAGTATCTACATTAACTAAACTAATACAGAACCTTATGGGTTTACTGGATTCCCATATATACTGCATGCTCCAGTATTAACTGTGTAACTTGGCTATATGCTTCCCTTCTCCAATTGAAGGGGATTGTTAGCTGGCAGGTGTGCTGGGGGGGAACTACAGACTGCTCAGTTCCCCTCCGTCCCTATAGAACCAGGCCAGGACAGTCAGGGGACTTAACTGTATATAAATGTATTGACATTAACTTATCACAAGGAAAAGAAACATGGATATAAACATATGTACAATATATATAAGCTATCTAAACAAATAACATAAACAATACCTTCTGGGTAAATGCCCTAAAACCTTATACCTGTGCTCCAGATACAGGTAAGTCACAGGTAAGTATCTGATCTAAAACAATGAACCCCCAAAATAAACATAGATAGCTAATAGATAAACTATAGATAAGTATGGGTGAACAATAAATAAGCCACAAATATATACAAATAAACAACAGGTAAATTAAAAGCAACGGGGGTCCCAGCAGAGCCCTAGGACTCTACTTATTTACTAATTTACAAACATGAGAGTTCACAAAATATAAGTCATGCCATCACACCACTTATGGTGCAAGATAAAGTTAATCCCAAGGGGAAAGCCCAATGCCCTTGGGCTTTTCCCAAGCCCTATAGGGAAGCTGGTAACTTTAGGGGGACCCTCCCAGTGGGACCTCCACTTTCAGGAGCCCTTAACTAACCAGGGGGCCTCCCCCTCCCCCGTGGGAATCCTCTTTTCCCTGCAACTCACGGCTCCCAGGCCTGAAGGGTGACCCTTGTGCTCAGCGTCAAGCTGCTCTCTTGCTTGCAGTGGGCTTTGCAGGGGTCGCTGTCCCCTGGAAAAGGGCTCCTCTATGCAGGGCTTCTGGGGCCTCTGGCTCAGCCCTGCCTCCTGGCTCAGTAGCTTGAGCACCATCTGGCTCTCTGGACTCAACCTTTTGCTATGGGTCGGAGGCCTGGGCTGCCTCGTGCAGCACTAGGCTCAGTCTGCTCCCAGCCCCTCCGTGCAGCGCCTCCTGCATCGAACGCCCAGTCTTGTTCCAGGGGTGGAGGACCTGAGCCACCCAAGCGCTCCAAAGGTCCTACTCCATGCACCAGCCTGTGCACCATGACTCTGGCCGCATGCTAGAGGTTGCAGACCTGAGCCGCCTCACACTGCTCCCAGGGTCTGGATGCCATGTGCCATGCTGCACACCGAGAGCTTAGCTACTGG
>NW_005842453.1:173644-206961 GCF_000455745.1 Alligator sinensis | reverse complement strand
CTGATGGAAGTCTTCAGGACGCTTCTGGGCTACTGCTTCGCCCTGCTGAGCAGCTCTCCTCAGTTCTTCTAAGCCCCCTCCTCTCTCTTCTCTGTCCTGGACGTGTCCCCTCATGCTGGGCATGCAGCTCCTCTTACACTCTCCAGGGCTTCGCCCCTGAAGTCTTCCGGACCTGAGTGTTGCAGTCTTCAATCAGGTCCAGGGTGGGGGGGGAACTCCTCTCCCCCTTCCCTCAGGAAAGGGGTGTGACTTAACTCCTCTTGCTGCCTCCTGATTGGTGGATGGGCTCCACCAATCAAAACAGCAAGATTTCAAGCCTGGGACTCAACCCAAGCTCCAAAAGGCAAGCTTGCTACAACTGTCTAGGAACAAAGTATGGTTAAAAAGAGGAATAAATAGTGTTATTCTGAAATAACTCTCCATACGTACACTCTGGGCATGTCCCCATGAGTACAAATTAGCAGCACGGTAAATGGGTGCCCTGTATGCCACATGTGGTTTGTGGCATGTCAAAGTGCTTTGAGACACTACAAACCACATGTGCGTGATCATCAGGACATGCCCTCTTAGCCTGGAAGCAGAGTGCTTTTTTCTAGAAAAGTTTAATTCCCGTCCCCATGTCTAGAAGCCTCAATACTTATGAAGTATGGTGCCTGAGGTGTGTAGCTTGTATTTTACTAATGGTCTGATTGTACCCAGAGGTAACTATGGGAGCATTTATACGTGTATACTAAGGTGAAGCAATAAACTCTGGAGTATATCACACCAAAGCTTATTGCTCCTGGGTGTACTATTTACATGTGCACCCAGGGCCGCAGCACATTGAGCTTGGTTGGAGCAGCTCCAGCTGGCAGGGGGCCTGAGGAGCAGGCCTGCTAGCCCTGGGCTGCTTTGACCCAATTTGATGTGCTGCAGAGGAGCTGGTTAGGCAAGAGGGTGGCAGGCAGGCAGCCCGGGCACTGAAACACCCTTCTGCGCCAGCCAGTCACATCAGCATCTACATATGAGTTGCTGCACATGAAAAAACTCTGCAGCAGTATCATACTTGTATTTACCTGTATTAACCTACTGCAGAGTTTATTAGTTTCCTGTGGCCTAATAGGGTCACCCATGTAAATGCTGAAACATCTACTGCAGAGCTAAGTAGGCAACTGCAGGAAATATCTTGCGTAGATGTGCTCCATGTGTATAATTTCAGTCAAGTTAGTAGGTCCTCTGCTTTCATTGGGCTAATCACAAGAATAAAGTTATACACAAGATTAAGTGTTATGTAGGACCTGTTGAATTTAAATTTAAGGATGGAGAATCATGTCTTCCACTGTTTGTACTACCAAGCCCATTTGTGACCAGTAAATGAAGAAATCTCCTGATCATCATTAACTGGTTGATTACAGACACTATATATATTATCTGATTTTTTTTAGGCTCTATTGTTTATAGACTATGTGATTAATAAGAAAGATCAACTGTGGTTTGCCTGAACTTGTTGTGAACTGAGATAGTTTGTCAAATAGACAGTTATGTCGGAACTGTAAGCTGAAGCCAAAATTTTGAAAAATGTGTGTCTAAAATTTAAATCCATATTTAGGTATCTGCATAAAAGTGGCATCATGGATATTTAAATTTAAGCGCAGTAATTGGAAGAAGGTGCTGAGCACCTGAACACCTCATATAATTGCACCTGAGTTTGAAAATATATGCCATTATTTCTTTGTAGTCTTTATTAAAAAGTGAGTGGAAACCTAGTTAATTGAAGACACTTTATGCATCATGGGGACTAATCTCAACTATAAATAGGCATCTGTTGAAGATAATTAACAATGATTTTTTTTTCAGAAAACATCCATAGAAATAACAAAATTAAAGCAAAAATAGTTTCCTGCACAACTTCTTTTCCCAGAAGACATAAGGAATGTTTTTCATTAACATGAACCATGGGAAATATCGCAGCTTCATCTATGCAGTCTTGACATACGATTTCTATCAAAGACACATTTCATTTAACCTAGGCTTATTCAGCACTACTCTTATATAGCATTCCCTACCAGCTGTTGTTGCTGCTGTTTCCTAGTAATTGATTGCTTTTTTTCCTGGCCTGAGAAATAGTGTCATTTAGTATGTAAATATCTAATGGACTACCAGTTTCTTCCTCACCAATTATTAATTATCCACTCTTAAAAAAAGAATATTAAGATGACCCTTGCAGAACTCTAGATATGAACCCTCTTGATCTTTGGTAAATTTTAGACAGGTGTTGTAACTATGATAGTCCAGGAACCTTGATCTGAATTTTGGCATATTGTCTTATCTGTGTATAAGCTAGAGCATACCAGGTACTCAATATCATCTAAGATAACTTTAATTTGTTAAGGTATGTGCTCTTTAAGTATGAACCACATGTGCTTTTGTACATTACCAGTGAATCCAAGAAGTTAAATTACCCACAGAAACAGTTCTTCCATTACTAATAATCATATGGCTGCAATAGCTCAGAGTTCAGAAGGGGCAAAGTCAGTACCTGAAGAGGGCCCTGGGAACAGACAATAAATGTAGAAATGCTCGAATTTTACATCAGACCATTAGAGGAATATAGAGGAAATAAATTGACGCACTTGGCCCAAGTCCAGCTTCCCCTTTAGGTGTGTGAGTAGGACCTGCAGAGATATAGTTAGCAATGAAAGTGATATTTTTGGCCCCTAAATGGGATTTTGGATCCTACTTCTCTTATACAACATGTTTTACCATTTGGAACGTGCTGGGAAGGGATCTGCTCCAGTCACTCATGCTCTGTTCTGGTTGTCATTCCCTTGTGAAGGTGGGTGCCTCTGAGTACATCCCCATCAAATAGTCACAGTAAAACCACAAGGGAGTAGTGGGAGGAGAGAAGGGACCACTCAGTTTTTAGTGTAATAAACCAGTCATTAAGGAACTTGTCCAGCGATCAGGAAAACCAGGTTCTAGGACCTCTTCAGCCATATGGCATTTGAATCCATAGCTCCTGCTTCCCAGGAATTTCCCTTAACCACTAGACTTAGCTAGAACCTTGAGTACCCTTCACTCTGCCTGTGGAAACCGGGCTACTGGGCAGCTAGAAGGAAAATGTATGTGTGGCCAGGACAGTAAGCCAGAGGCAGCTTTGCTCTGTGGTACAGGGAGATGGGCACTGTCACCTCTCCCCAATCCTACTCCTGTCACTAGTTACATTTTTTCAGCAACTAACATCTTAGTGATCAACACTGGATTACATGTATTCCTAGATGGAGTCAAATAACAAAATGTAAGTTGCTGGGGCAGATCTTTTCTGAACATGCTCAAAAATATAATTCAAGTTGCACAGGGCACAGCAGACCTAAAATCCTTATAAATGGCCACTTACACAGCTATTTTTAGCATGTAAGTGCTACTTACCTGCCCAAAGGGGGAATTATATTTGAAATGTTAACGTTTATAAACCTTTTTATAAACAATGTTACAGCTAGAATTAATACACATTCACTTCATGGATTTCCAATACAGTATGGCTCAGTTGAACTTGTGTCCCATGAATGCACTGAATAATTGTGTCACTCATACTTTCACAAGACTGCATTTATGACTAAATGCTTATCAGTGTACAATCTAGTCTATGCAAAAACCAATATCCAATTCCCTTTTAGGTCCATGGAATTTTTTCCATTAACTGAAATGGGATAGGATTTGGCTTTGAGGTTTTAGGTTGGATACAGATTATGAAAGTAATGAATTCAAGTGGAGAAGTAAGTCTCATGTATCTAAATAAAGTTGCCTTCTTTAACTGCATTCTGGGATGTGTGAGCATATTTATTTCTATTTGTTAATTTAGAAATGCTTAAAACATTTTGAGTATTTTTTCCAACCAGTATAAAATATTTTTCTAGTTAGCAGGAAAAGCTGTATAGTTGAAAAATAGTTCTTGTTACTTTCAAGTATTAAGCAATTTAGCATATATGAAATAACTTAGCGTTATAGTACAGGATTATTAAAGTAGTTTTACTTACAAGTCCTAGGCCCTAACATGCAGAACAAAATGTTTAGCTCTTTAATGGTAGTAGGAATTTAATAGTGATTGTCACAGAGCACCTAGATGCCCTGCTCCTCAGAAGGAAAAACTGCTAGGGAAGGAGCCCTAAGAGTGAGTGATGAGCCCAGCTGCGGGTTGCCAGGGCAACCAGAGGAGGTCAGCTGACCAGAAGGGGCAGGGCCTGGCTCCCTTAGAAACCCTAGGGGCTGAGGCCGGAGGGCAGTCCCCTGCCAGCAGCCAAGGAGGAAGGAGCTCTGTCTCATGGAAGAAAGGAGAAGCCTGAATGCAGCAGCAGCATCTGACACTGCTGTGGGATGAAGTATCCCTGGTAGGCTTGAACATGAATTTACCCAGGCAGCTTTAATTTCTGTTACAGCCCAGGGGCTTGTGTTGTATTGCTGTTTAAAGACCGGTGGTTTGGGTGAGGCTATTGGGGGTTGGAGGAAGCCTCATAGGGGACCCACAGCAGTGTGGTGACCCCAGCACCAGCAAGGGCACAGCATTCAGGGTGCACTGACCCCAGCCCCAGAAAAGGGGCAGTTGAGACGCCTCAGTGCGGGTATGGTGAGCCCCAGAGAAGGGGGCAGCAGTGGAGGAGCCCCAGAGGAAGGGGGCAGCATTTTGGAGAAGCCCTAGAGGAAGGGGGCAGCATTGATGAGCACCAGAGAGGGTGCTGATTGAGACCAGGGCTACAGAGAGCCCAAGCACTAGAGAAGGTGCAGGGCAAGACCAGGGCCGCACAGGGCCCAGAGGAGAAAAGGGGGCCAGATTATAGCAAGGCCTGGACCAAACAATGGCAATTCCATCTGCGAGGCTTGGGGCGTGGTACAGGGGTGGTTGGAGCCACACATAGCCCATAAGGCTAGGGTGCCCCTGAAACACCCATTGCAAAGCGGAACCCACAAGGGGTCCAGGAGTCCATGGGGTCAGGTATTTACATCAAACCGTGTCCAAGAGGATGTAAGGCAGCCTCCCATATATTTATTCTCCATCAAAGACGTGGCGGGCGAGAAGTGAGGGTGCCCTTTGGGCCAACTTGGCATAGGAAGGGGGCTTGGGGGAGGTCATGGCCATCCCGCAAGACCCTGCGCTGTGACAGCAATCATTTTCTCTTCAGTTGTGCAGAGAGAGATTTGTGCAACGTAATGAGAAGAGTCCATACAAAATATCGTTAAGTCCTGAAATATTGATTCCAAATTTTCACTTTTCTACAAAGGAAAGGGTTGGCCCCATAGTATTGTAGTCAAGCAATTACATCAATGCAGGGTTTTGCATGAGTGATGACCAAAGATTCAACTGGAAGAGTCCTCTTTTGAAGGCTATAGTCAATTATAGGATCTGGTCATTATTAGCATATAAATATAAGCATATTCAAAACATACACCATTTAAAGAAAAAAGTATGCCTATCTCTATGTAATTACGGACTGTTAAGAGGGTCAAACTTCATTTTAACTTTTTCTATGTTTTTCACCACTAGGTGGAGGTGTATCATTTTAACAAATGTGCTAATGGTGATAGGGACTTTATAGCCACTTTCAGTCTTTTTCTGGAGCACACATTGATTAGGAGTAATGCATCTTGAATATTTTTACTATCCATGTTTCATAATATTATAATCAAAAAGAATAATAGCACACAGGAGATGGAAATGTTGACTACCTGCAGTGGGAGTTCAAGTGTATCATTTTATGAGGTTATGCATTATCATTACTAACTGTA
The DNA here is from genome assembly GCF_000455745.1 of Alligator sinensis. NCBI lineage: Eukaryota > Metazoa > Chordata > Crocodylia > Alligatoridae > Alligator > Alligator sinensis. Next base: position 201,201 of record NW_005842453.1, on the reverse strand, counting down.
GTGCATATAAAGCAACTATGGAATTCAGGACCTTAGAACACATAGGTTCTTAGCAGAACTAAAGAGAAAGTTTATAGAAGCTGAAAAGAAAAAAGCCCTATTATCTCATCCAGTATGTTTCGTGGCAAATGCAAAATTGTTCCCTATAGTGCCTTATAATGTTCATATGGCCATTAACCTTCTGGTCTAAGTTTTATTCCAAAAAACCCTCAGCCTGTTTTCTGTCACTTTGAGTTTCATACGGTGCCAATTATCTCTGCTATTTCTAGGAAATCAATTCCTCTTAAACTGAAAATTTCCTTGTTTGGTCTAAATCTGAAGCAAATAATTTTTTGAAAAGTTTGATCAAAAATGTTTTTGTTTAGTTACATGTGTGAAAAATGTGCTCTTCACAGCTGTTACATTCATAACATTTGTACTTAGAATCTGGCTTTTGTACATCCCATTGAATGCTGAAGTTCAAGCCAAGTCTGAAATAAATTGGTTCAGTAGCTTTAACGTTCTGAATGCTTAAAATCAGTAAATATTTCCTCAAGTAGGACAACCTAAACCAATTCCATTTGGAAAATTTCAGGACATTCCAGAGCTTGTTATGGTCTTAGAGTTGGTGACAGCCCAAGGCTATTAATTTCTATTGCAGAAATAGCTAAAGGGCTCAGTCAAAGAAATGGGTCCCCTTGTGTGAAGCACACTCCAAAATAAAAGATGTTCCTACTTTTAAGAGCAGTTTACAACCTAAATCAGCGTTTGCAAAGAATTTTGGATATATCTGTCAGAATGTGCAATTACTGTTGTATTTAACAGTAGAGATGTCTTCAGACCTAAAGGGTGCATCCAGAAAGGCACAGACATGCAATGTGCAGTGCTGAAGACTGGTCTGTGGCTTTGCACACCATATGTGCTGCCCATGCAGGTATTTCTTGTGCTGCTACTTTGCAGTGTGGGTTGGTTTTTTTTTTTTTTGTGACCCTGGGATATCAGCACAGTTGCTGGCCCCAGTTTCCCCTATACCACCCAGGGCAACGTGGTGCGTGCCAGAGTACGTGGCATGGGCATTTCTCGGGGACAAATAGCAGTGGCACACATTGTGCTGCTGCTACTTGTCCCTTTGGGAAACACATCTTCCCGATCATGGGGATGTGCTGAAAAGAAGCAAAATAAATACTATAATGGGGATCAAGAGGATTTTTGGTCTCTACATGATAAATAACCAGGGGTTGTTTACATTTTTTTTTCACATCCTAGCTCTTTTCTGTGCTGTTCTTTTGTCTTTTAAAAATAAAATGTGTAATTCAATGCAAACAAACAAAAATGCCTCAAGAGCACACACAAAAGTTGGGAAATTCTGGATGTAAATAACGAACTTTTAAACTTAATTCTGTCAGTCTGGTGCACAGATCTTAAACCACAGGTTTTCCCATTATATTGTGAATTTGAGATGTACATGTTCATAGATACTTCACAAAGTTAAAAGCCAGAAAGGAACACTGGATCATCTAGTTTGGCCTCTTGTGCATCACGGGCTATTACTTTTTACTTGGATGCTCCTATATTGAATACAATGACTTTAATTATAATAAAGCACTTTGGACCAATAAGCTTTTATGTGCCAAAGGCAGAGAAAGTAAGAGACCAAAGTGCCACTGACACTAACTCCATGGCCCATGAAAAGGCAAGAAGTTGATTAGGAGAGAGATTCCGAAATGGTTCCATACAGCGCTCTGCAGAGGAAGGTGAAAAAGCATTGAGGTTTCTGACAATCAGTCTAGGGAAAAATTTCTTTCCCAAAACCAAATCTGGCTACCCATTTTACTCTGAGCATGACTTCTCAGCCAGGTTTTTATAAGGATTTTCTGTACATCTTTACATTACCCATATATCCTGTCTGCTGTCATATCTTTTTATTTGGGTCCAATCCTTGATCCCAAACAGAAGGATGATCCTTATGCCCCTTTAACAGAATGCATATGGCCTATTGTGCATTGAGGTAAAAAAAAAAGTCCTCCTGACTTCTGCAAGTGACTGGCTGTGTAACTAAAACATGAAATACAATAATGGCTATAATCTTATCACACAGGTATAAGCATTATGAGCATATTTCAGGCAGTGTGAGCAACTTGTTCTTCTGATGGTTCATGAATGAATGGGGGACTGAGATTCAGTTTGTAAAGAGTTAAGAACAGAGCAACAGAAAAGATTAGCAGCCTGGGAAGCAAGATTTGCTGGGCAGCAGTGACCATGAGATGATCAAGTTCAGGATCCTGAAGGTAGAAAAAAATCCAGCAGAGTATGGCTGCTGGACTTCAGAAAAGCAGACGTTGACTTCCTCAGAGAGCCAATGGGCAGGATACCCTGGGAAGCCAGTCTGAGGGAGAAACAAACAGCTCTGCTGGATTCCTATTATAAAGAAACCTTACAGAGGGTGCAAGAACAAACCACTCCAAGGTGCAGGAAGAATAGCATATATGGCCTGCGACCAGGTTGGCTTAGCAGAGAACTCTTCAGTGAACTTAAAACAAAAAGGAAGCTTACAAATGGAAACTTGAACAAACAACTAGGGAGGAGTATTGCTTGTGCATGCAGGGATGAAGTCAGGAAGGCCAAACTTCAATTGAAGTTGGAGCTAGCAAGGGATGTAAACAGTAACAAGAAGGGTTTCTACAAGTATGTTAGCAACAAGAGGAAGGTCAGGGAAAGTGTGGGTTCCTTACTGAATTGGGAAGGCAACATAGTGACAGATGATGAAGAAAAGGCTGAAGTATTCAATGCCTTTTTTACCTCGGTCTTCACAGGAAATGTCAGCTCCCAGACTGGCAGCACAGTTTGGGGAGAAGGTGGGCAGTCCCCAGTGGTAAAAGAACAGGTTAGGGACTATTTAGGAAAACTGGTCCTTAGGGCCAGATGCAATGCATCCGAGGGTGCTGATGGAGTTGGCTGACGTGATTGCAGACCCCCTAGCCCTTAGCTTTGAAAACTCATGGCAACTGCGGGAGGTCCTGGATGATTGGGAAAGGGAAAATATAATGCCAATCTTTAAGAAACAGATGAAGGACGATCCAAGGAACTACAGACCAGTCAGCTTCACTTCAGTTCCCAGAAAAATCATGGAGCAGTTCCTCAAAGAATCTATTTATAACACTTGGAGGAGAAGATGATAAGGAACAGTCAGCATGAATTCACCAAGGGCAAGTCATGCCTGACCAACCTGAGTGCCTTCTCTGATGAGATAACTGGCTCTGTGGATGTGGGGAAAGTAGTGGACATAATATACCTTCACTTTAGCAAGGCTTTTGATATGGTCTCCCACAGCATTATTGCAAGCAACCTGAGGAAGTGTGGGTTGGATGAATGGACTGTAAGGTAGACAGAAAACTGGCTGGATTGTCAGGCTCAACAGGTAGTGATCAATGGTTTAATGTCTATCTGGCAGCCAGTATCAAGTGCAGTGCCCTAGGGGTTGGTCCTGGGGCTAGTTTTTTCAGTATCTTCATCAACAGCCTGGAAGATGTCATAAAGTACACCCTCAGCAAGTCTGCAGGTGACACTAAGCTAAGGAAGTAGTAGATACATGGGAAAAAAGGGTTAGGATTCAGAGTGACCTAGATAAATTGGAGGATTAGTCCAAAAGAAATCTCATGAGGCTCAACAAGAACAAGTGCAAAGTCCTGCACTTATGACAGAATAATGCCATGTACCAGTACAGGCTTGGGACTGACTGCCTACGCAGTAGCTCTACAGAAAAGGCCTTGGTGGTTAGTGGGCAATAAGATGGATAGAAGTCTAATTGCATACTGGGCTGTATCGGTAAGAGTGTTGCCAGCAGATCAAGGTAAGTGATTATTCCCCTCTATTCAGCACATTTGAGGCCACAGCTAGAGTACTCTGTTCAGTTTTGGGCCCCCCACTATAGAAAGGATGTGGACAAGTTGAGAGAGTCTAGCAGAGAGCAACAAAAATGGTTTGGGGGCTGTGGAACATGACATCTGAGGAGAGACTGAGGGAACTGGGTTTATTTAGTCTGCAGAAGAGAAGATTGAAAGGGGATTTGATAGCAGCCTTTAACTACATGAAGGGTGGTTTCAAAGGGGATGGTGCTAGACTGTTCCCGCTCCAGTGGTGACAGATGACAGACCAAGGAGTGATGGTCTCAATTTGCAGCAAGGGAGGTTTAAGCTGGATATTAGAAAAAAACTCTCTCACTAGGAGGGTGATGAAGCACTCAGGTTGCCTAGAGCAGAGGTTCCCAACCTCCGGGTTGGTTGCCAGTCCAGAGGTTCCAAACCTCCGGTTGACAGCTGGACCAGAAATCCAGAAGTGACCAGCATACTGCAGAGTGCCAGCCAACCCTTTTTTATGCAGTTTGCCAGCCCGCCGTTTGCCAGTCCGCGGACCGGTCTGCAGTCACTTCCAGTCTGCGGTCACTTCTGGTCCATGGTTTGCTGGTCTGCAATCTAAAAAGGTTGGGGGCCACTAACCTAGAGAGGCTGTGGAATCTCCATCCTTGCAAGTTTTTAAGGCCTGGCTTAACAAAACTCTGGCAGGAATGATCTAGTTTGTCCTGCTTTACACAGGGGGTTGGAATAGATGACCTCCTGAGGTCCCTTCCAACCCTCATTTCTAGCCTATGATTTATGAGAAAATGCTGAAAGATTGTGTAGTGTGGACAAGATAATACTGAGGAGGGATTTGATAACAGTCTTTAAATACCTAAAGGGCATTTTAGAGAGGATGGAGAAGGGGACAGGCCTAGGAGCAATGGCCTTAAACTGAAGAAGGGAAATTTTGGCTGGAGATTAGAAGGCACTTGTTGACTCGCTGGATGGTCAAGTACTAGAACAGGAAACATAGAGAAGTTGTAAAATCTCCATTCCCGGAATTTTCAAGAGCAGGCTGGATAGACCCTTGTGGGATGGTTTAATCAGGGATGATCCTGCCTTGAGCAGGGATCTGGACTAGATTACCTCATGAAGTCCCTTCCAGCTATGTTCTTATGATCATTTGTTAGTTAAGAAGTTAAGCAATGGGGCTTCTCAACTCCCTGTCTTCTTGTATTCTGTTAGAAATGCACCAATTTTCCTGCATTGTGGATGAGACTCTCAATAAAGCTTACCAATACACTATCACTTTTTAATAGATGGGCATTTTTATCCTTATTTTTGCATGATGTGTAAATACTGTGGTGCTCTTTATGAGAGGGAACACCTTCTTCTATGTGGGTGGATAACAAGATTGCAGCTGATAACAGAGGACAAAAAGGTAATAATAGGCATTATCTAATTTAAATATGGATTTAATGGATATTGATATAGAAGGAGGTTAATGAGAGACCTGAGGTCTTTTTCCTATACTAGGAATTTAATGTTCTTTCTTATTAGCTCTCTATGTACCAGCAAAGAACATATTTGTAAAACAGACACCTGGTTGGATACTTGACAGATGTGGGGGGGAGGGGGAGGAGGGGGACAGAGGTGATTGCCAACCAATGGTCCATGTTGAACTGGTGAGGGAGCAGTTAGAGCAACTGAATGGCTTCAAGTTGGCAGGACTGGATGGACTACACCCGAGAGTGCTGAGGGAATTGGCTGGAATCACCGCAGAACTGTTGATGAAGGTATTTGAAGACTTGTGCTTGGGAGAGGCCCCAGAAGACTGGATGGGCCAATATGGTGCCAATCTTTAAGACAGGGAGGAGGGAGGATCCAGGAAACTATAGGCTGGTTTGCTTGACCTTGATACTGGGTAAAATTTTGGAATAAAATTGTCAAGTTGTCCATTTGTGAAAGACTGGCAAAAGGCATGATGCTGAAGGATAGCCAATAGTTTTGTTGTGGGCAGGTTTTGTCTGACCAACCTCGTCTCCTTCTATGATCAAGTAACAAACCACTTAGACGTGGGAGATACAGTTAATGTCATATACCTGGATTTGAAAAAGGCCTTTGATATGGTCTCCCATGATGCTCTTATAAAAAAAAAAAAAAATGGGGGATTGTGGGCTGGCAGAGTCCATGGCCAGATGAGTTGGGAGCTGACTGAGGGGTAAAATCCAGAGAGTGTTAGTGGATGGATCTGTATCATCTTGGTGGGAGGTGGCCAGTGGTGTCCCATAGGGTTTGGTTCTTGGCCTCGTGCTGTTCAACATCTTTATCAATGATTTAGATGAGGATGTACAAAGGACACTGTCCAAGTTTGAGGACAATACTAAGTTATGGGGAAAAAGCAGTCATGCTAGGGGATAGGTTGAGGATCCAAGCAGATCTGGACAAGCTGGAAAGGTGAGTGAAGTGGAACCAGATGCAATTCAATACGGATAAATTCAGAATGCTTCATCTGGGAAGAAGTAACCAGAGACACGAATATATGTTAGGAGATGTCCTGGCCAGCACAATGGCTGAAAGTGACCTTGGGATTATGGCTGATTACAGGATGAACATGAGCCGCCAGTGCAATGCTGTAGTCAGCAGAGCTAACATCATACTTGTGCAACACACAGACTGTTAAGCTTTTGCTAAAGGAAGCCAAGTTCACCCTTCCCCCAAAGTTTTCTATCCATGTAATCACTGGTCAGTGAGAGGGTGAGGGATAAGTGGTTCTATCTACAGGATTTTTCTGCCCACTCCTATTCACTTGCAGCTCCAGTGTTGACTCAAATGTTGCTAAGGATCTTGTTTTTTTACAAAAGGGTGAATTTTATCTTCCTCAAGGAAGTATTTCTTCTTGTTCCATCATCTGGTCTACTGCTCCGCTATTCAGCAAATAATCAAGTAAGAGAAAGTCAGTTCATCATGACCAGGCTAATTTAGAAAAATCTCCTGTTTTCACATCCACAGAAGGCCTGATTTGGCCCCTCACAAAGAGAGTAGGTGTAAAATAGCACACACTGAAGAACTTTCTTCCTTACAGATTTATTTCTATGGGCCCGAATCTCAGTTCTCCCTGAAACTTGAAAAATTCTTCTAAACTAAAGGTAGCTAAGAAAAGGCATAGAGTGAGAAGGATTTTGGTAGCAGGAACTCCCAAATTCTGCTGTCAACTAGCTATGTTATAGGTGATCATCTTTTCTTTTTAACCTTTCTATGCCTCATTCATGTGACATGGAAACAATTACATTAAAATGCAGATGTAAATTCCAGTAATCTCTTTGGAATAGACAAATAGACTTTGAAATAATTTACAAATGATGCACATAATCTGTGCACCATCTGCTCACTGTTGGGGGGGAAAAAACCTATGTTTCTCCCAATAGGCTTTTTATGTACAATTATTACTATTTTATCACAGCAAGGAGAGAAACAGTAGATAACTGGCAATGTGGCATTTAACTTATTCAGACATGCTTGGAGGGCTGTATTATGATCAACCCTTGTGCAGTTGACTAGGGAAAGGACAAGGTAGCATAAGAAACCACTCCTTCCATCCATCACTATGAGCAGCCTATGCTAGGGATGCGCACAATCAAAACCACTTTAATGAAGAGTTGTTTGTGCTCCTTTCTCCCCTCAAATGGATTTACATGGAGACAGAGATGTGCAAGAAGACAGGACCTGGCTGTTGCATTGGACCATTCAATACACTGGGGTTCTGCACCATTCTAATGGCTATGGCAACAGCTGCTCCCTCCATGCTCCATACAGCCCCAGAAGAGACTGCACCTCCTCAAGTACAATTTCTTTTCTTGCACTGCAGCTGTAGACTCACTACATGAGGCTCTCTGCAAACTTGTATGATGTATTCTTGAATCTCCCACACGTGGAATGTGTTACTGAGAGAATCTGCTGTGATTTGGAAGTTGAAAAGAACTTTCATGCTCATTTCTCCCCTGCTACTCAAGGCAACATTTAAAATAATGAAGTGATAAAAAATGCAGTGTCCCTCTTGAATTATTAATTTTATTCTTTGACAGAATGTCTACCCTGTGCCGATGGGTTCAGTTTCACGGCAAGCCGAAAATGTTTTAAAGCAAAGCGCTTGGAGAGAACCTGAGTTTGGAAGATGCAGAGCACTTTTGCTACCTATTGATTTCAAAGGGGATAAATTCACTTGATACCTCGCAGGATTGAGGAGAGGCAGAGAATGTCTTGAACTTTTAAAAAACACTGATTCTTTCCCCACTGAAATCAATGACTTAACCACCTGTGCAAATTCACACTTTAAATACATGGTTGTGGGGACATTTGTTTGATTCTTACATGTGCAGATCACACACGCATGCAAATAATTCCTTTGAAATTAAAGGGATTACTCACATGAGTAAATTGTGGTGTGAGTGTCCCTATGTGCTTAATACAGTTTTGCTTGTTAATAGCATAGAAAGGTAGATACTGTCCTGGTAACTGCTGTCAAACAGTATTTTACTCTGAGTTGTCCCACTGGGATCAGTAGGATTGTAGTAGTATATGCTACTGCCTGAAGTCAGCACGGGAATCAGAATTGAATCAGAATTTTGTCCACTGTCATTTCAGGGGCCCTGAATGGGGAGCTGCTTCGAGGATTTACAGCAACAGTCAGGGGATCTGTAGTAGAGGAATATTGTCACATAGTACTTCCACATAAGTTTTATGTTATCCATTGTCTGTGCAACGTGCTGGATGTTGGCTGTGTGAGTCCTATAAAACTTTCTTTTGTAATTTATTTATCTAGGAAACTGCAGTTTACACACAACGTCTGGTTTCCAGTGAGGTCTTGCTTTTCTTTCCAGCTGAGCTGACTGAGGCATGAGGAGGTCAAGTGAACAGCAGAAGGTCACATGATGATATTAACCAGTGGCTCAGGCCAAATCATAACTGAAGTCCTCCCTAGCTGTTAGGTCGTGTGAGGGTTTTTTTTTCCTACTTTTCTCTCTAACCATAAACACACACTGTCTTCTTAATGGAAGTTGAAAAGCTAAAGCCCCATGAATTGACTTGGAAATACGTCTTGTATATCTTGCACAGCTAATGTTACTTGACTACACTCAGGTGAAATCCGAGAGGGACAAGATCTTATCAGTAGGAGACTATGTTGTTGGAGACGTTATGGACTTGGAGGCAGTTTAGCTATGAAGACAAGATCTTCATCCAATCCACTTAGTTTACATCTTACCAAATTTTGTACTTGTGGAAATTTGATAGGCCACTGCTCTTGGTCTCTCTCACCATCCAGTGGTATGTCCACCCTAAAATAGACGTTTCTTCTTCTCAGATTGACAGGAAGGCCAATATCTCAAAGAGCTGAGGAGAGGAAAAGCCATGGAGATGGAAAATACACTAAATTATAGCACTGAAGATGCTATATGATCAACTTGGGGCAAAGGAAGCTAATATATTATTGAATTATGAAGACTTCCACCCACTGTATTATATTTTATTCGTTCCAATAAAGTTTAAATCATGAGTATAACAAATAATTAATACAATACCAGTATAATAATGAACAGTAACTGAGCCAGTGATGAATTATATATCTGAACATCCACAAATCAGACCAATGATTTATCTGATCCAGTGTCCTATCTCTGGCAATTGTTAGTATCAACTGCTACCTATAACTGATCTCTACTAACTAGGAAGCAGATGGAATGAGGAGGAAAATAATTCATTATAATAGCAATAAGTAAAAAAAAATACATTCTGATTACAAGTTTCTGTTTCTTGCACTGTGTCTTCTTTTTACATACTATAAACTGCATTTCTTTGATTTGTGTATTTGGAATTATTTCCTCTTGTATGCTAGAGTAATTACAACGTTTTCTATCACTTTAAGTCTGTTCAGAATATTGATAGCGTACAGTATTTTTGTAAATATATTTCTTATATTTGTCCCTTTCTACTAACCATTTCTTACCAGTATTAATGACTGTACTTGCTGGGGGAGAAGCTGTTTGAAAAAATATTTAATTAAAGCATTCAGAATAGTCCTGGTTAGAACCAGTTTCTAATGAAAAGAAAAAGGTCAAAAATAAACTTTTGATATAAGGTTGGGGGTGGGGGGGAGGTAGAGTAACTCCAAACATTTTTATGGAAAAAAAATAGTCAATGATGAAGAATAGAAACAGGGTAAAAGGCAGGTGAAAATTACTGGATAATTGAAAGATATTCAAAAGATATTGAAAGATTGTTCAAAATTAAAAATAAAACAGTAAAAACAGTTATCTACATAATCACAGTATTTATTTAATTTAATTTAAAACTAAATTCAGAGTCAACACGGTTGTCTTTGAAGAAGAACTATCATCTTTAAGTAGTCAATAGTTATTCCTTTTGGAATATGCAAACACTTCTACATAGTGAAGTGAGAGGATGGTAACTGGATTCTGTAGGGTCAAGCCTTTTACAGGTAACCTCTGGGTGGGTTCTGGGGAGAGGTCTATTGATCTAGAATATCAACAGATCAGTTAATAACTTTCTGATCTTTAACATCCCAGTTGTTTTGGGGTTCAATTTTACAGTACTTATGGTTTAGAATCAGCACATTGACTTCCTCAGGATTGACTGTGTTAGATTAAACTTTGTAGAATACCTCTAAGGTAGATAAACATTGTTATTATCCATTGACAATGGGAAAAATGAGGCCCAAAGTATAGAAGTGATTTGTCAATGAACATATAAATATCCCAATGACAGACTGTAAACTCAGCTCTCCAAAGGTAAACTCTTGAGGACGGGAACTATGTCTTTATATAATGTTTATATTTTGCATTGCACAATGGGACCTTGATCTACAGTGCTCAAATGCCCCTGTCTGCAAAGTTAATATTTGATTGTAAAAATTAATTGCATAGAAGAGAATGAAGGAATTTCGACTTCAGCCCCTTACTCATTTTCTGTGAAGTCTGTATATGGGCGAATACCTGCTTATGCAGGTCCTTCACTCCAGATCAATGGAACTACTTGCATGGATAAGTGCTGACCAAAGTGAGAAAAGGTTCTCCAGTTTGACTAATTTTGCCGACCTATGCTCCAGGGTTACTGTCTGTGAGCTAATCAGTTTGCTGTTCTAAGAAACATTACTAGAATAGGGATGATGAAGGAAGTCAAGACAAAATCAACGGGAATCAATCTACCGGAGGCATCCTATGGAAAGGCAAGCAAAGAAAGAAATTGCTTTTAGATTAAAAATATTTCTGTTTTTAACACACAAGTGAGAGGAAGGAAGGTTTTGTAATCATAAGGTTGAACTGGGAATTAGAAGATTTGGGCACAATTTCCAACTCTGCGGAAGATTTCTTGTGTCACCAGCCAGGTACAGACATTACACTTTTACCAGTATAAGTGATTGGAAACCAGTCTATACCCATAACAGAACAGAAGTTCAGAACACCCAGACTAGTTAAAAAATGGTGAGGCCCAGTCTAAGATGTGCCCCCCAACCTCCACACACCTCCACCACTTACAGAAAACCGCATAACCTAGACCGATTCCACCCCAAGCTTTCTGAATGTCTGTGCCTAGCCACCATGACCAAGTCAGTTAACTTCCATTTTCTTCTTTTCCCTCCCTTATTAAAGTAGGAATAGTAATACTTATCTGCATGACAAAGGGTTTGTGGGACTAAATGATATAAAAAATGGGGTCAGCTGACTGGATATTCTTTATGAGGGCTTTGTGCATTTGGAAAATATTCTCCAAATCCCTGTTCTTAGCTGGCTAAGTTTGCTACTCTTCAGTGTCCACCTTTTCTCTTTTGCATTGAGGAGCTGCGCTGAGGCAGGACTGAGTAGGGCTGTGGGGCTCCAGTTGATTTATTGCATTTATGTTGTGGTTGGGTGATATAACCAGGAGTAATTCATTTGGCATTCAGAGAAGATTGTCCAGGATGGTCAGAGTATTGGTAGCAAAGTAAAAATCTGATCTACTGAAAAAACAATATATGTGTATTAGGAATTGAAATAATTTGAGGGACCTGTGTTCTATTAATGCCAATGGGTTATTATTGGAGTTTATTAAAAGTGTACAATATAAATGAGCTAGAGTTTATTTTTATTATTTTACAACGAATGGAGAACAACATTAGTTTTCCATGTTTGGTCACAGACATTCAATGTCATTGACAAATCAAAAAATAATTGTGTGCATGTGTACATGTATGTGTATACTTACGTTTGAATAGATGTGCATATGTATGCATATATACACACACACACATGCCCCAAATGTTTCCTTCAAGTGCATGAACTTGCATATGAAAGTGGAAACACTAATTTTTGCAATGCAGCTGTGACTGTTTTCAACATCAAAGCAAAATGAAAACAGTAAAAGTAAAAGAGGAAAAAAACCTCCAGAAACATAAACCAAAACTATTATTAGAGAAGAACAAAGGAACTGATCCCACAGACAGTTTTCAACAGCTGGCAAGGTCCATCAACTATTTTTACTGTTCTAGTGCCGGCTCTGTTAAGCTCTCTCTCATTGTTTTGTTTTGTTTTGTGGGGTTTTTTTTTTGCAGGAGTAGCACTTATGGTTGGAATGTTTTCAATTATGCAGGTGCATATGTTAAAGTTGAAGAAGAGCAAAATCCCATTAAAAGCAAATAAGTGCAAACCTCAGTGCACACAGCAATACTTTAGAGGCTTCTTGCCTTGATCTGTAGGACAGGTGGCTCTAGGATAATATCCGCTCAACAACTAGTTTAGCTTTTATTGATAAGTCTCATTGTATGTTGTCGTGCTGTAAAATAAAGCAAGATTGTAATCTTCCATTAGAAACTATCTTTCCCCATCTCCAGAGAGCCATTTCATTTACTCCACTGAGAGCACCACAGTATTGCCAATTAAAAACATCCAAAAATTAGATCAGCCCTTAACTAACCATAAACTGACTTTAGAAGCACAAAATTTAAAAATTGGGAGGGGGGAATGAACAAAGGGGTTTGAGTTTTTAGCCATTAGAAGTGGCTTTTTTTAAGCTTTCCTTTACTGGGCGGGAAACCGTTCTTTTATTTAATATGAAAGCTGAGATCCTCACATATATGTAACTTGAGGAGCTCATGGGCTAAGAAAATCGGCAAATTATCTTAAGATTCATGATAACAACACTGGAGTTATTTGCTTTCACAAGAGATGCTTATATATTCCTGATTCCTTTCAGATAACTAGATTTTCTTCTGCTGTTGGAAGAAAACAAGATGAGCTTGTCTAGGCTATAAATACTACAACAAATGTAAAACTTCTACATATTATTCTAGAAATATATTCCTTAAGAGGAAACTGGAAAAAAGTGATAACAGTCCAGTGAGGAAGGATACTTATGTGGGGATAAGAGATACTACTAATGGATAAGGACAGAGCATGTTACCCCTGAGTCTTAGGACTAAAATTCAGCCTTCATATAAATACATGTAATTTTGTCAATTTAACTGGAGCTGGAAATGGTAAAATGGAACTAAATGTGATGATTTGATGACAACTGGGCCACACTGAAAACTGAAAATGTGGGGAAAGCATAAAATAAACACAATTTACTATCAAAATAAATTCTAGAGCCTTTGTCCAAATGGGGAAGAAGAATTCCAGTTTCTGGGAGTCCTAAAGAAATCTATGATTCAGATATAACTGTCATCTCCCAATCTCTTGTTCCTTTCCATATACCAATTTCTAGTCACCTATACTTTGAGTTACCTTTAATTTTTATAGTCTCAGCCCTTTTCCAAAGGACTTTTTTAGATTTTGATCATGACCATTCTTTGGGTGAGTATGTTTAGTTTTGGAATTACTTGATAACATGTGAAATAATATTTACATTGGCCTGCTATGAGAGAAAAACAAAATATTTCAAACTGTGTTCCACATGTTTACTTTCTAAATCCTTCTAAGCTAGCTAATTTTTATATACAATCTGTGCACTCATTACCTGATATCCCAGACCCACAGAAAGTGTATAGGGAAAAGACTGGAGAGGTCATCATGCCAATCTCCTAGTCCTATAGAATCATTCCCTACAGTTATATATGTTCTTAGGAGATTTATTTTATCTTGTTTTAAGTGGCTTTACCAATAGGGCTTCCATCATTTCCCTTATGGAACATATTCCATTGGCTAATAGATTTCCCTGTTAGAAACTGGTTTTCCTATATTTCAGACAAGTTTTCCCATGCTGTCACGATTATCTATATTACTATGTTTGATTATACAAATCAAAATCATGGCAGTTGAAGAGGCTCACAGAAAACTGTACCAAATTTGAAGTAGGTAGGAGGAAAAGTTGTTTGTTTGTCTAGAATAAAAGAAAACTAATGTTTCAAGGTGAGAACTGGATCTCTGGGTGCATCTACATGTGCCATTAAGGCAACATGATAAACTCCAGCACAGTTTGCACTGGAGTCAGCTGCTCCTGGCCACAGCATCTACACGTGCACCTAAGATCACCGAAGTTTGAGCTGGGGTAGAGCAGTCCTAGGGTGCCATGGGGTCCAAAGGGTCAGCCCTGGGCTGCAGGGGGCTGCGTCAGGCAGCAGAGGGACTGAGTGGGGCATGAGGGTGCTAAAGTGTGAGGCTAGGCAGCAGGTAGCCCCTGCATTTTAGCAGCCTCATGCCCCAGCCAGCTGTCACAGTCTACACATGCATCTCAGTTCATGTAATTACTTTACTGTAGGCTAGTACTGTCCCCAAAAGTACTATCCTACAGCAGAGCTAAATTAATTTACTGTGCCACAATACCAGCACACATGCATACTGCAGAGCTAATCAGTCAACTCCACAGTAAAGTGCACATGTAGATGCGCACTCTGATCATCCTATGCAGGAAGATAGTTAAGCACCTGCCAAATCTTAAAAATGTGAACAGTCCTATTAAAGTCAGTGGGACTACTTGTTTGCTTAAAGTTACTTTGGATCGGGTTTTGATTTACTAGAAACATTTATGAATGATGACAGATCTTTCCTGCCTATGTTCTGAATGGAATGCTTGCGCTCATTTTCCAAATGTATTTAGCAAATATGAAGTTATGTGCCTAATGACAGAGCACTGCATTCTGGAAGGGTAATTGCATAGAGACCTCATAACTGTTTAAAAGTTTTGCTTGTTCAAATAATTTATTATTCTACTTCAAAATGTGTGGGCTTTTATTAGCTTTCATTAGTAGGTTTACTGAGATTTAAATCATACAGGGAATGGCAGTAATATTTATAAATACAGGTTCTTACATCTAAATCCTATATTTGCATCTTCAAGATGGTACTTTGGTGCCTAAAGCCAAGAATCACTACTTGAAATGCTACATTATGGTTAGGATGTGAATTAAAGGGTGAGTTTGGGTGGGGCTGAGTCCCCCCATAAGAGACAAGAGCCCCCCCTGTAAAGTTTTAAAATCATGACCTTTGAGGGTCTCCGATCAGATTGCTCCTTTACGTAGGTGGATTTGTTAATCAGTGAACCAGTTTAATTTTTTTTGCCACAAGGAGTGAAAGTGTCATTTGAACCCTGATTATGGTCATACTCTAAATAGCCCCAGGCTTTCACAACATGCTTTTTTTTAATAGCCCAATATATGCATGCTCATACTTGAAAATTAGATCTCCCTATGTCATTTAGAATTATTATTATTTAAATATTATTATAATATTCTTATAATATTATTTAAATTATTTTATAACAATTGCAATAATGATTCCCATGATAAGACCTTAGCCTGGTCCAGCAATACTGGAAAATGAAAAAATCTTAATCACAGCCTAGATGGCTTATACTTACCTATCTCCTGTACAAAACTACAACTGAGAGGCAATTACTAGACTGCAGTTCACTCTAATGAGAGCTTCAGTTGTCATGGGGAGGTTGTGTTGGACCCCATATTCAGACAGAATATGTTCTTGTGGGAAGAACAAAATAACTTACTTAAATCACTCTTTGTGATCTTGTTTGAAGAAATTCTTTGAAGAAATAAGAGGAAAATGGATTTTTTTGGGAAGATTTAAAATACTGGGCTAATGAAGAACAAACATTTTGGTTTTTCTCTAGCAACTCACAACTCGGCCTCTACTCCCTAGGTGTATCTGTAAGTTGCCAAAATCAAATAGAATTCCCCTGTTTTACTTTTTTACTGCATTTTACCTATTTTTTGTTTCAGCATATACTGTGTTTTGTTTTAATTTTGTTTCAAATGATTGCACATTCTATCTCACTGTTTGCTATTAGTAAAAATGATAAATTATTTACATTTTATTATTCTATATATATACTTGTATTGCTCATTTTATTGTTTTAGTGAAGTCTGTAAATAAGTTACTACTCCTACTACTACTACTATAGGTGGTGTGCAGCAAGGTTGTCAAAGATAATACCCGTGAGCCAAATCCAGCTTGTGGACCCCTATTATCCAGCCTCCAGTGCTGCCTTTGGGTCTCAAATTGGACCTGCACACCATATATTGTGTGCCCTGGGCTGACTTCTCATGCCACTGAAGCTCACCCTGGCCTCATCCTAGTGTACTTCATGCAGCAGGCAGAGTTATTCTGACATGTGCTGCATGTGGTACATAGGGCTATAGCCATCATGTACATCTCATATGTTGTGTGAAGCTGGACTGAGGCATATGCTGTGTGTGGTGCCTGTATTGGACCAGCCCTGAACACTGGATCCAATACCCAGATCTGGTCTACGGGCCAGAGTTCGGCCTTTCACTCTTCCCTGGCCTCAGAAGACTGATGAATTTGATACCCCTGGATTATAGGAAGAAGAACATTTCTTAGTATAGTGTTTTTCATTTTTACATGTTCCTAGAACAGAGTATATTATGCCTAAAGAGTCACATGTTCAAACAATTTTGTCACTAATTTTGTTTTTTGGAATATGATAGCTGATCAATATTTTCTTGCATTAGTTCATTATTTGAATTATTCAGTGAACATAACTTCATCTGCTCTTTGATGAAAGTGGAAAGTGCACGTTTTGTCATACTGGATTACATAAGACACCTAGGTGTTTATACATGTGCTCCGGGAGGCGGCAGAGGGTGGTGCTATAACTAGAGTGGCTCTAAAAGCCACACTAATTAAAATGCCTGGAGCATCACATGTATCAGCATCCCTGTGCTGAAAAATGGTGGTGGGAGTACTTTAAAGCTCATTGAATGCCCATACTTTTTTTTATATTCCTTAAGTGTGTGTGGGGAACTTCTGCTCTAAAGTGTTTGATGTGAATACTGTGAGAAAAAAAAAATGTAAAGTTCTCCTTCCTTTAGGCAATGAGAAAATTCACTTGTGGTAAACATTTGTACTGGTAAAGTTAGCTTGCATGAGTATTCAGAGAAAGTGAATGCAAGATTTGTCCTGTCTTTATTCCTTAATATGTTTACTAGCGAAATCCTAACTGCTATTGCAAAGTGAATAAACCCAGTAGAATATACACTAGTTTCAATATGAGGGGAATACCCTTTTTTCCCTCTAAATATTGTTCTGCAGACATTAGTAACAGAGCCCAATAACAGAATATTAGAACCTAATATTGCAGCCACAGATTTGGGTATCAGACGTGGCAATTTTAATTGAACCTATGCCAAATTAAAAGCATAAATATAAGGGTCCTGATAAGATTAATTTAAAATAGTATGTCTATTCAAGGGTGTGTGGAAAATACTTATGTAATTACTTATTGTGTTATACCTAGAAATTCTTCATAGACTCATAGAAGTAGGGTCGGAAGGGACCTTGTAGATCATCAAGTCCGACCCCCTGCCTGGGCAGGAGAGAAAACTGGGCTCAAATGACCCCAGCCAGGTAGGCATTGAGCCTCCTCTTAAAGACCCCCAGGGTAGGAGCCATCACCACTTCCCTTGGAAGTTGGTTCCAGATCCTACCCGCCCTAACTGTGAAGTAGTGCCTTTGAATGTCTAGTCTAAACCTACTCTCCAACGACTTGTGGCCGTTATTCCTTGTTACCCTAGGGGGCACTAGGGGGAACAGTGTCTCTCCCAAACCCTGCTGGTTCCCCCCAGTGAGTTTATAGACGGCCACCAGGTCCCGCCTCAGTCTTCTCTTGTGGAGGCTGAACGGGTTAAGGTCCCATAGCCTCTCTTTGTAGGGTCTGCCCTGCTGTCCCTGGATCATGCAGGTGGCCCTCTTCTGGACCCTCTCGATGCTGTCCACATCCCTCCTGAAGCGCGGTGCCCAGAACTGAACACAGTACTCCAGCTGTGGCCTGACCAGTGTTGCATAGAGGGGGAGGATCACCTCCTTGGCCCTGCTTGTGATGCATCTGTGGATGCACGACGAGGTATGGTTATCCCTACCGACCGTGACCCCGCATTGTTGGCCCATGTTCATCTTGGAGTCAATAATGACTCCAAGATCTCTTTCTGCCTCCGTGCTCTTGAGAAGGGAGTCCCTACTAGTGTGCCCACCTCACCCCAAATCTTGGTATCATCAGCAAATTTAAACAGGTTGCTTTTTACCCTGTCATCCAAGTCACTAATAAAGAAATTGAACAGTGCGGGCCCAAGGACCGAGCCCTGGAGGACTCCGCTGCCCACTTCCCCCCAGGTTGAATATGACCCGTCCACCACCACCCTCTGAGTATGACCTTTCAGCCAATTTGCAATCCATCTGACTGTGTAGGCATCAATGCCATAGTCACCTAGTTTTTTGATGAGAATGGGGTAGGAGACAGTGTCAAAGGCCTTGCTGAAGTCCAGAAAGACTACATCCACCATGACATCTGCGACCAATGCTTTTGTGACCTGATCATAAAAGGCAATCAGGTTGGTCTGACATGACCTGCCCCTAATGAAACCATGCTGGTTACCCTTGAGCATCATCCCTGCTGCTGGCCCATCACAGATGATCCTTGGTGATCTTCTCAAAGAGTTTCCCCAGGATTGAAGTAAGAGTAATGGGCCTATAGTTGCCCGGGTCCTCCCTCTTCCCTTTTTTGATGATGGGGACCATATTGGCTTTCTTCCAGTCATCTGGCACCTGGCCAGAGCACCACAATTGCTCGTAAAGCCATGCCAGGGGCCCTGCAATAACCCCTGCCAATTCCCTCAACACCCTGGGGTGGAGAGCATCTGGACCTGCTGATCTGAACACGTTCAGCCCCTCCAGAAGCACTCTAACCTGGTCCTCCCTGACCTTAGGCCTGGCAGCATTTCAACCGAGTCCGTCTGGAATCTTGGTTGGGGAGTCCTGGTCCCTGCACAAGAAAATGGAGGTGAAGAATTTGTTAAAGAGGTCTGCTTTCTCCTCTGGTGCAACCACCAGATTGCCAAGCATATCCTGCAGGGGCCCCACTTTACCTGGTGCCTTCTTCATTCTCCCTATATATTTAAGTATCATCTTTAAGATTCTTTAAGTAAAAACACTCCATTGGTGCTAGCCACAATGATTAAAAATCACTAGTCAGAGTCCCAAAAACATGAGATTTAAAAAAGATTATTAAAAATGATTAAAAATAAATTTGGGACAATTTTTACTACCCTTCTGTCTTTTCAGCCTTTAGGTTTAATTTTTTTCTAGCCTCTCTTTGCATAGATCTATAAACTTATGTTGGGTGTTTTTTTAAATAAAATCATACTTTTTATGTAATCTCTTGGCTTCAGAAGTGGAAACTTTAGAAAATATCAAATATTCTGACTTTTCCAAGAAAAATTGTGAGAGTTCATAATACTCTAGTAGTTTAAGCTCTTTCCTAGCAGTCTTCAGGTTTATGATCTAGAAAAGAGGTCTACTTGCTTGACAGCTAATTGACTTTGGCGATTTGTGTGTGTGACAGGGGGAAGATCACATGGCCAGTCATTGCTCTGGCTCGCCCCTCTGTCTAGGACAGTCTGACCTGTCTCACCTGCCACAACTTGATGGGATATACATGATACAATAAGTGAGAGGCTGCCCATTTAATGCCCTGATGCCCTGGGGTCTACACATAGCTCCAACCTTCCCTTACTGTGTCCCATGCCCCACAGATGACATCCAAAATTGGAGTTGCTCTGGATACAAACTGAGCCAAACTCTGCCTCTTGCTGTGCTTCTCTCACACAGCTCGTGCACTCACAGGGCCTCAATCACTCTACCCTGTCACCAAGCCTCTTTCATGCTGCCTTTACTGGGTCTCTCTCAACTCACCCTGCTTCGTTGAGTGACCCTCTTGGACCATCAGGCTTGCCTATGTACACTCTGGGTGATCCCCCCCATAGCCCTTTGGGTGCCTCATGCAGCCTACTTTATAGATGACAGTCCTCTTGCCTAATACTAGGTTCACTGTGGCCATTAGCCCCTCTCTGGGCACTTGGCTCTTCCTAATACTCTCAGCCCCGTCAATAGGTTGCTCTCTGCCCCCTCACTGGGGCTGCTCTCTGTTGCCTCACTGAGGCTTGGGTCTTACACCCCCAGGAACTCGGGTGCCTCTCCTTAGGTGTGCCTGGCCCTATGTCTGTTCTATTACCCACTGGGTAGTGGGGGGGCTAGGGTTATAAGGCGCCCCTACTCTCTTTTCATTGGGGAGGCAACTAGCCTGACATTTCTGGGGAGCTGCCGTGCCACATGCAGCTTCCTTCCCCAGCAGGGTGCAGTTTCAAGTCATACCCAGGATCAGGAGACTCCAACCTCCCCATAGCTCCTATGCTTACCACTAAGCTGTTCCTAAGCAGTTGCTCAGCTGGATGTTGTTCTGCTGGCTGCCAGCAGCAGACTGCTCCCTCAGCCCTGAGAGCCTGAGTGAAAATGGTGGTTGCTCAGCCCTCTCCTCCAATCATGGGGCTCTCCCATGGTCATGTGACTGCCCCATCAGGGCTGGCCTGCACCTGCCAACTGCTTGTGGCCTGCTCTAGCCCTTAAAGTGACAGGCACCAAAGATGCTCTGTCACAGTACGTTTTGTCCCTTCTCTATAGATGGGGCACTTGGGGGGGGGGGGATATTGGTGCAATTGCACCATCCTTTGATTCCTGTTCAACCCAAAGTTTAAAACCAACTGCCTGGCAGAGGCCATGACATTTCAATCCAGGTAGCAGCGAGAGAGTCATTTGAGTTCATGGCTCATTATAATCTACCTAACTCCTCCTGAACTCTTCATTCCACGGGTGTCAAAGACTCTCCTTTTCCTTTGTAATGGTCTTGATGTTCCACTGATCAAGTTATCCTTTATTCTGCAGTTCTGCTGTCTGTTATCTGCTCCTGGTGATGTAGCTCCTACTTTATAGCCCTGCAGATTGTTTTAACTCTAGCTAAAAATATTAACTCAAGCATGGAAATGTTAACCCAGGTGAATATTAACTCAGGTGTGGAAATAGTTTTTACTACAGGCCAAATGAAACAGGACTAATTGATTATTTTGCCTAGTTTGTTCTGCTTTATGCTTTTTATACATGGTATTGCAAATGAATGCACATTCCAACAGTCCTAGGCCCTAGCATATTAGTAAAGCATCCAGTTTCTTTTTAACTAAAGAAAATATGTGTTATGTTTTATGTGATGATGCACCTCACCATCTGCACTCACCTTTTCAAAATCCTAGATCAGCCCATGTCTACATACATCCAGTCATTTGAATTTTACCTAACTCAGTTCCTGTCCAAGTAAACTCATCCAAATGTGTATGCCTATGAGAAATGGTATTGTATATGCTGTGATTATCACTGAAAGAGCATAGGCATTCTAATTCTCCCTCCTATTATGCCTCAGCTTTGGCAAATAGCCCAGTTTAGTTCATTTAATTACTTGTGTGGGTGTCCTTCAGTAGGAGCATATGTGCACATAGGCAAGCGTATACACTCAGTTTGTGTTGATGACTGTGGTGCTGGCAACGCAAATGAGTAAATGCAACTCTATCCTTGCCCTCGAAAAGACATTTATCTAAGCCAGAAAAGGATCCAGCCACAACCTATATGGCCAGGACTGCATGTGGCTGCATAATTACTTCACATAAATGTGACATAAAAAATGTAATTGTTAAACTCTGGGGGATCCAGGAGGGGGCCCCTTCCAGCAGTCATGGTAGGAACAGACACAGCTTTCAACTCGGCAGCTGCCTGAGCAAGTAGCAGCCATCTCAGTCCTAGCTTCACAGCAGTCAGAAAATGTTAGCAAGCAGAGTTAGGCATAGCATTTTGAGTCAGGCTGTGAAAAGAATGCCCACCCCTATGGCTTGTTTCCCAACATGTAATCAACTCCTGGCCACATTTATCACACCACCATGTATGCAGGTGAGTAGGGAGCTGAAATTTATGCTACATTCCAAAATTACTGTTCATTAAAGCTGTGTATGCATGTGTGTGCGGTGATTTTCTCCAGAGAGCTTCCTACTGTGGAAATAAAAAACAGTGACTTGCTCTTTTTATCCCACCAGAAGAAGGGGTGGAAAATTCCTAGTTTGGAAATAGCTGAGATTCTCTTGTAAGGCCTCTGGCCACAAGACTCTTATAATATTTCCTGTGAGCTTCCGAAAGCTCACCTGCTCGCTCTCTCTCAAAAGGTCTACATTTGTTCAATGTATTTTATTTACTGAGAATTTGCTGTCCAGAACAAGTTATGTACTAGTCCATTGGTAAATATGTCAAGTGTGAATTAATGAACAATTTATTTTTATCCCAAAAGTTTCTGAAGAAAACACATGTTCTTCCAAAGAGTTATGTAAAACAGTCAATGAATACAATGCCAAACTTTTCTTTGGATGAGGCATTACTGTTTTCTTTCTAAACAGAGACTAAATAGAAATGCTTCTTTCTAAATAGAAACACTTATTATGATATATTTTACAAATGAATGTGGGCAAAGGGAAACAGATTTGTTAATGAGCAGAGCTATGGATGCACTAATTTGTATGGCAGTGTTTCCCATGACTGACAATGCCCATAGTACTTACTGGCTGACTACTTTCCATTGCTACACATATATTTAAAGTACAAGTTTATAGCTATAAAGTACTGGAGACTTTACATATCTTTTTTTTGCCTTCATTATTGTACAATATTTATCCTGAACATTGTAGTGTTCAGCCATCCATATTTGGGATCTGTACCTTTGATCTAGGCATGATGAATGACCTAAGTGCATACACTATATTTTTTGAGGAGTTAACATTTTGTTTCTTCCCAATACTAATATCTGCAGAAAATCTGCACAAATAGGGGTGAGCTTCACACACCAAGTCCTGCAAGCTAAAGATTAGCAGATGCATTATGCTAAAGGTACTGAAACTTGTATAAGAGCTGCTCCTGCTCCTACTGAAACTGATAGGCACAAGACTAGGCCTACAGTGTAGAACCTGTATATTAAACTTTTGTTGCTAGTGGGTATGGAAAGAATATAGTTTCTCCTTAAAATGATTTATTTAAATTGGTAGACTAGAATTATACTTAAAACCAAGTGTCTAAATGCACCTGTTTAAGTCAGCTCCTTGTTCTCCCAGGTATTTAGGCATTGAATTTTCCCCATTAGCAGAGTGATTGACACTGTGGTCCTTACAATAACACATGATTATAACTCTGAAAATAGCAATTACATAAAATGGAAACCAGATGTTGTGTGGAATTTGACTCTCTCGGTTTCTCAGTGAAGTAGATGAATTTGTAAAGCAGAAAACCACAATCATTATTCAGATGGATTGTACATGAATTAATGACATAATATCTAAATCATATATGGTCGAAAATAATGATTAACTTCAGCTATCAAGATAAGCTAATGGAAAACAGATTTTTAAAAAAATCAAGGACATGCTCTTTTCAATATGTTTTATCTTTACAGTAATAAGAAAACCAGACCTGTTTTAACATTTCTTCCACCCCCAAATATGAGGGACAAAAGTTAAAAAATAATTTCTCTACAGCTTTTAAAACTGGAGAGAGAGAGCTAAAGAACTGTTAGCATTCTTTTCTTGGGACTAATATTTGTTCTTATTGAGTGAGAAATAATTTTATCCAGATTGTCTCAGTTAATAGGGATATAATGATATGGATGGGTACACTTTCATTATCTGTATGCTAATAAATAAGGCTAAGGGTATCATTATGTCTATGTACACACACAGGCATACACATGCTCAGCATTTGAGACATGCTGCATATTGCTATTGAGAACTTAATGCATTTAGAACTACAAAGTCACCCACACATCTCAACCCTCAGTTAGCAACATCCTAAGTGGTTAAATTATGAAAACCTTGGCACATCATTTCCACTATCATGTATTCTCAATGACATCATCATTGTAAAATTAGGAACTTTCTCTCTCTCTTTCCTGCAGATGTGGAAGTTTGAAATTGCATTCCATGGTCCTGTGCCACATTTCATCAGCGTTTTTCCTTTGCTTTCTCCAAAGACTGGCCACATGTGGTGTGTAGATTGCTGGTGCTGTTTGGGATCTCATATCAAATGCTGCTACCTAATCCCAGGCGGGCCTTGGCGGGCCCACACCTGCAGCTGATTGAATCCTCCCGGAGTACAAAGGCCTGATTTACAGCATCAAGGATACAGGGCCTGGTTGCAGCTGGGCTCCAGCAGGAAAAGGAAGTTGTTCATCATCTTGTGTGCATTTCATTAACAATAGTGTACCCGATATGTAGCTTATACAATAATTTCAAATCACTGACAGAGAGCATTATGGTATTTGGCATTACTAGGAAAAATACTTCAGGATGGGCAAATTAAATGTGAGCGTGAGGTTTTCATGTGACCCAGCGAAGTTATACAAGCTGATTTACACCGTGTGGGTTAAGCTGGAAATATTTTCTCCCTTTAACTTGTCCCATTTCTTTCCCTTTGTCTGACAAGAAGAGTGGCATAGGAATGTAAACCTTAATGTCTAGGAACAAGGCTGAGACATGCCAATTTTGGTCAATGCAGATCAGACAAAAAAGTGTGGCATTGTAGTATTTTGGTTCCCAAAGACAGCATTTATGGTACAGAGTTAGATTTGAGATGGCCTCTACTTCCTTGTGTTAAGATATCACAGTTCCATAAATTAAGATATTACATTCCCACACCTTTATTAGGGAGTTATGGGTGTTTGGTATTTTGCAGGAGACACTGGCACTTTCTAGATTTAGGTAGCTTATCAATATAATCGTTTTTCAAATGCTTTTGCCTCTCCACTCAATGTCATGACTAAACTATGGTATGTGAGTCCCCCCCAACCCTTTATTAATTCCTTTCATTATCCTTTCCCTTATTCATTGAAAAAGAAACTTGCTGCCCAAATCAATTTGACCACTTTGGATTTTTTTTTCCCATTGGACCAAGGTAAAACAACACCATTGAGGCTTGGAGAAATTATTATTGCACATTTCAGTCTTTCAGATTCACACAGATCAAAACCCCAAATTTTTAGTCATCCAGAAAATAAGGGGAAGATTACATGTGGCCCATTGGCTAGTAGTAAACTCCCACTGCTTTCAATGGGTCAAAGCTGGGCCAGTACCGAGAACATTTGTAAATACTACCCATAAAGGGTTGGCGGATGGACAAGTTGACCTCCTGAGGTCCCTTCCAACTCTTTCTATAACTCTATGATTAAGAGGGACTTTTATTTTAAAATAGATAATAATATCCCCACTGGCAGTTGGGCTCTTCAAAGATGCTTGTATTTTGGAAACCATGAAAACACCTGAGCACCCAGTGCTGGACAGGACTTTCAGAAACAACTTTGCTTTTTTTTCCTGGATGTTCAGACCTAGGAAAAATTCCCCACCAGGTGCTCCTACATCATTGACAGTGGTGCTATATATTAAAAAGGCCGTTTTTAGAGCTTGCTGGCCAGTGACCAAATATTGGGCGGGGGGGAGGCAAAAAATGATTGGGAATGCTAACACCGGGGGGGATGCTAGAACAAAGTGTTGGATAAGCTTCAGGTGAGCTGGCACTGGCCCGACTCTATGCCTCAGAGGAAATTCATCAGACAACAACAATTCCCGGGTTTTTTTGAAGCTCAACCTTCTTTGCATCTTGTCCCTTTTCCCTGAGTTGTCTTATGATATACAACCACAACATGCTCATTGGTGCTGTGTCTCATCCTTGAAGTCTAATTCTAACATTTCCCAAACCCTCTTGCTTGCTTTGCCAGCTCGTACCCTAGTCCTGACTCTTTTCCTCCTTGCCCATTGTACTTCAGAAATCCTGAGTTTATCTCTGTCTCTCTCTCATTCTTTCTTTGGCATTGAGAGGATACCTTACTTTGTGGGCTGCCTGTTTTCACAATTGAAAGAAAGCAGAGCAATCAACCAGGAGCTGATATTTGAGAATATTCACTTATAACTAAGCCAGGAAGCATGCCTCTGAATTGTCTCCCTCCTTGGCACAGCACTTAAGGTCTCCTGAGTGCATCTGAAAATGTTTTTGGGGTGCCTGTTGCTGACATCATGTTCCTGTTCAGATCTCTAAAATTGCCCCAGCTGCTGGCCTCAGACCACTTGCAATGAATGAATAATCACCTTTAGAAATCTAGAGGGGGAGGGGGCTCAGTTTGCTTGCTACCCTTGATCAGCACTTAGGGGTTTTTGTTGCTCCCCAAGCTTTTGAAAATGTAGGCCTAAGACACTAGGAAATAGGAAGAATGAACAGAGACTTCCCTGGGCTGGGTTTCCTGATTTCTATGTAGGGGATGAGTATAGGAGAAGCTATCTTACATTTCTGGATTCCGGAAATATGAATCTAATTGAGGGCTGGAACAATTCCATTCAAATTGTCTGTAAAAATAATTTCCCCTGAATACTTATCCATATACTATCATTGCTTATACAGTTGTAAAAAACATTTAGCACTTTTTAATCCATGCTTTGCTCCTATGCAGGCCTGGGAACATATTCTGCTTACAGACTTTTGAAATGCCTAGAAGGGTAACAACTTTTACAAAGTGTTCCTCATGGAAATCACCTGGAAACTTTCCAGGATGGCATTCCAGATGTTATAGTTTTAGCAGTCACAGAAATAAACTGCATTGTACTTCCAGATCTGACACAGTATATTGATTATATTTGATAGCACCTTCACTTTAGCTCAAGAATGTTATTAGTGAATTATTCAGCTTTTGAAATGTGTGTTGTGATTTTTATAAGTACTCATACTGGGCATCCAATTTTGATCCATTTGATGCCAATAGTAAGATGCGATTTAAATTCAAAGCGAGCAGAGTTAGGCCAATACTGAATTCTTGAACTTTTTTACCTGTAATCTCTTATCAATTATGTATAGCACATGATTCACACTGATGGGATAAATCATGACCTTCTATTACACTCTTATCATCTTACTACTGGTGTACAAGAAAATACCTTCCAAAAACATGACTTTTTTGCCATATGCTTGCACTGAAAAGTATATTTCTTCTGTCTACATAATATATTTATTTTAAATAATATGAAAATAACTTCTCAGGACCACCACCCCAGTGCTAAAGAAATCACACATAAAAACCAGCCACATGTTGCTATTCAAATTCTTCTCAGGATGTCAGCAGATATATTATTTCAATGAATGTGGTGATCAGGATTTGACCCAATAACAAATATAGTGGGATCTTAATTCCTAAGTGTTACTGCATTTTTAATTGGTAAGAATGTTGTTACCCATTAACTCCACTGTTAATTCATAGATTCATAGATGTTAGGGCCGGAAGGGACCTCAATAGATCATAGAGTCCGACCCCCTGCATAGGCAGGAAAGA
>NW_005842453.1:151471-170668 GCF_000455745.1 Alligator sinensis | reverse complement strand
GGTCGTTGTCCAGGAAGCCGAAGCCTGCCTCGAGACACCACTGCCGAAGCCGCCAGTTGGTCTCTCTGATGCAGTTCTCATGCCGTCTTCCGCGTCCGTTCACTGGTAGGATGGAAGAGAATACCACCTGTGCACCGAACTCCCTCAGCACACTGCCCAGAGCACTGTAGTCCGCCATCAGGTGATCGGGGGTTCTCCTGGCCACATCATTAGTACCCACATGGACTAGGACCATGGGGTAGTAGTCGGTGGGCTTGATCCTGGCCTGGATTACCTCCTTCACATCCCGAATCTTTGCTGCAGGCAGGCAGTATACCTCTCATGTTGAGGGGTCCTGGCGACAGATTAACACTGTTTTATCACTGATTATCACAGCAGTGATTAATTGATTAACAAATAATACAAATAGAAGGTAGGGTAGAGTAGGGCACCATAGAAACTAATTAGTTACTGTAGTACTGATAAGAAGTCGCATCTAAATCACAGAGAGAGGTGGAAATTCACCTCTGTGCACTTGACCAGGCCAGTGCATCACCTATACTACCACATGTATTACCATAGCATCCAGGAGCATTTTGGCATGCACTAGGACCACTAGCAACTGTACATAGAACAAAGGAACATCTATGTACACAATAAGATATGATAGAGACAGGCAGTTTTAGGTACACAGGATACCCTGCTTTTATGCTGAGGTTTTAAGTAGGACATATGTGGTACCATGTCTCATGTTGACTTTCTACTATGGTGGGCTTACCGATAGCAGCCCAGCACATCTGGGTTTGGAGAATCCTCCTTGTGATTGGTGGAATGCATCCACCAATCAGGTGATTGCTGGGGAGAGGCGTGCCCCGCCCTTACCTGGGACGAGGCAGAGTACCCAGACCTGGTTAAAGCCTGCACCTTGCTTCAGATTGGTCTGTTTGCAATCTGGGGGCAGAGCCTCTGGAGGGAATAAAATCAGTGTGCCCGGCACACGCATGGCTACATCGAGGGATGAAGAAGAGAGCGGGTACAAGAAGGGCTGGCAAGAGCTGGCCAGTTGGACAGAGCCACTGCCCTGAAGACCCTGAAGATCCCATTGCCGACAGGAGGGGTGAGCGGCTGTGTCTCCAGCCCTGCTGCGAGAAGTGTGGTGAATGGTGTAGAGTTCAGTGCATGGGGCCAGACCTTGGAGCTGTATGCAGCAGCTCGGGTCTGTAACCGCTGGCATGTGGCCAGAAACATGTCGCAAAGGCCTGTGCATGGAGCAGGACCCTGGGAGCCGCTTGAGGAGGTTCGGGTCTGCAACCCCCAGCTCAGGGCCAGGCAGTTGGTGCTGACAGCATAGCATGGAGCAGTCCGGGAGGGATTGGGACCTTGGGAGCTCAGGTCTAGGTCCCCTGGCACAGAGCCAGCAGCTCAGTGCAGACAATGCTGCATGGAGGGTCTGGGAATAGACTGAGCCCTGGTACTGCACGAGGCGACCTGGGCCTCCAACCCTTATCAGAAGGCAAAGTCCCCCTGAACATGTGATGGTGCTTGGGGATCCAAGCGGGCGAGCAGCCCAGAAGGAGTCAAAGGCCTAGGAGGCTCCTGTAAGTGAGGAGCAATGTGCCTGAGGGGCCATAGACCACTCACTTTGGACCCCTGAGTGGTGAGTTGCTGGGGAAAAGGATTCCCACAGGGAAGGGAAATTCCTCCTGGTAGGTAAGGGGTTCCTGGAGGGAAGGTCCCAGGGGGAGAGGACCCCTTTGAGTTTCTAGGTTTCATTGAGTTTGTGGAAGGCCCAAGGGCATTAGGGTTTTCCTTTTCCACTAGCTGCTGGAGTGCGGCCAAGGTCTTTGGAACAGTCTGGGCTTTGGGGACTTTTGAAGAATCAAGTTTATTTTTGATGTTTACGAACCTTATATTTTGTGAGAGCACGCATCATATTTTGTAACACTGGATCTTATATTTTGTGAATTTTTATAATTGTATATTAGTAATTTAATTGAGTGTGCAGTATACTTAGCCAGAGCTCTGCTGGAACCCCTTCCTTGATACCTACCTTTGCTTAACTGTACTTACCTGTTTCAGATCATCTGCTTACCCATGCTTTTTGAGACAGTGTAGTCTTTCAGCCTTCATTTGCAGGATATAACATTATATGACAATTGTATATCTGTATATATATGTTTCTCAATATCAGTTTCTTTAGATTTTGTATATATTAATAAATCTGTACATAGTTAAGCATTCCTTGTCCTGGCCTGACTCTATAGGGAATACAGGGAACTGTTTTGCATTTGCAGATCCCTCTCACAGCACTCCTGCCTAACAACCCATCCCTTCTAATTGGAAAGGGAAGCACATATATGTGTGCACCTGGGTTACACTATAGAAAAATGAACTTCATTGTAAGAGCTTAAATATAGTTTCATAAGTTTATAATTTCATAGGGGAAGGGACATTACAGATCATCAGGTCCAGCCCACTGCACTTGGGCAGGATCAGACTACTGGGATCAGATGACCCCAGCAAGATGGGCATCAAGATGCTTTTTGAAGATTGCCAGGATGGGTGACTATATCACCTCTGTGGGGGGAGCTTGTTCCAAACCCTCAACTTGTAAAAACATTTTTCCTTATATCTAGCCCGAAGCGATCCTCAATCAGCTTGTGCCATTATTTCTTGCCCTCCCCTGGGGACACCACTCAGAGGGTGGTGGTGGATGGGTCATATTCGACCTGGGGGGAAGTGGGCAGCGAAGTCCCCCAGGGCTTGGTCCTTGGGCCCGCACTGTTCAATTTCTTTATCAGCGATTTGGACGATGGGGTGAAAAGCAACCTGTTTAAATTTGCTGATGATACCAAAATTTGGGGTGAGGTGGGCATGCTAGTAGGGAGGGAAAGACTGCAGCAAGACCTGGATAGGTTGCAGGGGTGGGCTAACAAAAACAGGATGCGTTTCAATACGGAGAAGTGCAGGGTGCTGCACTTGGGCAGTAGTAACCAGCAGCACACTTATAAGATGGGAAACTCCTTTCTTGAGAGCACGGAGGCAGAAAGGGATCTTGGAGTCACTATTGACTCCAAGATGAACATGGGCCGACAATGCGAGGTCACGGTCGGCAGGGCTAACCGGACCTTATCGTGCATCCACAGGTGCATCTCAAGTAGGGCCAAGGAGGTGATCCTCCCCTTCTACGCGACACTGGTCAGGCCACAGCTGGAGTACTGTGTTCAGTTCTGGGCACCCCACTTCAAGAGGGATGTGGACAACATAGAGAGGGCCCAGAGGAGGGCCACCTGCATGATCCGGGGACAGCAGGGCAGACCCTACATTGGGAGGCTATGGGACCTGAACCTGTTCAGCCTTCACAAGAGAAGGCTGAGGGGGGACCTTGTGACCATCTATAAACTCACTAGGGGGGACCAGAAGGGTTTTGGGGAGACCTTGTTTCCCCTAGCGCCCCCTGGGATGACAAGGAATAACGGCCACAAGTTGTTGGAGAGTAGGTTTAGATTGGACATCCGTAAGAACTACTTCACAGTTAGGGCGGCTAGGGTCTGGAACCAACTTCCAAGGGAAGTGGTGCTGGCTCCTACCCTGGGGGTCTTTAAGAAGCGGCTTGATGCCTACCTGACGGGTCATTTGAGCCCAGTTTTCCTCCTGTCCAGGGCAGGGGGTCAGACCTGAAGATCTGCAAGGTCCCTTCTGACCCGACTTCTATGATTCTATGACTTGGTGAACAGATGCTCCCCCAGGCCCTGATGTATTAGGCTGCCACCAAGTCCCCTCTGAGTCTTTCCGTCTCCAGGCTAAACATCCTCTTTTTGTATGACCTGGTCTCTAGGCCTCTAATCATGCGCATGGCCATCCTTTGTACTCTCTCTTGAGCTTCTCCACATCCTTCCTGAAGTGTGGTGCCCAGAAATGGATACAGTACTCCAGCTGTGGTCTCACCAAGGCCATGTAGAGAGGGATGATGACATATTTAGCCTTGCTCAAGATGCCTTGGTACATGTATACCAGTGTTTGATTAGCTTTGCCAGCTATAGCATTGCATTGGTGGTTTATGTCCATTTTATTGTCTATCATGAAACCCAGGCCTTGTTCAGATGTGGTGCTAGCAAGTGTAGCACTGCCGATCCTGTAAGTGCATTGTGGATTATTTCTCCCCAGATGGAACACTTGACATTTCTCTATATCAAACAAGATCAGGTTGAGGTCTGCCCACCTCGCAAGTCTGTCTAGGTCAGCCTGTATTGCCAGCCTGTCTTTGAGCATGGCCATGCTTCTCCATAGTTTGGTGTTGCCAGTGAACTTTGCTAGTTCCCTTTTAATACTCAAATCCAAATTGTTGATGAATATGATTGAAGTTTGCACTAACTTTACAAGGTGTAAGTCATATGGAAGCCAAAACCGCGAATATTTTTATACTGGATGCGTCTACACTAGACACTAACTCTGAGACCACTCTGACCACTCTGATTGTGGACACAAGACCACTCTGATTGTGCAGTCAGACCTCTTCTGTAACAGAAACCATGGCATTCTCTAAACAAATTCCATCTGAGGCTAGATTATGTCCTTTAGGAAAGGATCTACTCCTGACTGAAAAAGGTCCAGTGATGGCAAATCCACCACAGTCATTGAGAAGTCTTGTCAATGGTTAATGAACCTCACTGTTAGAAATCTGTGACCTATTTCAAGCTTTAATTTATCTAACATGGGTCTTATAATATTTTTATCTGCTGTTTACATATTATTCTTCTGATAGATTGTGACCTAGTCACACAGGAGCTCCTTGAGTCTCTTGCATTTAGGTATTCTCACAACATTTTTGGGCCATTTTCAATTTATTAAAATCCTTATATTTTTAAAAATGATCTTGTTTGATGACCTTTTTCTGCATGAGTGCTCTAACTCTTAGAAACTGGATGAGAGGTGGGCATCACCATCATTACTTTTGCACTGGATTCAATGTTGTCAACACAAATCAGGTGCACTTGGAGCATGCCTTGTAGATTGGGTACCTTGGAGGGGGTTTTATCTCTATGGCACTAGGCTCTCACAGTTGAGCTTAGGCAAGAATTTGTTGCCTAGGTGATCAAACTGGATCACTTAGGAGCATGCTCAGAAGTCCAGGAACTCTATAGTCATCGTCAAAACTTAAGTGCCTAATGAGTTCTATGGCTTGTGGAGCAAGGATAAACAGGATCATACTGTTTGCAATTTAGGGGCATGTGGAGTCTGACAGGAACATGCTAATTAGCACTCCAGCAGACTTGATTAATTGAGCCTGCTCCAACATGCTGTAATTACAATATATTGTAGCAGGCACGTGTAAAAGTACCCTAAGTATTTTAATTCAACTTAACTCCCAGGTAGGTACCTCTATGATCAGCTGGATCAGACCCTTAGTCTCCCACTCAGTTAGCTTTCTTCCTTCAGTTGTGTGATGAGCAGTCATAAGCTTCTCAGTGCACTGTGTGGTTAAATAATAGTGAGTGATCCAAAGCCTGTTCAGTACAGGCAATCAAAAAGCCTGAGGCTGAATCAATTCAATTTTCAAAGATTAGTTTGAGCTGTGTAGACTGAACCAATAAGCAAGTGAACAGATATTCATTTTTTATTCTGGAAATGCAGCCACATGCCTGCAGAGGCCCAAGCCAGAAGCCAGGGGATAGTAGAGTATACCTCTCTGCTCAGCTGAAGTAGACAGCTTGGGCCAATGCTTGCCCTCCCACCCTGGAAGGAGGGCAGGAGTGATGCAAAGCATCCTGGGATGCTGTGGGGATTGTGAATTAACTCAAGAGGGGATCTAGGACAAATGTTAAATTGGTTTATTGAACTGAAGTCAGTTCAGTCTGATATTATGTCCATCCAGGTTTATCTTAAATCAGTTTCAGCCATTTTGAACGTAGTTTATGTGCACTGAACTTCTATTGTGTTCCAGGTTTGAACTGGTTTCTGATCACTTACACTGGTTTATGTGTAATTTCTGTTCCTAGCCCTGAAGTCTGTGTCTTCCATTTTCTAAAGTTTCTGAATCAATGTGCTTGGTCAGTCTCTGTTCTTCTCCATTTCCATTTGTTTGTAGGATGAATGGATGCAGTGCTCGTTGAACAGCATGCATTCTCTGTGACTGTTGGTGACCATGCCACCTACTGGATACTAGTGCTGGAGTTCAGAAAGAGTTGATTGATAAGAAGCTTGTGACAGCCAGAACCAGAGGGATTAATAAGCAATAATATGTGCTTCTTGGAGGCATTTGGTATTTTGCCTAGACAGGTAGTATTAGTTAATATAAGCTTGTAAGTTTGTAAACTGCAAATGTAACTTGTCTGTCATAAATTTAACCAAAATGATAAATTAACTGTTCATAGAACTGACTGGGCCCCATAGGCAAAGCTGTAGCTGTGAGATTAGCTGGCCTAACGGTTTTTTGCTCAGGGTTCAGCCTTAGCGATAAAAACTGGATCTAACTGCTTGGCACACCCAACACAGTCCAGGAAAGCATAGCCCAAGAACGTATATTCAAATGAAGCCTAAAAGGGGTTGGGATTTAGGTGGAGCGATGTCAATTTCAAACCTAAAGGTGCTGCATCATAATTTGCTTATTAGATAAACCCGAGTCTGGGTAGCATCCTTTGATGATAATTTTAACACCTTTCAATCCCATAGGGTAACAGCTATAGGGCAACATTGTGAGTGGCCCTGAGGCCAACAGATTAACATAAGACTAGGTATAAAAAACACATGCATCAGGTGACCAGCAGGAAGGAGGGAACAGAACGGTCATTTCTGTCCCATGCCCGGACCCCAGACTCCCGGTGTGAGTGAGGATCGGATCCTGAGCAAGGGACCTTCCGCAGTAATCCCTCTGACAGAGTCGATCATCAGGGACGCCTGACTTCCCTGGAATCACTTGGCGTGCACCTGGCATCGAGGGACTATCGATAAGTTGCCAACCCATGTCTGTCTATTTGTTGTTTTGAACAGCCCAGTGTGGCTAATACCCTCGCAGTGCCCAGTTGGCCTGCGACAGATTGATCTATCTATCTATGTTATTATCTGTTGTTATTATTTACTATTACCTCTTTTATATTGCCTTATCTGTTTATCGCATTCATCTTTCTGTTAACTGTTGTGTGTGTATAAGCTATAATAAATTTGCCTTTATTCCACTCCCAGCTTTGCCTCCTTGATTGGAAACTGAATCAAACAGCCCAGTTGGCCTGTGATAAAATTGATACAGTTACAGTGCCCAGCTGGCCTGTGACAGAAGCTTCGTGGTGATAAGAAGAGTACAAGCCCCAAAAGTGCCACCAAATCCGAAGATCAGATTTCAGGAAACATCTCTGACTAAATCTGAAATCCCACTTTCAAACCACTTTGATACCTATAACAAATGGTTTTAAGTCGCACCCAGTAATGTCCCTGTAACCAATAATTCATACACTGCTCTTATGAACCCCTCACACATTCCAGCAAAGAAAATCATAGCATAAATATTAGAAGAAATGGAGGAATTAAAACCTCACATAAAAATCTTAGACAGGGAACCTTTAATTCACTTCAAAATAAAAAAAAGAAAAGAAAAATCAAGTCCATTTCAGGGGAGTATGTGTGTACTTGCAAAATATGTCTATATTTTAGAGTCAGATTAGTCAGACTGGACTTTTTGTAAGCTCTATTTTTAGCCTGACTCTTTTCCTGGGATCTTGGTTCACTGAAGATCACAGTGTTTTATTCTATTATGCCTTTGTTTGCATGTCACAAGATGACTTCTGATAACTCTTACATCACAGAATGCCGCTCTCTTGATAACTTCGGTGAAACAGGAAATCCCAAGAAAATTTAATGGAAAAGGAAAAATTCTTGATTAATATTAGCTGCAAGTTATTTCTGTGATACAGTCCATCCAACAAGCTGGTTAGAATGGCTATTCAGTACATATTTCTAGGATTAACTCAATTTTCATTTTAGCTTTGCAGTTCCCCTTTAAATATTTAGCTTGGTTCCTGTGGACAAATGTTGATATTGGCTGTGTCTGGCTGATGAAAATGTTACACAGATGTCCTTTGGTGATTGTGTACCACCATAAGGCTTTTAAATTACTAAATTATATACTCTGTCTCCATAGTTTTTCTGGTTGGTAGATTTAATTTAAGAACTTGTATTAATCATTTTGTTTTCTTTTCTAATTCCCCTAATCTTCCTAACTAACTTGGTAATTTTTCCCTGAAAAATTTGGTCACTGGCAAGAGCTGATGGAATTACCAGCACATTGTGTCTAGGGAGTTACGTTTTACAAGATGTTAATCAGGACACTTAATATGCAATGTCCTGGATTCCACTCATAGATATGTTGCCTCAGATGTTTAATCAGAAACTTCAGCAATTTTCAAGTTGTTCATAAAAGTCTGTCCCTCAACAATGTAGAATAAAGGACAAACCTATAGTTGACCCTTCTCTGTCATTTCAGAAAACTTAACTTAGGTCCCTATAATATCATTTATATATCAGTTTTTTAGCCATTGAAGAGACTCTTTTAAGAAATGGGTGGAACCATCTCTGTCTTCCTCACAACAACTTTCAAATTTCATTGATTCCTATGCAATACATACAACAAGCTTCTACAGTGGCTGGTGATTGGAATTGATGACCAAGAAAGTTTTTTACAGACCTGTGTTTCTGTGCAAACGGGAGCCATGAGCTCCATGGACAGCACAGCCTATTACCCTTGCTGATCACCTGGCTGCTTCTTTCACTAGTCTGCTGCTGTTAGCAGTTATATTATCTTTGAAGAGCCATTGAGTTTCAAGCTACAGGTCTTCAAGCTACAGGCCTTAACTACCGGGCATGGAGAATATTGGTTATTTCCTTTCCAAGGGAAAGTTATTTTCCTCTTTTCCTTCCATGAATCGTAGCATCCTCTTATCCTACTTGTAAAGCAAGATTGCTATCCATTAAAAACAGGTTGGCACTTCCACCATAATTGCACCTAAACCTCCAATGAGCACCTAATTCACATCCTTCTGGAAGGTCAGTAGGAACTGTCTGTTTAGCTCTTACTGTGCAACTACTAAACCTACTTCATCAAAATGATAAAAGTGAAATTCTCACGGGGTGATTTCTTCCAGCTGACACTGTCTGGAGCCTGCCATCCTATTTTGGAGACCTCCTGTTCTTTCCTGGGAGCAAGTAGAACAACTGGAGGATGGGAAAGTTTTGGAGGAGAAAGGAATATAGGCACTTACCTACCAAGCTTTTCCCTATGATGTAAAGGCCAGATGGTCTTTTGACCACTGCTTTCAAAACCAGGACTGGTACCAGCAGCCTGCCTTTGCAGTTGGTGGATAGATATGCATTTCACTGTGCTCAAATCACTTGAACTGGACTCCTCGGCACTCGTTGATTAGACAAAATGTAAGACCTAGATCCTGATGACATGGTGATCCTTGTCATGACACTTAACATGTGCTTGTTAGCATTTTAATTAGAATGTGTTAGAGCAGACTTGATTAATCGAGTCTGCTCCATGTTCTAATTAAAATGCTCTAGCTTCACCTCATTGTCATGTCTATTAAGCCTCCATGCATTTTAAAATGGCCATGGGGGCACTATAGAGAAGTCTCAACAAATAAGGTTTAGCTAAAGCATCCTGTGGCCATTTTTAAATGTGTTGGGATTTAATAGATGTGACGACGAGCTGTTTTAATTAGAGTGGCTCTCCAGGAACTGCTCTAATTAAAACGGCCTTCCCCCACGACAAGCATGTGTAGAGGCAGCCTTAGATTACAGATTGGGGGAGGGGGGCAATATTCCTTGATACAATCAGGCTGTGGATGAGAGGTTGTCAAGATCCCTGTAGCCTGCACAGACTGGATGGACATATCCATCTGCTACAAAGCCCTGGATGGCTGTGTTGGTGTCCTTATGGCTGTGCAAGTGTTCCTGGTAGATGTGGTATCTTTATTGCTACAGATTAATGAGGTTGTCTCAAGCTGAAAGTCAGCAGGCACTGTGAGTTTGCTTGTACTGGCATCACCAGGCTGCTGCAGTTGAGTCCTCACTGAGTAAGAACATGAGGCAGGTTACCAAGGTAGCACGATCCCTGAAAGAACAGATGGTCCGCTTAATATCAAGTGAGCGAATATTTGCCCAGTTCTGCCATGGTTGCCATTCAGTACTTGTGATCCCGATCATATGGAAAAAAAAAATCAGGACGACGGAGGGAGAAGAAGAGGCAGAAAGAGAAAAAGGAGGAAAGAATGAACAAGGAGAGAACAGTGAAGGAAAAACCAACTCATCTACTGAGCCACCTCTTTCAATGTCTAACCCTAAATCAGTATCTTGCCCTTGGCTGGGTGAGGGAGTGAGACAGGACTTGAGCAGAAAGAACTACTGTTACCCATGTGTGCGAGCTGCTCCCGTTCAGCCAGCCCTCCAGGCACCCTGTTGTCCGGACTGCTGTAGAAGGACAGGGAGCTGCACCTGCATCTGCTCTTATGCCCCTGTGTGGTGTTACTGATAGGTTAGTCCCTTTCCACCTGGACTGTCCTTCCTAGATGCCACAGCTCTGACTAGATTTCCATTCCACTGAAATTCCATAGGTCATGGGGTAAGAAATTCCTTGAAAAGGTTGGTGAAAATCCACTGGGCTGGATTGGCGCTGACCACACAGCTTTAAAGCAAGAATAACTCCAGGATGTTTTTTCCTTGGTTTCTTGTGAGGCATCAGAGTAAGACCACAGGTGGTGGTGGAACATGGGAGTGGAGAGGCTCAAGTTCTCTCTGGTGACAGAGGGGGTCCTCTTCTTTAGATTCTTGGCTTATGAGTCTTACTAACATGTCTAGGATGAAGCTGATCACTAGTCTTGGGTTTAGGAAGGAATGTCCTGACAGGTCAGATTCTCAAGAAAGTCTTTCAACTTTCTCCTGTGGCAAGAGGTGGGGGTTGTCTCCAGGGACCACTTGAACATTTCTCACCTACTCAATTCCCTGGCATTGCAGGTGCCTTGAGTACTGTAGACACCTTGGTGGCACATGACATTGTTCAGTCTCCTGAGGTCTGAATATTGGGCTCAGACTAGATGTTCTAATGGTACCTTGTGGCCTTTACACTAGGAAAAAACAAAGTTTTATTTCTCTAATCAATTTGTTTATGTTAAAGTTCATTCTCATCTACAGGAAACAGAAACAATTTTCTTAACCTGATTACTTTTTTTACGTCTTATCCATATCGTACATGCAACCACTTTTTAAACACCATATTTGTGGGTTTTTTTAATGAACTACCAGTGGATCAAAACTATTTAAAAATAAATGTAGATATTTAAATGTTTTGTGGATGAAAGTCGTCTTTACTTTTGAGCATTACATTTGTTCACAAAATAAGGAAACTATAGTTCTTAGCAGAGTTTTCCGCTAGTTGAGATGACTGGCAAACACCAAAGCAAAATGCTTGGTTAGATTCATGGAAATTCCTTTCCAGTATCTTCAGGATTCTTTCAGTGCCAATATCTTTTTCTGTTTTGCTCTGATCTCCTTTGGGAAACTTTTAGGAAACCTGTACTGTTACTTGCACTTTTGTAGAAGGTGGCTAAATGCCAGCACGTAAAGTTCAATTGGTATGTTACCTCTGACCATTTGGTCATTTCATAGTGATTTAATGGAACTTAACCATGTTTTCCATTTAATTGTCTCCGTTGGTTTTTTATATGCCTATTGAAAGTTAACCTTGTGCTGAATAATTGATACAAACAAACTGCAATTAGTATTGCTCCAGAGGCCACATTTCACTGCTGGCAAAAGGGGGTATTGCTTCATTCACTTCAATGGAGTTGTAACTGCTTATGTCAGCACTGACTTGGCCTTAGAGAATGAAAACAATAGTGTCATACAGAGGAGAGTACATTTTTTTTTCTATCGGTGTATTAAACAAAGGATAATATTAAGTTTGGATAGCGGATAAAGTTAAGCTATGCTAATACTTATAATCAACTACCACTCTGTTGAAATTAGAAATAGCACATTCCTGAGGTTTCTAGCTATTTTTCCTGCCAAGAACATGTAGTGCTTCTACCAAATGTATAGCAAAAATGAGAGACAGACTGTCTTGCACTACTACAGTCAGCAGTTACTGTACGTGCACCTTTAAATCACAGACTATTGGGTTATCACTGTGAAAAAGAATGCACTGAGCTATTGCTTCACAAGATCAGAAGTCTCATATTTTATAATGTGAGACATGGCAAATTATACCAACCCATGTTGGAGTGTGGAGAACCTGTCCACAGAAGATGCAGAGGAAGGTGAACAAATTGTCTGTCTCTTTGTTTAGACAAGAGAGCAAACTTGCATGCCCTATATGAAAACCCTGCAGTGGAGTTAGGTCAGGGAAAACAGTGTATGAATCTATCCCAGAAAACTGAGGGATGTAGGCTGAGTTCAGTGATGTCACCTGGGAAGGTATGGTCTCTGCACTGCACTAAGGGTATATGCACCTTGAGGACCTATGCTTATTTTGTTGGTGGATTTTAGCTTGGTGCAATGTAGCCCACTTTCACTGAGGGGGAAGAGGATTTGAATTTATCACTGGATAAGAACAAGGGCAGACAAGAGCACTGGAAAAGATCTTGGCCCTGGCACCTTGTCATCTAGTGGGGCTCCCCATGTGCAGGAGTAGTACAGGGCTCTGGAGTTTGATCTTGGCACTAGGGGCTGAGCAGGTGCAAAGTGGGGATTTCAGGCCTGATCTCAGAGCTCTGTGCAGAGCTGGGTGGGAGTAGCATGGGCCCCAGGGCCCAATCCTAGTGCAAGGAGCTGGGCGAGAGTGATGAGGGACCCCAGGGCCTGACCACAGTGCTCAGGGCCAGGCAGGAGTAGCATACAGAAGTGGTATGGGGCCTGGTCTGGCCTGCAGATGAGCTCCACACCATTAATTTGGCCCATGGGGCCAAAAACCTTGAGGACCACTAGACAAGAGCATACGCATAATCAGTTTGTATAGAATCACAGAAAATTAGGGTTGGAAGGGACCTCAGGGGGGTCATCTAGTCTAACTTCCTGCCCAAAGCAGGGTCATCCACAACTATATCATCCCACCCAAGACTTTGTCTAGTTGGGTCTTAAAAACCTCTAAGGGTGGTTTCTAACCATCACCTGTCTGGGTAACCCATTCCATAGCTGACATACTGTATAGATGACAGTTCAAAAGTCACTTGTGGCAATTTGTTTATATGTCCAATGACTAAAGTCTACCGAGGGCAAATGCCATCTTAAATGATGCAGCACATTGGTATTAGGGATTCATACAAAAGTAGCTAAACTTACACCATTGCATTAAAATAGACACAGGCTAGGAATAAGGTGGTTGTTGTGAAGAACCGTAGGGAAACTGAGGTGAATTTTTCTCTGTATTATCTTCCTTGCAGCATAGTAGAAGTAGGCCTCAATTCATAGTTGGCTATTATATTTGTTTAACTTCCAAATGGGGAAGGGGAATCTTTATTTATACTTTCAGTTTTACAATTAAACATACCACAACAATGCATTAAGCTTCTGTGCTAAACCTCTCTTGCTTTAGTAATCTTGCTGTACAAACCTTTCTGCTTTGCCAACACTCAGAAGTGACTTAGGTGATGGCAGAGGTGTTAGGAAATAGTTTACTTGTAAGAGGCAGATTTCTCCTGTCTATTATATAACACACAAATAAAAGGAAGTGAAAGTATTCACCTAAATGTAATGTAAGAGGACTGTTGACTTCAAACCATAGTTTTAACCTTCGTAATGGGAAATTCAAGCTTATTTGCTATGCTGACGTATGACTTAGCTCAAGAACCCTTGTCACAAAACCTGAATATGTGTGTGTGCGTGTGCGTGTGTGTGTGTGTGTATTGGGGTGGACCGATCAAGATTTTCTTGGCTGGCACCAATGGCTGATTAATAATCAGCTATATTAGCCAATACTGGCCTGATAGCCAATTTACAGGAATGCAGCCAGGCAGCTCGGAGAGCAGTGTCCAGCCAGTAAGTCTGCAGGGGAAGGGGTGAGGAAGAGAAAGGGGAAGGAAAGGTGCATGGTGGGTGGAAGATTGCAGCTTCCACAGTGAGGGAGGGAGTGGGGCAGGGATAGGTGCTGCCCAGCTGAGGCAGTGAATGCAACCCCAGGAGTAGGGCAGAGCCATGGGTGGCACATCTGGGGAGTACGGGGGGCAGGCAGCTCCCCTCCACTGCATGTAGCCTGGGGGAGGCATGGGGGTCATGTGCCACTCCCCCTGGATTTGTGCATGGGGCAAGGACAGGCTGCACACTTTGGGCCTGGGACCAGAAGCTGCCCCAGCCTCTTCCCAGTGTGGGGGCTGGGCTGGGGCTGTGTTCTGGGTGGGTGGTGGCAGAGCTGGGAGGAGTGGCTATGGGGTGGGCTATAGCCACCCAAAATTCCCCATACCCACCCCTCCCAATACCACTGCTGCACACCCTGCCCCCACCCCCACCCACCTTGAGTGCAGCCCCAAACCAACCCCCTGCTGGGAAGATACTGGCACAGCCTCTGGCTCCGAGCCTGCAGTGGCAGCCCACCCTTGCCCCACACATAAATCTGGGGGGCACATGCCCCCCGGCTTCCCCTGGGGGTGCGTGCAGTGGTGGCCAGACAGCCTGCCTCCCCACTGCCCCACACACCTCCTGGACAAGCTACCTATGGCTCTTCCCTGCTCCCAGGGTCATATGCCTCCCACTGCCCACTCCCTCCCTCACAATGGGGGCCTTGAGCTGCACCCCCATGCCCCTTCCCCACAACAGACTTACTGGCCAGACACTGGTCTCCATGTTGCCGGGCTGCATTCCTGGCTGTGTGCACGCTGCAACTGTGACTGCACGCATGTGCGTGGCATTTATCAGTGACATTATCGGCTACATATGTATGTATATATATTCAACAACTCATACTAAGGCAGTTCCTTTTGCCCTCAAGGATGCCAGCTGGTTTACAAACTAATTATCGAGAAGTAAAAAAAGTCTCTACATAATTACAGTGGCCATCACCTTCCATTACAAGACTTTATATATGTTTGCCTCCCTATAACTTTCATTTGGAAAAGTGGTTTGAACTGATAATTCCTAGACTGATGGCAAGGGTAAGGGCAAAAGTTTTTTGTTTGTTGTGGGGTGTTTTTTGGTTTTCTAATTTTTTTTTACAAATTTTGATGATAATCCATCAAGCAGCTTCTGAGTTACCAGCCTTTAAGATGTACCTATGTTTGAAATTTGACTGTAGTACTGTTTGACGCCTTTACCATTATGGAAAGTGTGTGATCTTCTACTGTAAGTGGTCAAACTTAGGACCTTGTCTTTCA
The DNA here is from genome assembly GCF_000455745.1 of Alligator sinensis. Lineage (NCBI taxonomy): Eukaryota > Metazoa > Chordata > Crocodylia > Alligatoridae > Alligator > Alligator sinensis. Next base: position 155,336 of record NW_005842453.1, on the reverse strand, counting down.
TTACTATGGGGAAGCAACACCTCTTGTAGTATAGTGCACCTTGATTAGAAGTAACCTAGGACCCATGCAAGTTCCATTGGCATCGATGTGAGTTCTTGTGTGCAGACTGAAGCTAAGCTACAGCACTGCTACAGAGTCCACAACCTCTCTGAGTAACTTGTTCCAGTGTTTTATTACCCTCCTAGTGAGAAAATTCTAACCTAAACTTCCCTTGCTGCAACTTGAGCCCATTGCTCCTCGTTCTGTCATTTGCCACCACTGAGAACAGTCTAGCTCCATACTCTTTTGAACCCGCTTTCAGTTAGTTGAAAGCTGCTATTAATCCCCTCTCAGTCTCCTCTTCTCTAGATTAAATTAGCCCAGTTCCCTCATTCTCTCCTCAGAATTCATGTGCCTTAGCCCTCTGACCATTCTCACTGCCCTCAGCTAGACTCTTTCCAATTTGTTCACTTCCTTTCTGTAGTGGACGTGCATGGGGTGTTTGAGGAGGGGTAAAACCTTCATTTCACAACCGGTGACACCTTGTTAAAACGGTTTGGGATTACTGGTCCTCACTCGCATCCAACTCTTACTAATGGCTCCCTATGGACTCTAATGGCTCCGCCTTGGACAACCACTTTTGCCAGCAGGATGAACTTAGTAAGGTGTTGTTGGGGGGGTGGGGGGGTGAGGACAGTTCTCATCATTAAGAGATGCCCTCTGATCATCACAATGGCAGCTGTGGTAGAAGAGGATATTTCCCAGTGGCAAGCCTGGAGGACGAAGATGGAAGCAGACACGACGACTGCCTTGTGGATTGCCTCAGGAGAAGTGAAGACCAAGGGCATAAACCCTGACAGAAAAGCTGCATTGCAGCCCCTAAGGAGGTTAAGTGATTAGTCAGTCTTCTTTCTGGCACCTCCTACAGCTTTTCCGGCCCCATATTGTATTGGTTCTATCTTTCCAATGGATAAGTATGCAAAGTTGAAAGGATGATTCTGATGCTTGGGCAACTCTTAAACACCTAGTAAATGCCAAGGTTTTGGACCCTAGAGAGGTTACTCCAGCTTCACCAATGTGTTGAAACAAATGGGAGTCAACAGTTACTGGTGATAAGCCATGGATCAGCTGGCACAGATCCAGGCACCAGGGGTTGTCTCTGATGGTGAAGAGGTCATTGTACCCCACTGGAAAACTTCTGCCCGCCTCAACCTGGACACCCCCCAGCCAATAAGGTGTTTTCCCATGGGTTGCTTCAATGGGTGCTTGGAGCTTAGAAACTCAACTTGAAAGTAGACTGTTATCATGCACCACCAGCTACTACAAAAAATGCAAGGAAAAAACTTTCAGTCCTAAAGACTGGAAGTGGGAATGTATGTAGAATGACCCCAGGTATATCTGACAACCTCCAAACCATTGATGACGCATGCAAAACTGCAGTCATTGATGCAAAACTGCTGAGACTGAATGTTGATATTGTCGCTTTACAAAAGAGCAGACTACCAGGCACTGGCCATCTGAAAGAAGTGCACCTTTTTTTGGAGTGGGAAACAGCCCAAAGAAATCAGAGAGCATAGTGTTGGCTTTGCAGTAAAAAAAAAAAAAAGCTGCTGTTTGTAATAGAACCCCCAAACAAAGGCGCTGAAAGATTAATGGTGCTTTGACTCGCTGCTGCCTCTGGTCCTGTCAATCTCATGCATGCATATGCTCCAACTCTTACTGCTTCATCTGAATCAAAGGACCACTTCTATGATGAGCTTAGTAACTTAATTCATAATATTTCACCAAATAAAAAAAATCCTCCTGCTCGGAGACTTCAACACATGGGTTGGCACTTAGTACGCTGCCTGGTCTGCCTGGTTACTGAGTACGCTGTCTGGTCACTGTTTGGGCACCAGTGGTGATGGCAAAATGAATGAAAATGGACAACATTTGCTCGAGCTATGTTCGTGCAATGAGCTATATATAACAAATTCTTTCTTCATCGTGAAACCTCAACACAAAGTATCTTTGTGCCACCCACAATCTGGACTTTGGCATCAACTCGATCTAATTATCATCTGCTCATGGGACTTCCATGAAGTAATAATTGCGTCATCCTATCAGAGTGCTGACTGTGAAACTGATCATTCATTGGCATGCGATGAAGTCAAATTGCATTCCAGGAAATAGTACAACAGCAAGAAACTCTTCTCACTACAAATAAATGCCACATGACTGAAAGCTGAGGACACATCATCTCAATTCATTAAAACTTTCTCCGGGGCTCTATCATATTTTAAGCTGTGTAATACTGCTGAGGAGAAATGGGTTCTGCTCAAACCAGCCATCTATCAAACTACCTTGGACTCTTGTGGTACCTTGTATCACAGCTCAAATGACTGGTTCATAGAGAACTCATCTGAAATGATCCTATTCATAGAAAAGAAACAGTCATCTCTCCTTAAATATAAGTGTGACCCTAGCCACTCCAACTTGCAGGCACTTCAAGAGTTCTGGCAAAAGGTCACACATACAGCGAGATGGTGGGCTACAACAGTGTGACAATATCCAAAAAGCTTCTGACCAAGGCAACATGCAAGCAATGTATTGGGACATCAAGAAAGCTCTTGGGCCTGTTCCAAGGAAGACCATCCCTTTAAAGTCCTTCACAGGTGAAGTCATCAATGACTGCAATAAGCAGATGGATTGGTAGGTTGAACATTACTCTCATGAAAATGTGGTCCATGACTTCATTCTTGATGCACTTGAAGACTTCTCAACCCTGACAGTGCTTGACCATGAACTTACTGTAGACGAAGTAGAAAAAGCCATTGTTCAGCTTGCTTGTGGTAAAGCCCCACATGTGGATTGCATACTGGCTGAAAGTATTAAGGCTTCCATCTGCATGAACTAATATGTATGTGATGGAGAGAAGGTGAACTTCCTCAGGACATGAAGGATGCAAGCATAGTTATTATGTACAAAAACAAAGGTGATATGAGCAACTGCAATAACTATCACAGTATATATTTACTTTACATAATTGGGAAGCTGTTTGCCAAAGTTGTCCTGCCAAGACTGCAGACCCTTGAGGACAGAGTCTACCCTGAGTCTAAATGTGGTTTCGGATCTAGTAGATCCACAATGGCTATGATATTCTCCTTGAGATAGCTACAAGGAGAATGCCATAGCTAAAATAAATCTCTGTACATAGCATTTGTTCATCTCACCAAAGCTATTGATTTTGTCAGCAGAGACAGTTTGTTCCGAATCCTGAAGAAGATCGACTACCCTCCTAAGTTCCTGAGCATCAAGTCCTTCCACATTGGTATGCATGGAATGGTGTAGTTCGATGGGTCATGTTCAGAAGAATTTGAAATCAAGAGTGGTGTCAAACAAGGCTGTGTCCTAGTTCTGACACTTTTTAGGATTTTTAGCCTTAAGATGGACTCAAGGGGAATGCCTCAGGACCTAAGGTTGAGGAAGACTGGGTTAGAATGCTTCTGGAGGGGCTGGACATGTTCAAATCAGCAGGTCCAGATGCTCTCCACCCCAGGGTGTTGAGGGAGCTAGCAGGGGTTATTGCAGGGCCCTTGGCACAGCTTTACAAGCTCTTGTGGTGCTCGGGCCAGGTGCCAGATGATTAGAAGATAGCCAATGTGGTCCCCATCTTTAAAAAAGGGAGGAGAGAGGACACGGGCAACTATAGGCCTGTTAGTCTTACCTCAATCCTGGGGAAACTCTTTGAGAAGATCATCAAGGAGCACATCTGTGATGGGCCGGCATCGGGGATGATGCTCAAGGGCAAACAGCACGGTTTCATTAGGGGCAGGTCATGTCAGACCAATCTGATTGCCTTTTACGATCAGGTCACAAAAGCATTGGATGCAGGTGTCGCTGTGGA
>NW_005842453.1:147752-151227 GCF_000455745.1 Alligator sinensis | reverse complement strand
ATGAGTTTCAATACGGACAAGTGCAGGGCGCTGGACTTGGGCAGTAGTAACCGGCAGCCCACTTATAAGAAGGGAAACTCCTTTCTTGAGAGCACAGAGGCAGAAAGGGATCTTGGAGTCATTATTGACTCCAAGATGAACATGGGCCGACACTGCGAGGTCACAGTTGGCAGGGCTAACTGGACCCTATCGTGCATCCACAGGTACATCTCAAGTAGGGCCAAGGAGGTGATCCTCCCCCTCTACGCAACACTGGTCGGACTGCAGCTGGAGTACTGTGTCCAGTTCTGGGCACACCACTTCAAGAGGGATGTGGACAACATTGAGAGGGATCAGAGGAGGGCCACCCGCATGATCCGGGGACAGCCAGGCAGACAGTACAATGAGAGGTTATGGGACCTGAACCTGTTCAGCCTTTACAAGAGAAGGCTGAGGGGAGACCTGGTGACCGTCTATAAACTCACTAGGGGGGACCAGAAGGGTTTGGAGGAGACCTTGTTTCCCCTAGTGCCCCCCGGGATAACAAGGAATAACGGCCACAAGTTGTTGGAGAGTAGGTTTAGATTAGACATCCGTAAGAACTACTTCACAGTTAGGGCAGCTAGGATCTGGAACCAACTTCCAAGGGAAGTGGTGCTGGCTCCTACCCTCGGGGTCTTTAAGAAGAGGCTTAATGCCTACCTGGCTGGGGTCATTTGAGCCCAGTTTTCCTCCTGCCCAGGCAGAGGGTCGGACTTGAAGATCTACAAGGTCCCTTCCGACCCTACTTCTATGATTCTATGATTTTCTTTGCTGTCCTACTTAAATATGCAGTCAATAGTTGTTCAGAAGGAGTATACCTTCTGATCAGATCTGATGGTAAACTCTTTAACTTTGCTTATCTCAAAGCCAGTGGTGTACCAACAGGGGAGGGGGGGCAGGGAAGTGCCATGTCCCTGGGCACTGGCCTGGAGGGGGGCGCCAGCTGGGCCCTCCAGGGGGCACTCGGTCCTCCAGCAGCACTTCTGGTTTTGCCACTGGCACTTCCAGTTAACCTGACTTCTGGTGCCCCCTGGCGTTACGAGTTCAGTGATTGGCCACCAGGGGACCATCCCCCCACTCAGCAATTGGCTTCGGATGGGGGAGGGGAGAGCAAATGCAAGCATTGGCCCCCGAGTGCTGGACACCCATGGTATGCCATTGCTCAAAGTGAAAACAAACCTCAAGAAGTTCTTGTCTATGAAATGCTCTTTACCAATGACACAGCAATTGTTAATCATTCAGGAGCAGGGCTGCAGCATCCCATGAATCACCTTTCTCATGCTTGTGAAGTTTTTGGTCTGACCATTAACCTAAAGAAGACAGTAGTCATGGGTCAATAAGTTGACCACCTTCCTGAAGTTAGAAAAAATGATGAAAGCCTGGAAATGGAAAATTCACCTACTTGGTCTCCACTGTCTCGCAAAACCTCGACTTGCAAGCCAAAATTAATACTCTCATTGGAAAGGTAAGCAATGCCATGGCTAAACTTCAAAAGAGAGTTTCGAAAAACAGAGTTATCACTCTGTCAACAAAGATGCCCACCTCCAGTGTTTGTGTACTTATTATACATCAGTGAAAAGTGGATTTCTTATGCCAAGGAAGAAAGAAAACTAAACAGGTACCATCTTCGAAGACTCCACCGTATCATGGGCATAACATTGTATGACAAAATCTCCAACTCCGCTGTTCTGGAATGGGCCAAGATACCCAGTATGTTTGTGCTCCTGAGACAGAGATGCCTCCATTGGTTAGGACATGTGAACTGTATGAGCGATGGCTGAATTTCCAAGGACACACACTACGATAAACTGACCACTGGCAAACATCAACTTGGGCAGTCCAAACTCTGTTTTGTTAATGTCTGCAAAAAAGCAACCTTTGTGAGATGTAGATTGATGGCCAGTGCTGGGAATGAAGTGCTTCAGACTGCTGTAAGTGGAAAGCCTCTATGAAACAGGGCCTATGTCACTTTGAGATGGAGAGGGTCAATGATGAGCTAGAGAAGAGGCATCAGAGACAGGTAAGTCAAAATGGTACTTGGTATGCCAGTACAAACTCAACTGAGTTTATATGTGCAACTTGCCAGAGGGTCTGTCTGTTGCACATTGGGCTCAGCCACTCAAGAAGCAGTGGTGGTACTTGCTAAACTACCAGGAGCACAATCCCCATGGTCTCCTGAGACTGATGACTGCCAATGAATTAATGATTTCTATAGTGGGGGGGAGGGTGGAGACCAAAACCTAAACACAGTACTCCAGATTTGGCCTCACTAGTGCTGAATAGAGGGGAATAATCACTTCCCTTGATCTGCTGGCAACACTCCAACCAATGCAGCCTAGTATGCTGTTAGCCTTCTTGGCAACAAGGGCACACTGCTGGCTCATATTCAGCTTCTTGTACGCTGTTATCCCCAGGTCCTTTTCTGCAGAGCTGCTGCCCAGCCAGTCAGCCCCCCACCTGTACTGGTCCATAGGATTGTTCTGTCCTAACTTCAGGACTTTGAACTTGTCCTTGTTGAACCTCATGAGATTACTTTTGGACCAATCCTCCAATTTATCTAGGCAACTCTGAATCCTAGCCCTACCCTCCATTGTATCTACTATTCCCCCCATCTTCAAACTTGCTGAAGGTGCACTCTATGCCATCTTCCAGGTCATTGATGCAGATATTGAACAAAACTGGGCCTAAGACTGACTCCTGGGGCACTCCACTTGATACTGGCTGCTAACTAGACATTGAGCCTTTGATTACTACTCTCTCAGCCTGATGCTCCAGCCACTTTTCTATCCACCTTACAGTCCATTTTTCCAGCTTGTACTTCCTTTGCCTGTCTGCAAGAATGATATGGGAAACTGTATCAAAGAACTTGCTAAAATCAAAGTCTCCCCTCATCCACAGACCCAGCCATCTTACCAGAGAAGTCAACCAGGTGGGTCAGGAATGACTTGCCCTTGGTGAATCCATGCTGACTGTTCCTAATCACCTACTTCTCTTCCAAGTGCTTGGAAATGGATTCCTTGAGGATCTGCTCCATAATTTTTCCAGGGACTGAGGTGACGGTGTCAGGTCTGTAGTTCCCTGGATCCTCCTTTTTCTCTCTCTTAAATATTGGCACTATTTTTACCCATTTCTAGTCATCTGGAACTTCTCCTAATCACGAGGAGTTTTCAAAAATGATGGCCAGCAGCTATGCAATTACATTAGTGAATTCCCTCAGCACCCTCAGGTGCATCCTACCCAGACCCATGGACTTGTATACATCCAGGTTTTGTAAGTAGTCCCTAATCTGTTCTTTCACCACTGAGGGCTTCTCACTTCCTCCCCAAATGGTTCTGCCAGGTGCAGTAGGCTGGGAGTGGACCTTGCCTGTGAAGACTGAGGTGAAAAAGGCATAGAGTACTCCAGCCTTTTCTGCCTCCTCTGTCACTAAGTTGCTTCCCCCCTTTAGTAAGGG
>NW_005842453.1:117675-147742 GCF_000455745.1 Alligator sinensis | reverse complement strand
TTGGTCTTCTTCTTGTTACTGGCATACTTGTATAAACCCTTGTTGTTACTCTTCATATCCCTTGCTAGCTGCATCTCCTATTGTGCTTTGGCCTTCCTGACTTCATCCCTGCATGCTGGAGCAGTACTTTTATACTCCTCCCTACTTGTTTGTCCAAGTTTCTATTTCTGATAAGCTTTCTTTTTGTGATTTAGTTTACTGAAGAATTCCCTGCTAAGCCAAGCTAGTCTTCTGCCATACTTGCTAGTCTTCCTGCACTCTCAGTAAGTTTTCTTTAAAGTACAGCCAGCTCTCCTGGACTTCTCTTCCCGTCAGGCTGGCTTCCCAGGGGATCCTGTCCATGAGTTGAAGTCTGTTTTTCTGAAGTCTAGGGACCTTGATCTGCTGCTCTCCATCCTTTCTTTCCTCAGGATCCTGAACTCAATCATCCTGTGGTCACTGCTGCCCAAGGTGCCATCCACTACTACATTCCCCACCAATTCTTCCCTGTTTATGAGCAGCAGGTCAAGAAAAGCATAGCCCCTCTCATGAGACTTAGGGCCTCTGATAGGGGAACTTCCACTAGCTGTTTGAAGAAAGCCTCATCCACCACTTCCTTCTGGTCTGGTGGTCTATAGCAGACCCCTACCACAACATCACCCTTGTTGGTCTCTCGTCTGAACCTAACCCAGAGACTTTCAACAAGCTTATCTCCATATCTTCATACTGGAGCTCTGAGCAATCATATGACTCTTTTACACAAAAGTGCAGTTCCTCTTTCTCTTCCCCCCTGCCTGTCCTTCCTGAACAGTTTGTACCCATCTATGTCTCTGCTATTCCAATCACATCATAGTGTTGTGACTGTACAAGGACTTTCATTTCTTCCTGCTTGTTTCCCAGGCTCTGTGCATTCATGTACAGGCACTTGAGGTAACTAGTTGATTGCCCTGATTTCTCAGGAAGAATGAGAACACCTTCCCTGTTGTCCTTTCCTGCTTGCTCTTCCTCCAGGGCACCCACTTCTCCACTTCCCTCAGGGCTTTCATCTCCATTGCCCAGTGAATCTAGTTTAAAGCTCTCCTTACTAAGTTAGCAAGCCTGTCTGCAAAGATGCTCTTCCTTCTCTTAGTCAGTTGATCCCATCTCTTCCCTTAGCTACATGAAACGTATTTGTTCTCTCGGAAGACAGAATATATCCATTGCTTACTGCACTGATCAGTATTGTTTCATTTTGACTCGGGTCACCCATCTATTTCTATCTTGTCTTATACATAGACTTTAAAATCTCCTTACCCGCAAGTGTCTTTTTGGTTTGTCTGTATAAGGCCTATTTACAGTTAGTCCAAGATTTCATGTGCTGTTGCTATGTAAGTTAAAAGTAATAATACATGAATTGGTTGGACCATTTATTTTTTCTTAGAAGCTTAAATCTTGTATGGTTAACTAGCTGAAAAACTATACAGCTGTTTAATAAGACAGTAAATTAAATGGTTAAACTGAATAAGTCTAAAAGAAAAGAGCGTCGATAGGAGGTTATTTAGATTCTATAGCCAAATGAATCTCTTGGGATTCTTTTAAAACATTTTAAGAGAGCAATGAGGCTCATACTAGTAGCTATATAGTGCTTCCTGACCAGCAGACCTACTGTTTAGCATGATATTGGAAAAAACTACAGCACCTTCTGCTTCAGCTGTGGCAGCTGCAGAACAGATGGAAACTAATATCATTTGACTCCTCCTCCTCTTCCATTTCTAATTAACCTATCCAAAGGAAAAGGCAGTCCTTGAAAGACCCTAGGTGAAAAAGACCAGGTCTCAAATAAGACCTTCTCTCTATGAGAGTGGAAAAAAACAGGGAGAGTTCTGTATCTTAGCATGTACTATTTCGGCTTTTCATCACAACGACCACACTTCATTTTAAAGAAGCTGGTTACATTAATACAGTGTCTCACCTCAAGCTCCTAATGTAGCATGGTCTAAATTAATGAATGGCTTAATTTACAATGACTTTGGCAGTTGAAAGTCTCGTATTCTGGAGAGACTTAAGTCAATGCAATAAAGTCTCACTTTTGCAGAAGCACAACAGCTAACATGCATATGGGGACAAAGTCTGTGTAGACTTAGGCTAGAACGGTATGAAGAGCATGTCAGCAAAAGATTTTGGCCCAAAGGGTAATTCATATTTTCTGTACAAAAAAAAATATTTCAATTTTTGACGTGGACAATTTATAGCAGAAAGAATGTTTTTAGAATTCTTGTGTAATGGGAATAGAGCTGACTAAATATTTAACTTATGAATGTGATGACTGATAGCCATTGGGACTGCAGTAAATTCTAATACCAGCGAATGGAGAGGGATTCTCATCCAGTCCCTTGCATTCACTTAAAGTTTTTTATTATTAGCTTTAAAATAGCACCTAAGGCCAACTGTAAAAGGGAACCCACTGTGCTAAACACCATACAACAGAGAATAAAAACATCTTTTCTCTGATAATCCAAAGAGATAAGGTAGATTCATGGTAGGGGAAAGGGATATAAGATGTAAGCACAGTAGTTGTTTGCAAATTACATTTTAGTTCCATGATTTCTTTTTTTAAATGAAGTTAAATCATGTGATTTAATCTTGTGGCACGCTGACATTTTGGCAGTGGACTTGGTCAGATGCTTATTTAAATGCAATTTTTAAAAAATGTGTGTTTTTAAAATAAATGTAAAAGTTAAGAAAACACATCCGGATTAATAATTACACAGGGTGTCAGATGGAAAAAAAAACATTTAGCAGGTGTTGACCCAGCCAGTATTCCTACATATTTTAGGTTATTGCCCAATATAATACCATGAAACAACTACATCACCATACGACTTTTTGAGGTGTATGTATTCATCAGAGGGTCATTAAATACTGGGGTTTCAAAGAGTCACAGAACTGCAGATACAGTTGTGCAGTGTATCACTGTTGACCTACTGAGAAAGTGTCAGCACTAAATGACCCTCAAAATATGCTATCCTTCAGATGCAGTAAAATCAATGGGTTGCTGTTTCAATATCAATTTAAAACAAGCCAGCCAACTGACAATACATCAAAAATGTCTTTAAAAAATGCTATCTGAACTGCTTTTGAGCTTCTTCACCTGGCATTTTCATTTCTTGTATAATTAGTACATTGGAAAATGGACAAGATTAATTTTAATACCAGCAGTCACTAAATGAGTTCATTATCTGGAAATGTCTGCCCCTGTTTTCTAGCTTCTCTCTTTCTCTGTTCAAAATACCATCACAACCATGGATTTCATTCTCTGCCTTTCTTTCTCATACTTTAGCCTCCTCACCAAGTACCCTCTTCTTTTGCATGAGGGTCTTAGTTTTTCTCTGCAGTTTCAAAATCCTGCCCTTCCCTTGATTCGGCCAGATGCCGGGGTCTCATTTCTTACATTCCAACAGAACTGCTGTCTCAGTCACGTACTTTCAATAATTCTATCTATTGGGGGACAAAAGTACAGCTCGCAACAAAGTCTGAGTTACCTGTTGGTCAGTGACTTTATCACACCAACTGTCAGGGTCCACAGAGTCATTAGGCATAGTAATTAGAACTGGGGACTGTTACCAGCATCCATAGCTGGAGGGCAAGCCAAGGTCAAAATGGGGTTCACACATGGAGCCAGAAGTTACTAGGAGCTGAAGTCAGAGAGGGAGCTGAGGTCAGACTAGGGTTCATGTGCCAAGTCAGAGGGTTACCATAAGTGGATGTCAGGAGATGAGCCAAGATCAAACCAGGGTTCACATGCTGAACCAGGGGGCTACTAGAAGTGGATATCAGGAAGCAAGCTGATTCAAACAGGAGCTCTGAAGTTCAGGGAATAGGTACGTGGTCAGAAATGCAAGAACAGGCACCAGGGAAGTCACACGGATGAGATCTACACACAGACTGAGGGCAGTTTGTTGCAGAGCAGGGTCCAGGTTCTGCAAGAGCTTCTTAGAGCAGTCCTAGAACCAGTCAGTAGGATCAGGCTTTGCTGGCCCTCCTTATGGGTTTAAGTGTTGCTGACCTAGTTGCTGAGTTGCAGTACAGAGGCCTTACATCTACATGTCTCAAGAGGGTGATGCTATTTCTATAATGGAGGTACTTACAGGTCCAGAGGGAGTAAAAGAATCACTCCTATACATTAGTTGGGTTACTCAGAGTTGACTGCATTTTGGTTGCCCATTAGGTGAAACAGAATTCTGTGCTTTATGTACATGATTATGCAGATCCCAATTCATGTTTTTTAAAGCATGTGAATAGTTTTGCTTACATGCTTAAAGCAATCATGTTCCCACATACTGCCTGAATCAGGGCTCAGGTGACTTGGTTTACACTTCTACATGTGGAGCAGCCACTTAAATAAAATTGTTTATTATTTGTATTACTATTGTTCTATAGGGATCAGGAGTTCATTGTACTAAGTGTCCCATGACCATAGGGAAAAAAAAGTCTTAATGTAGCTTTTCCTTCAAAAAACTTCTAATGGGACAGAATCCAATGGGGTGAAAGGGTGCCAGCATCTTTTAAGAACTGCTTAGTAGAACAGGGCCACAAGACTGGAAGTGAAGGGAAATTCTCTATGTTTGTATAATTCAAAAAATGTTTGCTACCAAAATCAGTGGCAACATGTAGGGGGTGCATGGGGGTGCACGCGCACCCCCTGAGAATCCTGGTGCATCCCCTCACAGCCCGCGTTCCCCACTTAGGTAGGGTAGAGGGGACAGGCGGGAGCACTGGTGCCCCCCCTGAGAGCACCAGCTGGGAAGTGAGGGTGCCAGAAGAAGCACCACTGGCACTTCTGGGTTGGAGCAATTGGCTGTGGGGGGACCACCTCCCCGCCGGTTGCTGACTGGCCAGTGCAGGGGCAAGTAGAATCCTGCTGGAATTCACTATCCAACGCAGGGTGTCAAAGGCTAGCAGTAAGGCAGAAGTCCTTGACTTCTGGAGGGCGACTTCAATGAGTTAAGAAGACCAGTACAAGAGGCACTGGGATCCCAAAGTTTCGGGGAGATGGAAGTCCAAGACGGGTGGTCGTTCATCAAGGAGACAATCCTCCAAGCCCTCCTCCAAGCCCGAAGGGAGTCAGTCCCAATGCATAACAAAGCGGGTAAGAGTGCTAAAAAGCCCCCATGGCTCAACAAGGGCATTCAGGTATGCCTGAGGGCTAAAAAGGAGGCATACATCTGATGGAAGCAAGAGGCTTTACCAAAGAGGATCACACCTCCATTGCTCGAGTCTGTAGGGCAGCTGTTAGGAAGACCAAGGCTGAGATGGAACTGGGTCTGGTGACCAGGATTAAGGATAACAAAAAGTCCTTTTTCAAATACATAGGGAGCAAGAAGAAGGGACTGGGTAATGTAGGGTCCCTGCAGAATGTGCTTGGCAATCTGGTGATTCCTGCAAACGAAAAAGTGGACCTCTTTAACAAATTTTTCTGAGCAGGGACTGGGACATCTCCCCCACTGGGAGTATGAAAGGACTCAGGGGAGGCACCGCCAGGCCCAAGGTTAGGGATGATGTAGTTAGGGAACTTCTGGAGGGGCTGGATGTGTTCAAATCAGCAGGCCTGGATGCTCTTCATCCAAGGGTGCTGAGGGAATTGGTGGGGGTCATTGCAGGGCCCCTGGCACGGCTATACAAGCATCCATGGAGCTCTGGTCAGGTACTGGATGACTGGGAAAAGGCCAACATGATCCCCATTTACAAGAAAGGGAGAAAGGAGGACCCAGGTAACTATAGGCCTGTCAGTCTTACCTCAGTCCTGTGGAAAATCTTTGAGAAAATTATCAAGGAGCACATCTGCGAGGGACCAGCAGGGTAGATCATGCTCAGGGGGAACCAACATGGGTTCATTAAGGGACGATCCTGTCAGACTAACCTTATTTCCTTTTACGATCAGGTCACAAAGTCCTTGGATGAAGGCGTGGGGGTGGATGTCATCTTCCTGGACTTTAAGAAGGCCTTTGACACTGTCTCTCACCCCATTCTCATAAAAAAACAAACAAAGTAGGTAACTGTGACATTGATTCCTACACAGTCAAATGGGTGGCTAATTGGCTGGATGATCGTACAGAGAGTGGTGGTGGATGGGTCATTTTCAACCTGGAGGGATGTGGGCAGTGGGGTCCCCCAGGGCTCAGTCCTCGGGCCTGTACTGTTCAACATCTTTATCAACGACTTGGATGAGGGGGTGGAAGGCACATTGTCCAAGTTCGCTGATGACACCAAGATGCGGGGTGAGGTGGGGACACTGGAGGGGAGGGACAGAATCCAGCTAGCTCTGGACAGGTTACAGAGGTGGGCGGATGAGAATAGGATGCAATTCAATGTGGACAAGTGCAAGGTGCTGCATCTAGGGAGAAGGAACCTGCAACATATCTATAGGCTGGGGAACACCCTTCTCATCAACACAGACGCAGAAAGGGATCTTGGAATCATTGTTGACTCCAGTTTGAACATGAGCCGCCAATGCAAGGAAGTGGTCAGTAAGGCTAACCGCACCTTGTCATGCATCTACAGATGCATCACAAGCAGGTCCAGGGAGGTGATCCTTCCCCTCTATGCAGCATTGGTCAGGCTGCAGTTGGAGTACTGCGTCCAATTCTGGGTGCCACACTTCAAGAGAGATGTGGCTAGCACTGAGAGGGTCCAGAGGAGGGCCACTCATATGATCAGGGGGCAGCAGGGCAGGTTATACGAGGAAAGACTAGAGGGCCTGAACCTATTCAGCTTCCACAAGAGAAGGCTGAGGGGGGATCTGGTGGCCATCTACAAATTCACCAGGGGGCATCAGCAGGGAATAGGAGATGCTCTGTTCCCTTGGGCACCACCCGGGTAACTAGAAATAATTGCCAGAAGTTGATAGAGAGTAGGCTCAGGCTAGACATCAGGAGACATTACTTTACGGTTAGGGTGGCTAGGACCTGGAACCAACTCCCAAGGGAAGTGGTGTTCGCTCCTACCTTGGGGATCTTTAAGAGGAGGCTGGATAGACACTTGACTGGGGTCATATGACCACAGCATCCATTCCAGCCCAAGACAGGAGGTCGGACTTGATCTGTTTAGGTCCCTTCTGACCCTAGCTACTAGGATACTATGATTAGTGCCCCCCTGACTCAGGAGGTACCAGTCGCCCATGACCAGAATTAAAGTAATTTTGTTTCATCAGGATTTTCTTGCATTTGCTTATAAATGAAACCTGGTTTATATGAGGGAGAAGGATCAGAGTTGCACAAGAAGTTGCAACATAATGAAATTCCAGTCCAGACAGAGGCTCTGCTGTAGCTCCTATGTGGTAGGGATTTTGCAGTTGGCTTGAATGGGAACGTGTTAACCACACCTGATAAAAACAAGTTCCCTCATATCTTTTGCGATAGTTCTAAGGTTTTTGTTTTGTGGCATTTCTAAAGCCCTGAGTGATGCTTTAATTTTCAAACTCCACTTTCACTGATTCTGTGACCCCCACTTCCACTGAGTCCAGTGGGACAACTCTCCAGGCATCCTTCATCTCTATTCTGGCTTTAGGAAAAAGCTTCCATGTAAAATTCCAGCATTTTGAAAACCATTTTACACAGTGACATCAGTGCTCCTATTTAACTTCTTATTTATTAAATACAGTTCCCGGTGTGATTCCTCAGCTTAAATACAACAGGTACTTTTATAAAACCTGGTTTGAGTTTTTAGTGCAGCTGTGCAAAACATTTTGTAATGAAACCCAAAACTTGCCTGAGCTTGGGTTTCATTACAACTCTGAAACTCACATCAAATACACTGAAAGGGGTTCATCAAAGTTCACAAGTCTATAGAGTTAGCCTGGGCTGAGTTGCAAGCAAGCCTGCACTGAGTTATGGTTTCAGGTGCAAGCCATGGAAAATGTAGCGGTTTGACCCCAAACCAGATAGAACTTGGTGGTTTGGGACAAGAGGGAGAAAACCCTTGTAAAGGGAAGAGAGGACAATTCGCACAAAGCCTTGTGAATGAATGCAACCAAGTTTGATATATCTCTCTTTAAGATTCTACTTCTGTAGGTAAAAGCATCACCACTCTTTTTTTTGCCTTGATTCAGTATTCTCTTGTTTTTTATATTTATTTGACATTGAAAACAAGCTGGTTCTTAAACATTTTAATGGGTAAAATTAGATACCATTGAAAATACATAAGGAGGCATCCTAGTCCAATTGGGAGGGCATTCCATTAAGTTCTCTGCTCCCACTATAACTGATGTGGTGCCTGGCCTGGGACAAATGTTGGCTTTTGGATGCTTCAGTTCTCTATATCTGATTATATCTCCTTTTGTAAAGCACTTTGAGACAAATGTGCGAGAAATGGTGCACCCTACAGTAAAGCTCTTAACTGACACAGGCAGAATCTCAGCATTATTTCTTATTTCAGCCCTCTTAACTCTTCAAATTCCATTCCATTCTGTCAGCTGCCATAGAGAGTATTTGTAGGAAATAAACGTTTTCTTATCTTGTTCTGATAGAATTCATAGAAGGAAACAACACATGTTATTTGAGCAGTTGCATTTTATTACTTCTGATAGAGGACAAATGGTAAAAGGATCAAAAAGCTCCTTAGTGACTTACGAGACTAAATCCCATTTTCAGCTGGCCTTAATCTCAAGGAAAGTCAAGGGAACTTAGGTGTTTAAATCACTTAGGCACCAATCAAAAGAAAAAAAAACCCCTTGCTTATAAAGTTTGGGTCTGGATCCAGTTTTTAAGGGTTGGGAGTATTGAAATCCCTTGGTTTCAGTCCCAAACTAGTTTTAATAAACTGAACACTATAGATGCAGGTGCTTACACTTGTAGCTGTAGGATTAGAGTAGCAGAGCAGTTTAGGATTCTAGCCTCTCTAGTAACTAGTGCGTATAGGGAAAAAGGAGTCATTTTTCATTTCCTTTTTCCAAGATTATTTAAGAGATGGGGAAAAACAATATCCAAATTATCATAAATCTGTCATCTTTCTCAAATCTATAACAACATTTACATATCCAAAATACCATACACGTTAGGGCTGCTCTTTGCAGCTTTAAGTGATTTAGATGACATAGACCATGATCAAGTTTCATGATATTTTTCTGGTATAGCGTTAAATGTAGTTCCATAAATGTAACCAACTTACTGACTTGGGAGAAGACAAGATATAAAGAAGTTTTAGATGGCTCTGTCCTAGGATAATAGATATCAGGTGTGTCAGGGAACAGGCCGCATGGCTTGCAAAGGAAGAACATGCCTGAAGGCCTGCAGAGTTGTAATCCTGGTCCTGAGGCAAATTTATAACTGTTGTCAAGTCCTGAAGGGTAGTCACTAACCTCAATGAAGAGGTTGTGTGGTGTTGGCAGTATGAAAGGAGTTTGTACAGGCTTTTGATTGGCTTGTAGTTGGGGAACACTCTGGGGTCCAAGTATTGCTGCAGACAAGAGAAATTGGTGAGATATTTGTGGCTGGAATTAAGGGGCAATCAGGCATGCAGCATACCAAAAAATTATCTGCATGCCTCACTTTTATGGTATAGAAGCAATCTCCATAGTATTGGGTTCCCTCCCATGCAGTGGTCTGTAGCTGCTAAGTAAAACAAACCATTTGAAACTTTGATTAGTGATTTCTTTGAGGGCCCCACATTCCTTTGTAAGTGAAAAATATTATCCCTTTTCTAACAACCACAGATGCAAAAACTGAATAGATGGCTGAGTGTAATTCATTCATTGATTTATAGACCTTGAGTCCCCCAAAGAGAGTAGCAAATCCACATGGTGTCCCTGAGTGCTGGATTTTGCATTTGGATTTCTACATTTGCTGAAAGATGTACAAAATGACATGTAGCCAGATAGCTCCCTGTTGACCGCTTATCTGAGGAGACTGTGCATGGAATAATTCACACTCAAGAAATGTGTTCTTAGGCTGGCTGTTTGAGATGATAGGATATGAATAACTGGAGCAGAGGGCTAAGATCACCCACTTTTGCATCTCAACCATTCACCCTGGAAGGAATCATCAAGTACATATGCTGAAGTATCCTAAGACACAGTTTGTGCCATATGTTATGATCCTGGAGATCTGTGGCTAGCACACAGGCTAGTCTCCTGAACACACAGATCATTCTACTCCTAGATTAAGCAGGTATGTCTGAGATTAGATCAAATCAGTATAAGGGTCAACATACAAAACAGCTTACTTGCATTTTGGGAAACAGTTTGCATGAAATATACTAGAGAGAATGCAATTATATCTTTTTGGAAAAATGCTTGAAAAGAAGATTCAGAAGTTTCAACAATGCAATTTAAAATAATATATATAGAAGCTCCTGATGCTATTAGTAGCAGACAGGGGTTCTAACCATAGCAGAGCTGGGTATAGCTGCAATTAAAATACACTTGCAAATAATATTGTTTAAGTAAACAATTGATCAGCTTGGTAAATTAAATAAAAAAAGAAGAAACGTTCAACTTATTGCTGCTGTACAGTATTGCTGAATCATATTACTCTGTTTTTGTATTACTATGGGGACAGTCTGTTGCATGTAAATTATAATACCATGTACCACATTTGGGGGGATTTTTCCTGACTTTGTCATATTGTTTTCATGGAAAGCTACTCAGTATTTTTTATTGCTTTGAACCAGTCTGGTCCACATTCTGGCCCCAGCCAGAAACTGGCACTTCCTTTTATTTCCTCCCATTTACTGAAAAAAAGAGTGAACATCATTACTATTCTATTACATTCTGCGCAGCCAGGTGCGCCTCACCCATTCTTTGCCCAGATTAACTGAGCCCAAGGCTGATGACAATACAGATAGGACTGTAAGCAGATCAGGGGGGCCTGAATGTAAACATATTAACTACAGCATTTCCGCTAACTCCAAATCAGATTTGCAGCTCTGGCATCCAAAACCCAATCTCCTTGGGATTTGAGAGCCACAATTGTGGAGGAGTAATTCTTTTTTGTGTTCCCCAAACCAGAGCAATGATTTTAAGATATGTACAGGTCAAATCAGGATCCTGGTTTATAGTTTTTCTGTATAAATCATTAACAGTGGGTGCATCTACATGTGCCGCCCATGGTGCAGTTGTTACTGTACTGTAATTTAGTACTTGCTTTTGGAAGTACTAAATAATGGCACAGTAACAGTCATTACTGAGCTATCCCAGTGATGCACAGTTATTTTTAGATGCTACATCTCCATAGCAATGCACTATAACGAGGTAGCTCATCGCTATGGCAATGTAGCATCAGTATCACTGTTTGTGCCTACCAATGCTAAATCGCATGTTGCTTCGGCGATGTGGTGTCATGTGTAGATGCCCCCACTATGTTCCAATCAGGAATAACCTAGTAGAATATATAATGTAAATGGCTTAATAATATTGACTTTCATATAGGTTATGAGTAAATAAATCTACTATATATAAGGAAATCTGTTTATTGAACATATTAAATCTGAAATACAATTTGGGGCATTTCATACACCTAGAATACATTGAATACGTTCACATGCTCCAAATAATACTTCCACATTGATTTTCCTCCTTATTATTCAATCTGCTGTACAGCAAGCATATGACAATGGTTCATTGATTTATTGTTAGTGTAGCAATAGGTTTATAACTGCATGAATCATGCAGATTGCTCAGTTCACCACATGCCTTAATAAAAGTTTCACTTTAATAAAACAGAGCTAAGGCAAATATGCCCAGAGTCTGGCCTGACATTCCTTATACATTACCCTGCCTCAGGAAATTATTACTATATATTTTACAGCAGCTACAGTAGGTTGGGGATCAGGATTAGAACATACTAACTACTGTGACATTTAGCAGAACTCCTGCGTATGTACATAACTCTCCCAGGGATGGAGTGGAGCAGACCTGTTCTAGGATATACATTCTTCAAGCTCCCTTCATTGCAGCTACCTAAGTGTCAATGTATCTAATGCTTCTTTGATTGTGAATATAATTTATCACTAAAGGCTCTAAACATTTGCTGTAATGTACATACTATTTTCAGGCAGGGATCTCAAAGCACATTACTAAAATCAAATCTCACAATACTCCTGTGAGGCAAGTCAATATCCTTTTTAAGGGCTGGTGTATTGACGTTTCTTCCAGATTTACAGGAGGGGATATGAATTCCCAGATCCAAGACCTGCCATTTCAATTCGGGAAGTGGCTGATTTTCAGGCTGCACTGTAATGAGACTGCTATCCTGTGGGAACAGCTGATCTCATAACATTTCCATCATTCTAACTGGAGCTGGTCTCACCAGATTTCAACCCCAGATGGTGAAATTCTCATGAGAATAAGATGAGAGATTTCAGCATCCATCTAATCCCGATTCATCCCTGTGCTTGGACTCTGGATATTTGCACCTCCAAGAAAATGTACAATTGTCTTAGACATCCGTTTCAATCATTTAACTCTGATCTGCTTTCACCGATACTCTTCCTTTCTTTCTCCTTCTCTTGCACTTCCTAAAGCATAGAAAATGAGTTTAGAGAAACATAGATCTTGGTAATATGCCCACACAGAACTGGATTTATAAAGGTGCACACTACTGGCCTAACTGTTGACTGCAAGGGAAGCAGACTTAGCTCAGTGCTGACAACTCTAGAAAATCCCACCCTCCATGCGTTTATTATGGAGATCCATACTTACGGTCAATTGAGTGTTAGTGAGCTGTTATTGTTGACCATAATACAAATTTGTATGCAGTGAATTTTATGCCCATTTTAATTTCTATTTTTTTTCTAAATTTCAGTAAGGATCATCAATTACTTTAGTTCTATGTATTGGATCAATTTGTACTTTCTACAGTCTTTGTGAAATAAATGAAACAGAGCATGACAATAACCTGAAATGTACCTCTTGCCTCTCTCTCTAGGAGTCAGACTTTTGTCTGCCTCCAATTTGCACAGCATATTATAGGATGAGATATTCAATACCACTCCAAATTGACTTAACTTCTACCACTGAATTTACCACTCAGAAAAAGTGAAAAAGAGGACAAAATGACAACTGGGAACAAGCCGTACATCTCTAATGACACAGCTCTGGAGTTATTGTTGACGGATTTACAGTGAATGACTTCTATATTGCAGTGTTGCCACTGGTGCAAAATATTTTTAAAGTGTAAATCTGATGCAGGCAGATAAACCAAGGTAAATGAGAGCCAAGGCTTGGAGTGGTCCTTGAAATACTGCTGTAGCTGCTGCTTTCGTTATTAAGGGAATCTTCCCTCAGCTGGAATGGAGGCTGTTGAAACAGCTTTACTCTGCTTTGGCCCTCTTCTCCAGGTGAAGATGGGGTGAGAATCTTACCCTTAACCTCTCCTTGCTTCAGTATCCCCACTGTAAAATGGGGATACTGTAAGTTCACTGTAAGTTAATTGAGGAAGTAATTGTCTACATAATTGTTACATACCTAACATGGTAAATCTAAATTTTGGCTGCGACTTCTATAACAAACACAATGTGTATCATTTCAGAACCGTTGTTTCAATTTGCTTCAAGTTTAGTAGTGACTGAGGGTTCAGTGTGGTTTCTGTTACCCCAGCCTAGATGGCTAGATGGCCCATTGGTCTGATTCAGTGTGGCACGTCTCATGTTCTTACTTTTTTATTTTATTGGCAGATGCTCTAAGGCAGATGGCAGTATCATCATGACATCATTCTTGGAGGTCCTCGTTGCACAAATATGGGTATTCTGAGAAGGATGGTGTGACAATATAAGCAAAATGTACTCTAGCAATATCTAAAACAAGTATGAATTAGTATATATAGAAATAGAAAATTATTGATGGAATTCAATAAGAGTCCTCATTGGATTTACTGGAGCTATCCTTCACAATGTAAAATCAAATATCATCACTATTATATAATTCTAAAACAGTTTTAGAAAGATCTCATTCTCTCATTTACTTTTATGGGTATTCTGGAGAATTACTAGAGACACATATAAGTTTTATCCCTATTAAATTCTATGTGACTTTTAATCAGAGTAATACAATTACAATTTATTCAGCAAAGACCAAATCCTGCTCCCATTTAAATCAGCAGCAAAGCTATTCTCAACTTCAATAGACTCAAATGCTGTTCTAAAAAGACAAAGAAAATATACAGATGGTAAAATAGAGAAGTTTAAAAAGTGCCATGTATACTGTGCTCATCCATGTAGCTTAAAGGGATGAGAATTTGACATGAGTAAGTAGCTACCTCTTGGGAATGGAATAACATAGGTAAATAGATACCACATCAAATATGGGATTTAAATATGTATTCTTATGGTCTTTGGTCCAGAGTTGCCAACCCCAGAAAATTCTTTTTACTGACAACCTGTAAACTGTTTACTGACAACCAAAATTTGTTGCTGACACATGCTTTAACAAAGTCTTACTTAACTGAGCAATGGTTTTACACCAGGCTGCCCCCACCTGCATATGCTAACACACCCAACCGCACCCCACCCTGTGCTGGCTCCCCTAGCCCACCCTCCAGCCCTAACCTTACCAGATCTACTCCCCCTGTCCTGGCAAGAACTTCCCCCTTCCACCCCCAATGCCTCTCACCTCTTCCAGCCCACACCTCTGTCCTGGTCTCATAATCCCTTCCCTTTCCCATTTGATGCCTCAGACTGTTCAGCCCTGCCACCTTCAAGGCAAGCACCCATTACAAGGAGCACATGGAGATGCAGAGGCTGCCATGGGCTACACAGCCCTGAGAGAATGCTCCGTTTACAGCCCTGTGCTCCCAGCTGTTTTGGGGGGTGGGTTTCAGCCTTAGCAGCCCTGCTTCAGTCCTTATGAAGGAATTAGCTTTCTTGAAATAAAACCCTTAGCACTTCAGTAATACCTGTTATCTGAGATTTCCAAAGAATGCCTAAGCTGGGCAGGAGGAAGAGCTGAAAAAAAGGCATGCACTCCTGTGTTGAAGCAAGATATTGAACTTAAGCTTTCGAAGTCACGAGCTGGTACACCATAATGACTAGGCCATCCTTCCTCTGCTGTCCTTCCCAAACTGGAGGTTAAAAGTCCTTCTATAGGTACATTGGGAGCAAGAAGAAATCAAACTCCACTGTGAGACCCCTACTGAATATGGGTGTGAAGCCCACAGTTGATTCCTGTGAACAGGCTGAGCTCCTAAATACTTACTTCACATTAGTATTCTTGAAACCAGATAGGAATTCATCACCTGTCCAGAGGCCCAGAGAATACAGTGATGACAGCACTCCACATAAAATCAATCCTGAACAGGTGAAGGTACTCTTAGACCACCTGGACATTTTTAGGTTGGCTGGGCAGGTTGACCTGCATCTGAGGGTCCTGGAAAAGCTGGCCAAACTCATAGCAGTGCCTCTGGCAAGGCTGTTTGAAGAGTCATGGAACTCAGGAGTGGGCCCGAATGACTAGAAGAAGGCTAATGGGGTACCCATCTTAAGAACGGGAAGAGGGATGACTGTGCAAACTATAGACCAGTCAGTCTGACTTTGATCCTGTGAAAATGTTTTGAAAAAATTATCAAGGAAGCTATCAACCACATTCAAAGGCCTGTACGAACTCCTTTCATACTGCCAACACCACACAACCTCTTCTTCATTGAGGTTAGTGACTACCCTTCAGGACTTGACAACAGTTATAAATCTGCCTCAGGAACCAGGATTACAACTCTCCAGGCCTTCAGGCATGTTCTTCCTTTGCAAGCCATGAGGCCTGTTCCCTGACACACCTGATATCTATTATCCTAGGGAAGAACCGTCTAAAACTTCTTTATATCTTGTCTTCTCCCAAGTCAGTAAATTGGTTACATTTATGGAACTACATTTAACGCTATACCAGAAAAATATCATGAAACTTGATCATGATCTATGTCATCTAAATCACTTAAAGCTGCAAAGAGCAGCCCTAACGTGTATGGTATTTTGGATATGTAAATGATGTTATAGATTTAAGAAAGATGACAGATTTATGATAATTTGGATATTGTTTTTCCCCATCTCTTAAATAATCTTGGAAAAAGGAAATGAAAAATGACTCCTTTTTCCCTATACGCACTAGTTACTAGAGAGGCTAGAATCCTAAACTGCTCTGCTACTCTGATCCTACAGCTACAAGTATAAGCACCTGCATCTGTAGTGTTCAGTTTATTAAAACCAGAGGATGAATATGAGTCAGTAGTGCAAGGAAGTCACCAACAGGCAAATAGAAGTCTGGTGTGTATCAGCCGATGTGTTGTGAACAGCTGCAGAGAGGTGCTTCTCCCCCTGTATTCGGCATTGGTAAGACCACAGCTGTTGTAATGTGTCCAGTTCTGGGCACCACACTTCAAGAAGGATGTGGATAAGCTCGGAAGGGTACAGAGAAGGGCCGCCCACATGATCAAGGGCCTGGGGAATAGGCCCTATGAAGACATACTCCAGGAACTGGGTTTGTTCAGCCCGAGTAAGAGAAAACTGAGAGGTGACCTGATAGCTGCCTACATGTATATTAGGGGGTGAACACCAAGATCTAGGGGAGAAACTCTTTCAAAAGGCACCCCTTGGGAGGACAAGGTTCAATGGACACAAGCTAGTTGGGGAAAAAATTAGGCTGGACATAAGGAAAAACTTGTTTTCTTTAAGGGTATCGAGAATCTGTAACACACGCCCAGCAGAGGTGATGTAGTCACCATTCCTGGAGGTGTTCAAGAGGAGACTGGACAGGTACCTCGTTGAGCTCATTTGAACCCAATAATCTCGTGCCCATGGCAGACGACCAGACTCAGTGATCCCTTCCAGTCCTTCTATTCTATGTTTCTATGATAAAGCACCATGAGGAAGCTTTTGAGGTAAATACATCTCATGTGGGTTAAACCAAAGAGAATTTGAACCCTTGCAAGGGACCCCTAAATATCCAGCACAAATTCTGTATCAGCAGGGGTTCACATAAGCCCCAGAATCAGACTTCTGCCCTTCACAATGTTCACTACGCAGCAGTAATATCTAGTCAGTGAGGAACAGGTCATTCTGGTTAAATCTCTTTTTGAGGCAATTGTCACTGTAGGCAGAGATATGCCATTTTGTGATCACTTTGGTATCATTAGATACATCTCAGTGCTAACTGTTCTAAAGCCATGCTCAGGACAAGAAATGTCAAGACTCCAGCTTTTGGTGCAATTATGATGATAATCTAGCTAGATTTATTTATTTAGCATATGTGGGTTCAGCGTATTGTTTCAGTCATATTAAGGCAATGTCATCAGCAGCGTGAAGAGCTTGACGGCCATTTAGCTAGATGATGCCAATAAACAAAATCTCAGGCTTCCCTATGGATGTTGCCTCATGCTTTAGCTGCTGCTGTCAGCTAAACCAGTTTATACCACCTTCAATCGCTACTAATTTATGCACATGTAGTGCATATAGAGCATTCACCAAGAGTGAGCTGGGCCTTACACATAGCCACCTCCGATGAAATGAAGTAAGTGTTCCTTTGTGAACTGGGGCCCTTTGCCCAGCCTTTGCATCACACTGCTTAACCTGGCCTACAGCCTATATAAAGATACATAGATTATAAAGAAAACACTTCTTTCAGAATGTGATGTGAAAACTTGTAAAACATGGCCTTTGTCCACACAACATGCATTCGTTCTGGAATGTTAAATAAACATTGCGACATTTCAAGAGTTCTTGCTCTCTTCTGGCATCTTTGGGTCCAAACATACAACTGATACATTACTAAATAGGGCTAATAAAGTAAAGTGCACAAACAAGACTCAAAGGGAAGTAGTAATTTCTTTTTTTCAATGGAAAGCCAGGGGATCAAAGCCTAGCTCTCCTCAACAGGGGTCTGGAGCTAAGGCAGTTAGACAGTGATCTCCTTTCCAGAGGACTTCTTGGCCTATATGGAGCTCACTGTAGGAATAAGTTTTAGAGCACACAGTTGATCGTGTTATGCAAAATATGGTAGACAAAAGAGAACCAGCACAGCTGGAAGAAAACAGGGATATTTCCCAGAAATTTTCCATAGAAAAAAATTCCTTTTGAATTGTCCCCTTGGGAATTCCTGTTTTTTTTCCAAGGTAAGTAAAAGATGAATTTCCCCACCCTTTGCAGCTCATTTTTATTGCTTCCTAGTTGAGAAGCAAGAAGAAAGTAAGAAAGTGTGAGAAAATACCTTTTCATACTTGTAATAAAATGTTTCAATTTGACATAAATTGGAAAACAGGAATAAAAACGGGGGGAAAAGCACCATCCCACAATTTCTTTAAAAAAAAAAAATCTTGAAAATTCTCTACATTTCTTTCTCTTCTAAAACTTTTCAGTCTGAATATTGAAAAAATCACTATCAATTATATCCTATTTTTTGACTGTCAAAATGTTCACTGCTTCTAATAACTGTTAGATATTGTTTCTTCTTTAAAAATGTTCTTCCTTTCCACCTTCTAAGATTATCTATCATTCTCTTTTCTGTTCCTTCTTTCTCTGCATTTATGACAGGCTACTTATCCACTACTGTGTCTGATATAACTTGTGATTAGCATGATGTGATTCATATTAAGGCTTTTTTTTCTTTATTCATCCAGACATAAGACTTCTTCCTCAGTTTTTCAAACTCAAGTCATATGCAAACTAAATGATGTCATTGCCTATGAAGATGTGTATCAGCTACTGTTGGTACTACATTCAATACAAGTTTTGAACCTCAGCAGTACTTGGAATATTTATTTGATTTCTAATGACCTAAGCCAAATGCTATTCTTCTTAT
Organism: Alligator sinensis; assembly: GCF_000455745.1. NCBI lineage: Eukaryota > Metazoa > Chordata > Crocodylia > Alligatoridae > Alligator > Alligator sinensis. The sequence goes on along the minus strand of NW_005842453.1, from coordinate 129,012 downwards.
TGCCTTCGTTTAAAGATGTAACTTTATGAAGACAGTACAAAGGGATCCCTCCCCAGTGAATAATTTCTGTTCCTTGTTTTGTATGTTCCCCTTGCTGTTTCCTCTATGCATCATCTGTCTCATAGAAGTTCAATAGAAAGCAGCCTGGGATACATCATCAATGGAAAAAAAAATTGGCTAGCATTAGTCAAAATACCTGTGATGATTGCATTATCATCTGGTAGTTTAAAATAAGATACTCTAAGATCTACTTGCAGAACCCAATAAAAAATTCTACCTTCCGTTGATCCATATATTCTTTGATGTCATCTTAATACTTGGCACTGAGCTGGTACCCCCAGGTTGTGAAAATGATGCACTGGTATGAGATGGGAGGAAGGGAGCAGTGAAAGATACTGCTTGGATTTGGCACACATATCAGGAAAGGAATCGGGAGTTGGAAAAGCTGTTAGGAAACACAGATTGGTAAGAGTGTCAAATGAAGACTGAATAGGCAAAACTCAAGGGAGACTGGAAGAGCCTTGTGGAGAATATATGAAGTGAGTGGCTGTTTGAGAGCATCCCTATCAACCATGCTTCGTCTTTCCCTCTCCTGTTTCAGCTTCTCATTTACTTGTAATTTTTTCGTTTCTCGGTTTCCCTCTCCAGTGACCCTTTCCCTTGTAAATGACATTCCAAGGCTTAACTCACCCAGGTGCCCAGGTGCTTCCCCTCTCCTACCTATGAAAAACATTTGCATGAAAGCCACAGAGCAGATAGACTACCTCATCATCTGCCACAAGTCCAGGTTCATGTTTTCTTTTGCATTCATTCCTGTGGCACCCATCCATGCTTGGGGAAGCTAACACTGTTTGACTGTTTTCAGTTACTGCTGGTGCAGCTTGCAGAGGCTGGGACTATACAGGCTGTTTTTCTGGTGTACAGTTTATTTCTTTTACCCCTGGCTTTTAGAAAAATCCTCCATTTTTCTTCTACCACAGCCCTCTCCCTGCTGACTCCTCTGGCTATTTGTGGGCTCTAATCTCCCTCTGTAATTTCCTCCTCCCGTTCCCTACATCCCCTACTCGCAACTTGACAACAGCAATACTTCTCCCTCCTTTGGTAGTATTTACTATGACTTAAGCGCCATCTCTTATTTTCCCACCTGACTTGGCATCTGATTCTGATTCCATAAATAAATATGATTATGAAACATCTTGGACGGGTAGTCAGCTGGCACAGGTGTCAAAACATTCTGTTCCTTCGCGAGTAATGTATCGGTTGTTTAGATCTTGCAAAATGGAACAGCAGGCCCACGCTGTCCATATGCTTTTACTTTCTTTGTTTTGGTCGCTATGCAAGGGAGGCTGACCCTTTGCTATTTATGGTTGATGGAAACATTTTTTCTCAGGTGAAAGCTTACCGCCTCTTTCTGCTAGAGACAGATGTTAGGTATCAATGGAGCTGAAGATGGAACATAAAGGTAATTTACAGAAATGCCTCCAAAAATATATTTATTTCTGCCATTAAATTAAAAAAAAAAATTAAAGTTATTCAAATTTTTAAGTTTTAAGATTGACATAGGAAGCATCAAGGCAAGGCACCTGTTTAATAGTAGGATCATTACTGAATAATCATAATCCAAAACCACTGAGTCACCCTGAGACTAGAAGGCACTTGAAAATATACCCTATTGGACAAAGGAACTAATATGTCTTTTCTGTCTCAACCATCTGCGACTCAGTGTTCATTGGAGTTGGATTCAACCATCTATCATTGAAAATTTGGCTAAATTACATCTTTGGGCTGTTCTGAGACTTTTCATGAGTTTGGATATCCAAAGCAGCAGTTGTCTTTCAAATGATTATGTGCCTTCAGTCAATTATGAAAACACTGGCCTTAGAAGTAGTGGGAATGCAGAAGGGGCCATTCTGGATTTGACCAGTAGCCCAGCATCCTGTTTCTGGCACAGGCCAATACCAGATGTTCTGGAGAAAGATGTAAGAAACCAACAAACAAACTGTGGAAAAAATATGCTCGTAATGGATGTTTCTTCCTGACCCCTGACAATTAATGACTGCCGTATGGCCTGAAAGATGACAGATTAGTTAACTTACATTTGTAATAACTATAGAAGTTCTCATTATGAGAACTTACACACACACACACACACAATTTTCTGTGAAAATCTTCATCTAAGCAAAGTCTTGTGTCAGTAAATACCACTGATAATTTATGCACTGGCTTTACAAACAAAAAAATCCAAAAAACTTTCATAAGAATATTTTTGTTCTTTTATTATGGAAGTGTGTGTGCTGATTTACATTTTCTGTATTATTCATTATTTTATAGGATTTCATAGAGACAGGATGCTGAACGGTACAGTTCTCAATTCAGGTCACATGTAAAGGCCCCAGAAGGTCAGTACCTCCTCCATAAAATTGAAGTTTCTATTAGGGCTGTCAAGTAGGAACTTGCTAAAAATGCTGCCAGGAGAGCCATATTTGGGTAGAAGAATTGGGTTAATCTATAAAAAAAATCAGAGGGCACTTCTGTACGTGCATTAATGTGCTTTAGTTAATGCACATTAAATCTAGCACCTCCATTGTGAGGTACTAGGAAAATGTGCATTAGCCTGTCTTAATGTGCATTAACTAAAAAACACAGGGCACCTGTACACAAGAGCAGAGGCTGCTCCGACGTGCTGGAATTCCAGCATATTGGAGCAGACTTGATTAGTCGAGCCTGCTGGAGCGTGACAATTGCCATGCTTAAAAATGGTGGTTGGGTGCTTGAACTAAAGCTTGTTGAATGTGCTTTAGTTTAAGATCCTCCAATGCCATTTTAAGTGTGGGAACACTGATACGGCAGATGTGGTGGCACTTTAGAGTGGCTCTTGGAAGTGCTCCAATTAAAGTGCCAACTCCCCACCCCTGGAGCACATGTAAGTGCCTAGAGTTTTTAAGTAATGTTTAATGTGCGTTAGCTTATTTTAATGTGCATTAACTAAATAGCATGTTTTTTTCAGTGACGCTTTCATGTGCATTAAAACAGGCTAATGAGCATTAAAGTGCACATGGAGATGCACCCAGACAAAGAGATCTTGTTTACTGAGATAAGCCTCCTATTGCAAAGGGAAGGGATTTCAGCTTCTGATATGACTGCTTTGTCCTTCATCTTGTGTAATCACAAAGGTGTTAAGAGATAATAATGCCACATTACTTCTCATAGATAATTTATTTTCCTGTGGATATATAAGGTTATACATACATACATATATACATGTATATGTATGCATGCATGTGTGTGTGTATATGTATGTATATAAACCAGCATCACCTACTGTGGGATACTTGGCATACAATTTTCCTCTTTGAATAACAATGACTAAAAAAGGTCCACATTTATAGTTTTACAAAATACAACAACAAATGAATAACAAACAATATATGATATCCTTACAAAGAAAAATGATATGGTTGTTATATATATACACATTTTGTTGCTCCTCAGTAGTGAATAAGCTGCTAACCAATTTCACGATCCCTGGGGCTCCTTATATTCTGAGTGTGGTTAGCAGAGAATTGAATCTACTTCTCTGGAGTCTCTGGATGGATCCAATGCACTTTGCTATTTCTTCTTCCCAGCAGATGCTCAGAGCAGGATGCACGTTTCTCTGGCTGAGAGAAAAGTCATCCAAATTCCCCTCCCCTCAACCTCTTTCAGTTCCTGGGACACTGGACAGATTTGTTACCCCTCTGCCAGCAACTCAGAGCTCACCCAGCCCTGATCGTTTAATGTTTTCAGCAGCACAGCCTGTTTCAGTCAACTCTGTTTGCAAACAGCTCTCTCAGCACACTCCCCTCAGGGCCAAACTGCCCCCCATGCCATCCAACCTGGCTGATAGGACAGAGGGTTTTGTTCTTCCTCTTGACCTCACTGGAACACACAACATGGCTATCGGCTACCACCAGATCCCAACCGAGACTGCTCAAGATGGTCTCGCTGACTTTCCTAGGATATTACACTACACACTGTGGAATAGGCATGTTTCTCTACAGCCACTAAGAGTATCATTGTACCTTTCTGCTGCAAGGTTTCACAAGGATTGAGGCAGGAGGGGCGAGGGTGAAGATATAGGGAACTTTTCTTCATTTCTCTGGGCAAAACTTCCACCTCTGCTCTCCCCAAGACTGCTCATTCTGTGCACCCTTCAGCTTGCAGGGAAGAGCCAGGGTCATGGCTTGCTCTGCTGCAGGTGCTATGCTTGCTGCATCCCCTAACAGGATGTGGCAGAAAGAATACATCATCTGTACTCCATGAAATTCAAAGGAAGGAACCTCTCTTAGTTCTTCCTACAACTCCTATTAGGAAGGAGCAACTTACCTCCTTGAAACTGGGGCTGAAAAACACAACTGAGTCCACAATGCACCATAACTGCAAGATTTCCTTTTTTTGGACCTTCAGGAAATTATGCAAAAGTCTATTTTTCTAGTGTTTAGTGAACACATATTAAACTAGGGAGAGCTGCAACAGAAGTGGTGGGGGGGGGGGTGGGGGGGAGGGGGGGGGACCAGACTGCCATTATTTAAATACTTGCCTTTCTGTTGAGCATTTCTCTCCCTTAGCCTATTATACAGGGATCCTAGTCCTACCACTATCATATATTGAATACACAGTTTATTCTAAAAGGGAAATGCAGATCACTTTTACAAGTATTAACAATTCCTTGATATTTTGCACAGGGGAATCCAAATGCTTTAAGGAAACAATATAAGTCTTTAATACCTTGCCAGTTCAGATGTGTCCAATGGGGGTGGTACATGAATAAAGGAGGTTACTTTAAGAAGCCATGATTGTTGTGAATATGGCTGATATGGCATAAGGCTGATACCACTAGTTTGGGATGAATAAGATAGGTATGATCTATAGATAAAAACAATGAGTAGGAGCCTGATACAATGCCATTGAAGTACACGAGGAGACTCCTGTCAATTCCAATGGGAATTGTATCGAGTTCTAAGCAAACTACCTGCATGAAAAAACAGATATATTTATCTAAAAAAATGAATCTGAGAAAGGAATGCACCCGAGTAACTGAGTTTTATTGTGGAAATGTATAAACACCAAGCAAATCTGTAATAAATGTATATTTTCTTTACCTGTAAGTAGACACCTTGTGACATTTAGGTCATTTCTATCCACTGTGGTGAATATCTGTGATCATTCTTTTAGAGTTACATATTGTACAGCCATTTACTTTAGCTAGTAATAGATTAGGAAGAGATCACATATGAAAGATAACCACATTTAAAGGTTGCATGTCACATATGCTGACACATTTCTTCAGTATAGCATATTTCTTGCCCTGGATTAAACTGAGGTAGAAATTGGTTGATAAATCTTTTAAACCAGTATATGTATATAGTGGTATAATAGTAGAGGAAGAAAATTTTCCTTGGTATCATCAGATTCAGCCAGATCAGGAACAATTGAAGAGTGGGTATTGAAGCTTTTTTGCTTCCCCTCCCTGCACATCCACTCCAGCACTTGAGCAATAACTGCTCAGCTCCATTTGCAGAGAGCAATAAAGAACAGCAAGTTGTTAGCAAATAATAAATAGAAGCCACTTTCTGCCACCTTGTCTTGCTCTCTATAAAAGACTGAACGTTAGTTCACAATCTTGAATATCTGTCACCACATCATCCGTCTTGCTTGAGTACCAAGACACAGTTAGTGGGTAATAAATGTCCTCTCACTGAAAGAGAGTGAATACCCCGTATACCAAGTTGTCATAGAATTTTCTGCTTCATGCAACATTTTATTATAAGTTAGTCTATATAGTTTTCATCACAGGTTGTTTGTTTAACCTCTGCTTCACGATGTATTTGTCAACCCAATTATATATTCCATGAATTCTATTTCAGCCAGAAAACATTAAAATGGCATTTATAAATCAAAATTTTATTTTTTTCCTCTTTTCTAATCTTTAATTTACCCATTCCTTTTTCATCTTTTCCCTGGGCTCTTTCACTTGGTTCCCACATATATGTTAGCCAGTGAAAGAGGTTGGCTGCAAATCCATTTCAGGATTCCTTTGAGACATGCCAAGACCAACCATTTAAACAATGTTGTCTCCTGGCTAAGCAATAAAAGGGTAATTTTCATGGCTGTTCTTTGCTTGCATGTGTGATGTGAGCTTTTCAATGTTACCCAATCAAATACCTGAAGACTAAAGTAGCAATAGCAAGATAATGACAGCAATTATTTCAGGGGGAGAAAAAAGGGGAGGAAAAAGGACAACTTTACAGCTGATCATGACTTTGGGGAGAAATTCGGAAAAAACAGATTGACTCTGAAAACATACTTGTGGTTTATTAAAAGTCCAAAATTGGCTGAAACACTTCAAATCTTAAGTGAAACTAAACGGTTGACTTTTTATGAGGTAACAAGCCAAACTCTGGAATTCATTGCCACACAAATCATTTGAGACAAACAGCTCAGGAGGGTTTAAGGCATTCCTCGCAGCAGCTTCACTAGTAGTGATCAAGACTTTTGAGACATCAGATTTCTCAAAGCAGGTTTTGTAAAACTATGGGTGTTACGCACTGTGGTACCAAGTCCTTTGTGACACCATATCAGAGACATTCATCCCATCTGCAAGTCCAAACCCATTCCTGTCCAGGTATCAATTTGTAACTATAGGTCAGACATAATCATCATTTCATATAAACTGCATTTCTGTGGTCAAGCCACCATCCAGCAGGATGCGACACACACAACTAGCCATTTTCAGGTGGAAGAGTACATTTTTCATAACTATGAATGGCCCACTCATTTTCTCATGCTATTGAAGGCTGCATTAGATCACTTGGCTTTCTGTGATTTTCAACTGCTCCTTTTTATGGCAAGAGATAAGATGATTTATGCAGAAGAGGGCTGGCTAGATCTCAGGCAATGGTGGGCCTCATGTCCTTGACATTAGTTTTAACAATGCTGCTATCATCAACGTCCTCCCAAAGGCCCTCCCAAAAATGAAGGGATCTGTTACCTGCTTTTTATGGTCCCCCAAAGACATAACTGGACTTCCAAACAGTCCACAATCTTTAAGAAAGATCAGTTACAGGTTGAGCCATACAGAATGGCCTCTATTGTTTTAGGTACATGTGTTGCTTGGAAAAGGCAAGGAAAGGGGCTGAATCTTACTTTGAAATGAAAATAATAGTTTTTTAAAGATTTCCAAGATTAGACTGGGGCTTGTGCCCAGATTCTTCATAATCCTAAAAGGTATCTCTGGAGGAAAACCAGATAAATGATGTTGTGTTCACTGCAGTGTCAGCTCAAGGTGTAGTTCAAATGTTGCCAATAGCCCGCTTCCTATCTACACCCAAAACTAAACCTCAAGTCAAGTGGTGTTTAAGCTTGAGCTAGCTGGCCTGTCAAGGAATGCTGATTGAAACTAGAGCGCTGCTGATGCTCCAACTGATTAATACAGCCGGGATGCAGCTTCTCTGTTCTGCTATTACAATCAACTCACAACATTCCTTTGCAACATGGATGCTCTTGCTTAAACTTGGAGAGGTGTTTGCTCAGCTTATCCACACTCAAGTTAACTCTGAAGTAATGATATACCCTTAGGTGACATCCTTTAAAATCAGGTCATTCACTGCTCCATTAATTTGGCAGCCAACATTATGAATTCTTTTTTTATCATTGAAAAAACAGAAATGAAGCTATTACTAAGGTTTACAAGCATAGAGTTAACAGCAGTTAAGATGAAGAAAAACCCTTAGCATATGTGCAGTCAGAATGATTTCAATTCTAGTTTGTCCTGGAAGAATTTTAGAGGAAATGCTCCCTTAAGTAAACAAGAGGTAGACCTAATGATCCATATGTAGGGGTCACAGAAGGAATCACAGAGACTACTGATTAATGTATACATATGTTTGTAGTTCTGAATAAAAAACAGACAGTTGTTTCAGCTCAGTGCATATGCAACTAAATGAATTGCTTGGGAGAGAGAAATACATCCTACCTAGCCTGGCCAAATATTTCCCCCCTAAATACAACAATTGATTTGTAGCAAATTTATTTCTGTACCTAGACAATGCCAAGTTAACCACTTGCATCGCAGTATCCTAGTCCTATGCATTCTGCTTTCAACATTACCAGTTTACCCAACATTTGCCAAAGGAAAAAATGTTAGCACAGAGCTAAGTAGACATGTCTCGTCTTCCACAGGCCGGACAAGAAGCAATGGGCTTAAGTTACAACAAAGAAGATTTAGGTTAGATATTAGGAAGAACTTGCCAGCTATGAGGGTGTTTACAGGCTGAATCAGATTACCAGGAGACTTTGTGGGATCTTTGTTAAAATATTTTTAAATGCAGATCAGATAAACAGTTGTCTGGAAGGCTTTAGACAGGGATGATTTCCACCTTGGACTGGGGGTTGGTATTTAAATGACCTCCTAAGGTCCCTTCCAGCTAGGGTTGCCACCTCTATTTGAATCTATTCTGGGTTTCATCACATGACATAATGACGTTTATGCCTTTAAGTCAGGACAGCAAATGCACATTACTATTACATTTTTAAAACCCACTGGACTACTGTATAAATTTGGTTAAACATTTAATATTTATTTTAATGAATGCCTTACCATTCATCTCCCAGGTGACTCTCAGCAGTTTCCTGGAGATTTATATCTAATTCCTGGATTCTCCAGGGCAATTTTGGAGGGTTGGCAACCCTACTTCCAGCATTACTTTTTTTTTATTCTCTGTGAATGACATGTGGCCTCCATTTTCTCCTGAGTTGAAACTCTTGGAGAAGTACATAAAATAAATGAACAAACAATTATCAGATTAAGAGGGGAAAACTGTATTTAGGGTGACTCCTTCCTGTGGATCTCTTAATGAAACTTGTAATCTTGTGTATGTTTTCTAGATGTTAATGTACTTTAAACGGTTACCTTGTGTGATCTGGACTGTCTTGATATTTTTATCTTCTACAGAACTATGCACATAAAGATGCTTGACAAATAAAGTCCAATTAGAGGAATGTTGTGCAATTACCTGCCCTGGAAATCTTCAAGAGGAGACTGGACAGTCCCGTTGCTGGGGTCACCTGGCCCCAGTTCTTCCTGGCTAGTGCAGGGGGCTGGACCCGGTGATCTTCCGAGGTCACTTACAGCCCCTTACAATCTCTGAGTCTACAATAATGATTCATTCCAGTAATCAGATATAAATTTCAGTAACGCATAGAAGTGCCAGATAAAGACACACAGCTTGTGCCTGGACTGACAAAACTAAAAGATAATAAAGGAGTTCAGCTTCTTAGACCAATTCCAGGATTTGAAAATAATGGTAGGTTACAGTCAACACCTAAGCAAATACCAACCAATTCTTTTACAAACGTTACACATTGAAAACTGTTGGCATGTAGGTAGGAGTATAGCACAAAAGCAGAGTGAAGGGGCTTCCTGCTGTACTGCCAATCCTTTACTTCTGTGATGCCAGGAAGGTAATTCTTGTACGAACTGATCCAGATAAGCAGAAGATTATTATAATTTTGTGATGGTCAACTGAAGTGAATTGCATACCATTTCCGGATGCAGACTGACGCTAGAACATGTTATGTTACAATCTGTGCTAATAAAAAAATGTACAGATTAGATTGCTTTAAACTGTTCATTAACCATGTTAGTAATGTTAGCTAATGGTTGTACATATGATAAATACTTAAACTGGGATGCCAATAAGATGTCAAAATCTGTAGTTCTGTCTGATGCAATATGATCTGAAAGCAGACTGTGTTTCCTGGTAATGTCTTGATTGTTGCTCATACCATATTTAAATACCTTTTGAAAGCGACTCATACAAAATTTGCAAATGATCCAGGAAACAGAACTCTGAGAGAACTGAGAGGGACATAAAGGCAATATCTATGTATTGTTACAATATAAGACAGGCTGCTGCTAAAAAAATTGGAATGCCAGAGAATGTCACAGTACATGAAAAGTGCCTGGATTAAACATATTAATATATCCAAGGGAATATGAACTTTCTCCTTGAAAAGAAATTGCCATACAGAATCTAAAAAAAGTTTACGAGATAAGGTTATTGTTCCAACAGAAACATCTCACATATCCTTCGTCAGACCTCAATATGGGTATTTGGGCATTAGTAACAGTTATGAAGCAAAGGTGTCTGTTTTGTGGCCAGAGAGTAGGAAATGCAGACATATTATTCATGATATGATTGTAGTCAGTTGTGAGTTTTGCTCCTAAAGCCAGCTTTAGAGACCATTAATAATCACTCAGACCCTGAAGAGAGCAGGAACTGACATCTGTGAGCTAAAGGGAGAAGATACGTGGTTGCAGTTGCCTACTTTTCCAGATAGTTAGAGATCACACACTTACTAGCTCAAGTATCATAAATCAAGCAAAGAATATGCTGGCAAAGTGGAGAAGTCCAGATGAAATTATCACAATCCAAAGCCCACAGTTTGACATGGAAGAATACATTTAATTTATGGACATGTATAACAATTGCCACATTGCAAACAGTCTAGGTTATCCTCAGATGAATGGGAAGGCCGAGAGGAACGTGCAATCTGCAGAGTATATTCTGAAACAAGCTAGCTTAATTTATCTCACTATAGAACAGCTCTCATATACACAGCTCTTCTCGTGTGGAAATAACTGTGAGCATGCCCTACGATTCTCAGAACTATTTCTTCTGCACTAAAACAAGTCAAACACACGGGCAGAAAAAAACACCTTGAAGCATCACTTTGACTAAATAAACACAGTAAGGACACTACCTAAATTGTGTAAGGGTGTGGCTATACGAAGTTGCCACAGTTTAGAGCAGGGAAAAGCAACCCCTGGCATGCGTGCCAATTACCAGAGACATTTTCCTCGGCACATTAGGAGGTGTGCTGAGGAAAATGTTTTAAAAAAATGTTTTTTAAGTTGCTGCTTTGAGCAATCTGGAGCCACCATGGGGCCCAGCGCTGCAGTAGGCACCAGGGGTGGGGTATGGAGAACACAGGCAGGGATGAACTCTGCGGTCTGCTGACCACCCCCGTGTCGGTGCTGGTGCTGAGCACTTCACAAACTCAGCCGCAGACATGGAGGCGGGGGCAGCAAAGCACAGGCTGTGTCCTTGCCCTTGCCCTTGCCCTTGTTCTCCTGCCCCCCAACCCCCAGGGCCTGCTGGGTGTGGGGGGGAGAGGGGAAGGGAAACCAGCAGCAGCGGTGGCAGCCACTGCCTTGTATACCCGATGCCTGCACTGTGCGCCTACATTGCTGGGGAAGAGGGGGGGCTGGTCCTTGTAGTTTCTTCCTCCTCTTTC
>NW_005842453.1:110468-117644 GCF_000455745.1 Alligator sinensis | reverse complement strand
CTTTCCCTTCCTCTTGTTTTAAGGACCTACCAAATTCATGGCAGAAGTGGCGTGCATGGCAGCACCTCTAATTGTGCAGGTTCCCCCCATGTATCCCTTTGCCACTGATTGGTGGAGGGGCTGTACTTGCAGCTCACTCCTGATTGGCAGGGAGGTGAAAACTGCAGTTTAAAATTTGGTGCCATTTTTGTCTTCCAACCGCCGATTGGCCAAGGGGCCCCAGAAGCCCTGCTGCTTGCTGCTGACCAGCAGAGAGGCTAAAACAATGCCATGTTTAGTATGAGATCCAATTAAAGAATTAATTATTGAAGGTTTGCCGTGAATTTGCCCCTCTCACTGCTACAGTAGGAAAAATAAATCGGGGGGGTGGGAAATCAGGTGGCCCCCTTGCCCTTTGTCCCCCTCCAAGTTCTTCTCCCTGCAGCCCCTTCTCCCCTCCCGCCTGACCATCAGAACCTGCTCTCCCTGAGCTCATGGAAGTAAGGAGCAAATTTGAAAATACTGACCTTGAAATAAATAGGTCTGTAGTAACTTGCATACAGAGAAATTATTACAGGTACCCATAGAATAAGTTCATCCAGGATGGATGCATTTTACCTTTTGCTGCAAGTTTTAGCACAGCTACTCCATAAACATACTTAAGCAGCACTTACATATAGAAAAGCTATGCATGATATTAGTCCAAAGTCAAAAGGCTCATGATTTACCATCTAATTCACCGGGCTGGACCCCAACAGAATCAATAGCGGTTCAAGCTGTGGTGAGCCCGTAGCTCAGCACCACTCATATATACTCCACATACCCCCCCACAAAGGATCCACATGCTAATTAGTCCTCCACTCATGCCTGGACCTGGGTCATGGTTTTTTCTCCATGCTGATTGGGGGTGGAAAATCTTGTTTTCTGACTGAGTAAATCCAGTGTGTGTGTCGCGGAGTGGGGGTGGAGGTAGGCAGGAGAAAGTCCCTCATCTTATATTCACATATAAGGAAACTTCATAAAATACATTGTCTATCATTAAACTGCTGCCAAAAGTAGCATGTGGTCAGTAATGGAAACCAACTATAAAGCTGATCAAATGCAGCCAACATTGAGCATGACTATATTGCTGGGGGAGGAGGGTGGCTGGGGGGAGTGGGGTGCTGGGGGGAGGTGCCAGGTATCGTGGGGCCTCTGCAGGGCATGCTAGGAAATCTGGTCATCTCAACTGACAGCAAAGCTGACTTATTCAACAATTTCTTTGCCTCCGTATTTCTGAGGAGGGACCTGGACATCTCCCCCAGTGGGACCCCCGAGGGCCCTGTGGGTGGCACACCCAGGCCTAGGGTAAATGAGGACCTTGTCAGGGAACTTCTGGAGGGACTAGACATATTTAAATCTGCAGATCCTGATGATCTCCACCCCAGAGTGCTGAGGAAACTAGCAGGGGTTATTGCGGGACCTCTTGCATGGCTCTATGAGCACTCATGGTGCTTGGGCGATGTGCCGGAGGACTAGAAAAGGACCAATGCACACCCAGGCCTAGGGTAAATGAGGACCTTGTCAGGGAACTTCTGGAGGGACTAGACATATTTAAATCTGCAGATCCTGATGATCTCCACCCCAGAGTGCTGAGGAAACTAGCAGGGGTTATTGCGGGACCTCTTGCATGGCTCTATGAGCACTCATGGTGCTTGGGCGATGTGCCGGAGGACTAGAAAAGGACCAATGCGGTCCCCATCTTCAAAAAAAGGGAGGAAGGAGGACCCAGGAAACTATAGGCCCATGAGTCTTACCTCGGTCCTGGGGAAACTTTTTGAGAGAATTATCCTGGCACATGTCCATGAGGGGCCAGCAGAGGAGGCTATGCTTAGGGGCAACCAGCATGGGTTCATTAGGGGCAGGTCTTGTCAAACCAACCTGGTGACCGTCTATGACCAGGTCATCAAGTCCTTGGATGCTGGTGTCGCAGTGGATATAGTCTTTCTGGACTTCAGGAAGGCCTTTGACACAGTCTCTCACCCCATTCTCATTAAGTAACTAGGAGACGGTGGTGTTGATGCCTACACGGTCAGATGGGTCACTAACTGGCTGGTGGGCTGCACCCAGAGAGTGGTAGTGGATGGGTCTTATTTGACTTAGAGGGATGTGGGCAGTGGGGTCCCCCAGGGCTCGGTCCTCGGGCCCGCACTATTCAACATCTTCATCAGTGACTTGGACGAGGGGGTAAAAAGCACCCTGTTCAAATTCGCAGATGACACTAAGATGTGGGGTGAAGTGGGTACACTAGAAGGGAGGAATAGGCTGCAATCGGATCTAGACAGATTACAGGAGTGGGCCAATGAGAACAGGATGGGGTTCAACACTGACAAGTGCAGGGTAATGCACCTGGGAAGGAAGAACCAGCGGCATACCTGCAGGCTGGGGAACTCCCTTCTTGTCAATGTCGAGACAGAGGCAGAAAAGGATCTTGGAGTCATTATTGATGCCAGAATGATCATGGGCCGACCATGTGGGGACACAGGCAGGAAGGCCAACCATACTTTGTCGTGCATCCACAGATGCATCTCAAGCAGGTCTAAGGAGGTCATCCTCCCCCTCTATGCTACAATAGTCAGGCCGCAGTTGGAGTACTGCATCCAGTTCTGGGCGCCACACTTCAGGAGGGATGTGGACAGTATGGAGAGGGTCCAAAGGAGGGCCACCCGCATGATCAGGGGGCAGCAGGGCAGGCACTATAAGGAGAGGCTAAGGGACCTGAAACTGTTTAGCCTCCACAAGAGAAGGCTGAGGGGGGATCTAGTGGCAGTTTACAAACTAGTCAATTGGGACCAGCAGGCATTGGGAGAGTCCCTGTTCCCCCGAGCACTCCCGGGAATTATAAGAAACAACGGACACAAGCTAATGGAGGGTAGATTCAGGCTAGATATTAGGAGGTGCTACTTCACTGTCAGGGCGGCTAGGATCTGGAACCAACTTCCAAGAGAAGTGGTGCTGGCTCCTACCTTCGGGGTCTTTAAAAGAAGGCTGGACAAACATCTGCCCAGGGTCTTTTGACCAAGTACTCTTTCCTGCCACAGCAGGGGGTCGGACTTGATGATCTGGGGGGTGATCTGATGGCCACCTACAAGTTTATCAGGGGTGACCACCAGCATCTGGGGGAACGTTTGTTCACCAGAGCGCCCCACGGGATGACGAGGTCGAATGGTCACAAACTACTTCAAGATTGTTTCAGGCTGGACATAAGGAAGAACTTCTTTACTGTCCGAGCCCCCAAGGTCTGGAACAGCCTGCCACCGGAGGTGGTTCAAGCGCCTTCATTGAACACCTTCAAGATGAAACTGGATGCTTATCTTGCTGGGATCCTATGACCCTAGCTGACTTCCTGCCCTTTGGGCGGGGGGCTGGACTCGATGATCTTCCGAGGTCCCTTCCAGCCCTGATGTCTATGAAATCTATGAAATCTGCTCAGGTCCCTTCCGACCCTACCAACTATGAAACTATAAAAATACATGGTTCGTATTGGGTTAACACGTACACACACACACACACACACATATTACACACACCTTACTTTGATTAGTCTGTCAGGAGCAAATCTACCCTGTCTTCTACTTGACTTAAGACTAACATGGCTAACTGTCTCACCATAGTCACTGTCAAAGCCATGTAAAATGCAAAAAATTAATATAGAAAATATTTACTATTAATAGCATTGTTGTGCTTTGTTTGTCTGTATTCCCAGAATGTTTGTATTTAGGCTAAGTGTAACGGTGAAATATAGTCCCACAATGCATTTCACATAAAATAAGGTGGTCTTGAGATTGAAGCTTATCTATAACTTGGGTAAGATACCAAAAACGTGACTCTACTGATATTGGCAACAGCAGTTTGTACCAGGGACTTACCACAAGGCAACTATCTGGTTGGCAAGTTTGGGATAGTAACAAAGATACCCTGAAGTAAGTGGGGAAACAGAAGAACTAGAGGAAGCGCAAGCAGGATGGGGCAACAGGGAAGGTGCTCTCATACTTCCTGAGAAATCAGGGCCATGAATGGTGTGTGCCCCCACTGGTTGGGGGAAGCACAGCTGCGCTGGTGGCAGTGGGAGCGTGGTGGTGGGAGTATGGCTGCGGTAAGCATGGAGGGAGGGTGGCAAGCACTGACCAGGGGTTGGTGACCATCCACAGGTGCCACTGACAGTGTCTGTGGCACCTTTTTGCAGGGGATACACCACCACACTCAGGGGGTGCACATGTACCTGCGTGCACCCTTTACGCATCACCCTGATCAGGGCAATCAGCTAGTTACTAGGGCTATGCAAAGCTTTGGATCGCGATTCGGATTCGGAGATGATTCAGATGATTCAGAGGCCGAATCTATGAAACTGAATTGAATCACTAGAAGCTTTAAGCTTTCCAAATCGATCCGGAAAAGATTTGGAAAAGATCCCGCGATTCAGAGATTTGTCCATAGGGTATAATGGGAAATCAATGAAATATCTATAACTTAGCTGTTTTTTGTCTGATGTGAATTCTGGTAGCTGCTGCTAAGTGCATGAAGCCTGCCAGGTTTCGATGTGACCAGTGCAGGGGTTTCTGGGAAACTGTACCTCAAATACTGAAAGTAAAACTCATGTCACGTGTGTGTGTTAAGCCACAGCAGGGTGAAAACTGCAGGGATGGTAGCACTAGCTGAGGCCAACCTAGTGACAGAGGATGCAGAAAAGGCTGAAGTGCTGAATGCCTTTTTTGCCTCAGTCTTCACTGGCAAGGTCAGTTCCAGACTACTGCAATAGGCAGCACAATTTGAGGAGGAGGTGACCAGCCCTCAGTGGTGAAAGAATAGGTTAGGGACTACTTAGAAAAGCTGGATGTGTACAAGTCTATGTCAGCAGATGGGATGCACCCAAGGGTGCTGAGGGAGTTGGCTGATGCGATTGCAGAGCCATTGGCCATCATCTTTGAAAACTCATGGAGATCAGGAGAGGTCCCAGATGACTGGAAAAGAGCAAACAGAGTGTCCATGTTTAAGAAAGGGAAAAAGGACAATCCAGGGAACTACAGACTGGTCAGCCTCACCTCAGACCCTGGAAACATTATGATGGAGCAGATCCTCAATGAATCCATTTCCAAGCACTTGGAAGAGAAGTAGGTGATTAGGAACAGTTGGCATGGATTCACCAAGGGCAAGTCATGCCTGACCAACCTGGTTGCCTTCTAAGGTGAGATGTCTGGGTCTGTGGATGAGGGGAGACCTTGATTTTAGCAAGGCTTTTGATATGGTCTCCCATATCATTCTTGCAGAGAACTAAAGAAGTGCTAAGGAAGTACAGGCTGGATGAATGGACTGTAAAATGGATAGAAAACTGGCTGGGGCATCGGGCTCAGAGAGTAGTAATCAATGGCTCAATGTCTAGTTGGCAGCCAGTATCAAGTGAAGTGCCCCAGGGGTCATTCCTGGGGCCAGTTTTGTTCAATGTCTTCATCAACAACCTGGAAGATGACATAGAGTGCACCCTCAGCAAGTTTGCAGATGACACCAAGCCAGGGGAAGTAGTAGATTTGCTGAAGGGTAGGGCTAGGATTCAGGGTGACCTAGACAAATTGGAGGCTAGGATTCAGAGTGACCTAGACAAATTGGAGGCTAGGATTCAGAGTGACCTAGACAAATTGGAGGCTAGGATTCAGAGTGACCTAGACAAATTGGAGGCTAGGATTCAGAGTGACCTAGACAAATTGGAGGCTAGGATTCAGAGTGACCTAGACAAATTGGAGGCTAGGATTCAGAGTGACCTAGACAAATTGGAGGCTAGGATTCAGAGTGACCTAGACAAATTGGAGGCTAGGATTCAGAGTGACCTAGACAAATTGGAGGCTAGGATTCAGAGTGACCTAGACAAATTGGAGGCTAGGATTCAGAGTGACCTAGACAAATTGGAGGCTAGGATTCAGAGTGACCTAGACAAATTGGAGGCTAGGATTCAGAGTGACCTAGACAAATTGGAGGCTAGGATTCAGAGTGACCTAGACAAATTGGAGGCTAGGATTCAGAGTGACCTAGACAAATTGGAGGCTAGGATTCAGAGTGACCTAGACAAATTGGAGGCTAGGATTCAGAGTGACCTAGACAAATTGGAGGCTAGGATTCAGAGTGACCTAGACAAATTGGAGGCTAGGATTCAGAGTGACCTAGACAAATTGGAGGCTAGGATTCAGAGTGACCTAGACAAATTGGAGGCTAGGATTCAGAGTGACCTAGACAAATTGGAGGCTAGGATTCAGAGTGACCTAGACAAATTGGAGGCTAGGATTCAGAGTGACCTAGACAAATTGGAGGCTAGGATTCAGAGTGACCTAGACAAATTGGAGGCTAGGATTCAGAGTGACCTAGACAAATTGGAGGCTAGGATTCAGAATGACCTAGACAAATTGGAGGATTGGGCCAAAAGGAATGTCATGAGGTTCAATAAGGACAAGTACAAAGTCCTGCACTTAGGACAGAACAATTCCATGCACCAGTACAGGCTGGGGGCTGACTGGCTGGGCAGCAGCTCTGCAGAAAAGGACCTGGGGTTACAGTGGACAAGAAGCTGAATATGAGCCAACAGTGTGCCCTTTTTGACAAGTAGGCTAACGGCATACTGGACTGCATTGGTAGGTGTGTTGCTAGTAAATCAAGGGAAGTGATTATTCTCCTCTATTCAGCACTAGTGAGGCCACATCTGGAGTACTGTGTCCAGTTTGGGGCCCGCCACTACAGAAAGGATGTGGACAAATTGGAGAGAGTCCAGTGGAGGGCAACAAAAATAGTGAGGGGGCTGGAGGACAAGACCTATGAGGAAAGACTGAGGGGTTGCGCTCTATGTCAGTGAGCAATATACGTCAACCCTCATCAAGACGGAATCCAAGAATGAGGAGGTAGAAGGATTGTGGGTTAGGCTACATGGTGGACAAGGAGAAAGGGATTTGGTGGTAGGGGTCTGCTACAGACCCCCACATCAAGGGGAAGAAAGGGATTCGGGGCTCCTGAGGCAACTCTCGGAGACCATAAAAGCTAAAGAGGCGGTAGTCATGGGGGACCTAAACTACCCGGACATCTGCTGGGAGTCACAGACAGCAAAGTCCCACCGCTCACGCAGGTTTCTAACCTGTGTACAGGACCTCCACCTGACACAGGAGGTACACGGTCCCACTA
>NW_005842453.1:68465-109424 GCF_000455745.1 Alligator sinensis | reverse complement strand
TTCAAGAGGGATGCGGATAACCTGGAGAGGGTTCAGAGAAGGGCCACTCGTATGGTTAAGGGCCTTACAGACCAAGCCCTACG
This sequence comes from Alligator sinensis, assembly GCF_000455745.1. NCBI lineage: Eukaryota > Metazoa > Chordata > Crocodylia > Alligatoridae > Alligator > Alligator sinensis. The sequence continues at coordinate 109,341 of NW_005842453.1, read as the reverse complement.
AGGAGAGACTAGAGAACCTGGACCTTTTCAGCCTCCGCAAGAGAAGGTTGAGAGGCGACCTTGTGGCTGCCTATAAGTTATCACGGGGGCACAGAAGGGAATTGGTGAGTATTTATTCACCAAGGCGCCCCCGGGGGTTACAAGAAATAATGGCCACAAGCTAGCAGAGAGCAGATTTAGATTGGACATTAGGAAGAACTTCTTCACAGTTCGAGTAGCCAAGGTCTGGAACGGGCTCCCTAGGGAGGTGGTGCTCTCCCCTACCCTGGGGGTCTTCAAGAGGAGGTTTCCTCAAGAGGAGGTTGGATATGCATCTAGCTGGGGTCATACAGACTCAGCACTCTTTCCTGCCTATGCAGGGGGTCGGATTCGATGATCTATTGAGGTCCCTTCCGACCCTAACATCTATGAATCTATGGAACTGGGTTTATTTAGTTTAGAGATGAGGAGACTAAGAGGGGACTTCATAGCAGTCTTCAACTACCTAAAAGGTAGTTGAAAGAGGATTTAGCTGAACTCTTTTCAGTGATGGCAGATGACAGAACAAGAAGCAATGGTCTCAAGTTGCAGCAAGGGAAGTTTAGGTTATATATTAGGAAGAATTTTCTCACTAGGAGGGTAGTAAAATACTGGAACAGGTTACCCAGAGAAGTGGTGGAAGCTCCATCGTTGGAGATTTTCAAAACCTGGCTAGACAAAGCTTTGGCTGGGATGATCTAGCTGGGGATGGTCTTGATTTGAGCAATGGTTTGAGAATGGGTCCCTTCCTGAGGTCCCTTCCAACCATAATTTTCTTTGATTCTATCATTGATTTCAGCTAGTTGGAGTTCTGCAGATGTGCAATATTTAAGCCCAAATGTATTTAATACATGTTGGCCCTAGGTCAGCATTCAAGAGTGCCTCATCCCAGACTGAGGCATCTTGTGCTGGGGACTGTAAGTAATTGTCTGTACTTGGAGTCTACAATTAGGAAAGGGAGTCAAAGAGCTAGAGAAAGCTAGGATTATCATCTTGGTGAATGGGCTTTATGTGACTAGCCTGAAGGGTGCATAGAAATTTTATTCCCAAACCAGGAACTGAACCTGGATTTCCTGAGTCTGCATCTCTGGCCTTCCCCCAAAAATCTCCTGGAGCATTTTATTACTTAAAAAAATATTTCAGTATTGTCTAATACTGAATGACCAGTTGTCTACAACTATTAGAAGTGGAAGTAGTACCAGTGAAGCAATCTATTTGAATAAATGCATGATTTTTCACCTGACAATGTTCCACCTTTTAAATTATACGCACAATGATTTTAACCCCAGAGGGAATTAAAAGAGCTAATAAACTGTCCTAAAAGTCTGTAGAATGTGGTCCATGCTGTAGAAGCTCCTTAGCTCTGTTTCATTCATTTGGCATGAAATGATCAAAAATTAGTTTTCTGCAGTCTATTTTACTATTCTGGCATACAAAGAAATGATTATTTCATGACATAGCAACATGCAGTATTAAATCAGGGTCCCTCCCCCTCCCCGACTCTTGGGCTTCTGGAAAATGCCAGTGTTTACCTTTGCTGAAATGTTATATTATTGTATTCTGAGATGCGTGGAACTTTGAACCCACCTTTCCTGTGTCCTGCACCTGGCCGATGATTTGAAATGGTAATCTGCCACCAGGCCAAGAAGTCTGTTCATTAGAACAAGCTGTACAACTGCTTCAGGCTTACCAAGTGGAAGCAGATTAATTAATCATGTGTTTCTGATATAAAACCAAGGTGAAATTCTAGCATACATTGGCAAAATAACTTCTGCTTTTCCTAATCATAGAGGCTGCCTCTTAGTTAGACATTATGGAGATTGGAGAAGTCTATTTATTCTTTTTACAGTATTTCTTGTTCAGCTTTGATACAAAATGTGAGTCTGAACTGCAGTTCTTATTCATGCATAGCTTTTAAGACTAGAAACGACCATTATGATTAGGAAGCCTGACCTGCTGCATAATATACACTGAAGACCCCCACCCAAACTCATCAAGCCCATAACTCCTGAGTGAAGACATTTAGGGACACATCCTACTCTATCTACTAACCACCTGGGGTCGCAACATCAGGGAATGGGGTTGGGGGTGAAGGGCTGTGGGTTGGGAGTGAAGGGCCATGCTGAGGTAATGGGGCTATAAATGTGCTAATGCTGAGGAAACGTTTGGGAAGCGCTGCTTTAGAATAAGTCACCAAAAAAGCAGCAAGGAGGTGGAGGATCCACTCACCTTTTCTATTCACAGCTTTTCAGAAACTGGAGCAAGGTAGAATCACACTTAGGGACCTTGTTATATAGTAATTTTGGGTGGCTCCTGGAGCTCTTAATCCCTTGGGTTGTCTATATATTAACACTTGAGCCTTGCTTCAAGCATTTGTTAGGTGCCTCAAAGGTACCCCACCCCAGGCCAGGATTATCTCTGACCCATGTTGTGACAGAAAGCCACCTTTGTCTCTCCCCAAAGTCTCTGCTCTGTGACAATTTGACAAGGATGGGCCCAGCAGAGAGAGACATCCTTACCCTATCTCTTTAGGTAACTTGAGCTGGACACATTCCTGAGGGAGAGGGGAAACCTGCTCCCTCTGCCTATGTGACTAGTGTCACATACCTGAGTGAGGGGCTTCCTTCCTGGTGGGCTAGAGTCTGCACGGCAACTAGTGATGTATTTCAAATTGGTTGGCTCACAGCCAACAGGTGCTGACCTCCATTGGACCAGGTAAATGAGGTCATAAGGGCTATATAAGTTAAGGACTGCCCAGGAGGTGGAGGCAGCAGCCATGAGTGTACCATCTGCACCATCTGAACCTGGCTCTCTCTCAAAACTCATGATCAAGGAACTGCCTGCCTCCAGAGGGATTCTCCAACTACCTCTGGATGATACTTGTAAGTAAGCTACCTGAGATCTAACTAGATCTATAGTTTGCAGTAATTCGGATGCGAGATCAAAGGCTACCCAGCCACAGGAGTTTGCTCTATGGGATTTTCTACCCCTACCCTTTGTAACCAATAAAGTTCTCCTTTGTTCCTAGTGTGGGAGACTAATTGGGAGTGGGGCTAGATTATGCCTTGGGGTCCCCTTGGTTTGGATAACTAAGGGAGACCGCTACTTGTGCTTCTGACTGAGGGAAGCATCCCAGCTTCTTGAAGTGAATCAAGTACCCTCGAGGGCTACTAGGCCTGTGTTTCCCAGGGTGCACAGAGCCAGAATTAAGTCCAGAGCCCTGGGTGGTGGCAGTGGAACCCCCAGGCTAGTGGGTGTGCTCCAGGAAGGGGGTCGGCCAGGCGTGAGGCACCCCCAGGGAGGCACTCGGAGCCTGGAAAGTGGTTGGATGCAGTGAGGTGGGTGGCTCAACACAGGAGTGCCCCCTACTGACCCACCACACGTTACCCAGCTCACGTTATACTACAAGGGAGCCACTCTAGGGTACACCTTAATGTACATTCCCCATCAGGTCCTCTCCTCTGCCCAGATCCCCACTTAATGCCTTCCCCTCCCACCCCCTGTTGCTTACTTGTGGCTGCTCGTGAGGTCTGTCCCAGAGGAGCAGGCAGGAAAGGTTTAACCTACCTGCTTGGACACTGCTACTGCTGCTGCTGCTCTCTGGGTGGGCTCAGCCCAGAGAAGAACAGCAGACCAGCAGCAGCAGTGGCAGCTGGGCAGGTAGGTTAACCCTTCCTTGCCTGCTCCCCTGGGACAGACATCACCGGCAGCCACAAGTGAGCCAGAAGTGGGGTGTGGGGGGGACTCTCAGGGGAGCCAGGGTGCAGGGGCAAAGCCTGGAATTGGAGTGGGAGGGAATACTTACCTTTAAGTTCTCCAGGTCCCTGCTGACCTGAACACATGACTGCTCCAAACTTGTGCTAGCACTAACAGCCATCAGCATTTGACCAGCTCACAGTGTAAGGTGTAAAAAGGCCCTTAGGTGATTATGTCCACTTAGACCCTAATAGGGGAAGTAGAATCTAGTCCTCAATCTCGATATAAAGGCTTCAAGTGTTAGAGAAACAGCCACATTCCTAAGCAAGTTGTTCCGATGGTTTTTTGTCCTTGCAATTAAAAATAGTAAATCTTACTTTTTAATTTGAATTTGTCTAGTTTCATCTTCCAGGGACTGGATCTTGTTATGCCTTTTTTTGTTAAAAAGGTTTCTGCTTTTAGTCTGTTCAGTCAGGTCTCCTCTCAGTCAGCGATGAGTTTACAGGTGTTATGTTTTAAGAAAGAAATTCTGGAGACCATGACCTGTGATCTTTCAAATCAGATTTCATTGACTTTTTCCACAAATCATACATAAAAACCTTCTTGGTTGGCCTTTGCTTCCCAAAGAGACACTCAGCATCTTGCATGATTTTAATCAAAGGGAAATTTGGGGCGTGCAGCAATTTTGGGACATCAGAATTAGTATAATTCTTAGTACAGAATGAGTATAGTTGGTGGTATAATTTCTTAATACATCAGTATTAGGAAACTGTTAAATCTTAATGGCAAAAAGATAATAGCAAAGAAGCAGATTAAGTGATCACAAGCCAAAGGATTTAAAAGGAATGGAAACATATTTTGCCAATATATAAAAACAGACATTAGCAAATGAAACAAGGGATGTGATTAATTAAAGTATTAAGAGCTGCTTAATTTATTACAGTAGTAGCAAGCTTCTATTTCAGCAGATACAAGTCTAAGATGCAAAATACATGTCCTGTTAAAAATTACATGTCCTGTTAAAAATTAACACATCCTGCATGCATTTTGAGCAAAGGGTTTTCTTTGGGCCCTAACAATCTAGTACTGAAGGGTGCATCCAGAGCTGTCAAATTACTATTCCAAATACTCTAAATCCAAGGATGTTTAAGCCTGTGTTGAGTGTTAAAAAACAAATAAACAATTTAACATGGAAAAAAAAAAAGAAAGGCAGAAAGCAGTTTGGACAATTATGAAAAATGAAAAGCTTGTAAAAATAGCTACTGATAAAAAGGAGGTAAGGGAATACTTGGGAAGTGCTGACAAAGACAAAACAGAACAGACTGGCAATTATAGCCTGAATATCTGAGCAAAAATCCTGGCAGTGTGATCTATGGGGCTGTGGGGAAGTGGTAGATGACCCATTTCTCATCATATTTACGACACTGGACAGAGCACTAGAAAACATAACATTGGGGATAATTTTACATGGGCTGGGACATTGATTAGATGAATTAACAGATTTTTTAAGTATTTGATTTCTATTAATTTCAGATTCCCATCTGTCTTTTACTTTGAAAGCCTCATCCAGTTTCTGGTTTCTTTCCTAAATATTCACTAATAATAGCACTTTACCAGTGGCCCATTAACAGAACTTTGGGTTTTATTAAAAAATAATAAATTGGCAGCTCAGTAAAGCTTTCTGTGTAGCATTCCTCATAAAAAGGAAAAGTAAAAATGTCTTCAACTGCAGCTGAAAAATTATTGAAATCTTTACCTGGGCTAATGCTACTGAGTTTAACAAAAAAACCACAAACCAACCCCCCCCAACCCCCAACTCTCATAGTTTCATAGTAGTTTCATCATGTTTTAAAGAACTTGGGACACTGGATGCCTTCTAGAACTAGTAAATTAGAGCGAACCCTTTCACTGATACTTCATCTATTTGCCTTGAATAGGTCTTGATCAAAGTTTGCTAATAATCTAGTAGCTGCTTGATCCACCTTCTAGCTTTGTTCAGTTCTAATTTATACTTCCCTTAATGTATATCACTTTTCTAGTGTGCTTCATCCGTAAGTAAAAGCATGTGTCAAATGTTTCCTATTTGTCTCCAGAAATTATATCTTTCTCTATTGACGTGTACTTATAATAAGGATGGCTGAACTTTAAAAAGTCTTGGGTACAATAGTTTAGGTATCTATCACTATTTGAACCTCTAAAGCCTGCAAACTTGGGCTGGCAATAATGAGAGACCAGGATTTCTAGTCAAGTTTCCAGCCCTTCTATCTGCTGTCCTAACTGGAAGTAGCAGGAGAAACACTTTACATTGTGACTTGGGTTCTCTGGTTCTGGTCCTGGCAAGATGCTAGAAATAAATCGTTCAGAGGAACGTACCAAATGTTTATCTCAAAGGGCAGGTCTCCCCCCTCTTCCCCCCCCCCCACTTTGTGCAAGGGCATGCGCTTGTAGAGGCACACCTAGCAGTGGCATAAATTTGTTCTGCTGCTTTGTGCCCCATTGCATGCCCCTGCACATGCACTTCAATGTGCAGCAAATTGTCCTGGGTAAGGGAGGCTGGGACCAGCAGCTGTGCTGGTCCCAGCAGTATTACCTAGTGTCCCGGTGCAGCAGGAGTACAGATCCAGCAGCTCGGAGCCTGGCCAGCAGCCAGAGTGTTGCTCTGGATGGTCAGTCCTCTGTTTGTTGCAGCATACACTATGGATGTGTGCTATACACTGCTTTTTTCCTGGAGTTTTGTTGGTTTTTTTTTTTTTGCTACCAGGATTTCCTGGTGGCAAATTTTGCCACCACACTGCAAATTTACGGCACACATTTTTGGGTTCCCTGCATGTGGTGACACAAACTGCATGCCCCTGTATGTGGGGATCTACCTAAACAGTCTGATTGTAGGTTAGTTGTTAAAATGGGTGAAGGTTCAGTGTTTGAGTGGGTTCTTATTTTATTAAAGATTAGTTCATCTATCCCTACCATGACATAATTTAAGAGTGCTTATTCATAACGTAGCAGATGCACAAATGCACCATTGGAATCACCGGAACCCAGGATATCTTCCCAGCTTTTATATTTTCATTTTAGAACCTTACTCTAATAGCATACAGGTAAAATATATATTAGCAACCTCAATGGACCTACAGTACTTCGGGATCAGTGGGTCCCCTGGTATGTTTGTTCTCTGAACCAACCATCTTTCATTATATGAATGACGACTTCTGCATAGGCTGTAATACCTGCAAACGTCATGATATCAATAGTTTCTGTAATAGTGAGGCAAAAGATCTGCAAGTTCAAAGCTAAGCTGGTAAACCTCAAACCTGTAAGTTTTGTCTTTATGGCACTTTGCAAATACAAAAACCTGCCACACAAAAACAAGCAGAGATGTATGTCTGAGGCAACAAAGAGCATCATCATTACAGTCATAGCTGTGCTAAAAAGTCATTTTATTTAGCTTGGAATACTGCTAGATACAGAGAAAGCTGCATACAATAGGACTCTGATTGCACATAGGGCTTTTCATAAGGTAGGTTCATACACCGATGGAGTGGGTTTTGAAGCTAAAGAACAGAATGCAGTGAAGAGTGAACAGAGAGAACTCGATTAAAGCTATGGTACTTTATGTTTCATAGTTTCATAGATGTCTGGGTCGGAAGGCACTTATTAGGTGAAGTCTGACCCCCTGACCTGGGCAGGAATGAATGCTGGGGTCAGATGACTCCAGCCAGGTGTCTGTCCAATCTCCTTTTAAATACCTCCAAGGAAGGAGACAGCACCACCTCCCTTGGAAGCGTATTCCATATTTTGGCATCCCTCACTGTAAAGAATTTTTTTCTGATGTCCAATCTGAATTTGCTCTCTTCCAGTTTGTGGACATTATTTCTAGTTACCGCGACGGACCTGCTGGTAAACATTGTATCCCCTATTTCTTGACTGGGAAGTCATTGGGTTAGAGCAGTAGGAGACAACTGTTTTGACCAGAAGGCCTTCTTCCTCCCCAAGGGCTACTTAATCCCCTTACCTTGCCTAATCAATTGCTCTGCTCCCTCTTCCCTTCCTTATCTGTTGTTCTGGTCTACTTTTCCTGCCTGATCCATCCATTTGCTCTCTTCCCTGTTTTCTACACTGTTCTCCCTGCCCCTTCCTGCACACCAAACAAAGTGGTTGTGTATGTCACTTGTGGCACATGTGCCCCACACTGACCACCCTGCACTGGAGAAATAGAGAAGAATCAAACTGGAGGCCATTGTCTAGATCCCAAACTATGGTATACATTCGCCAGGGGATATGCAAGACATCTCTGAGAGGATATGCAGGAGAAATTGTGTAATGGTGGATTTCATTTTCATTATAGTAATTCACATTTACTAAAGGGGTTAAAATATAAAACACATGCTGGTAGGAGTACATGGGCAGCTGGTAAATCTGGAAGTGGGTATGCAGTAAGAAAATGTTTGGGAACCTCTGGTCTAGGGAAAAATAAATATAGTTTAAGGATACTTGTAAGCGAATGGAAGTACTTAGTATATAACAATGTTTCATCTTTTTTATATCAGTCATTCCAAATTTTAAAAAAATGGCTTCTTAAAAAAATATCCCTTCTTAACTGTGTTCTAGCGAATTCTCCAAATACTGGGGTTTACAAAGACATTTTCTCTGTAACGTTTCCCTGTTACTGCCTACTACATGTTGTCCCCTTAAGTAGTTGGCACAGCCCTCTGCTGTGGGCCAGATAATAGCCTATACATATTCTTTCCAGTATAGATCAGGGGTGCTCAACCCATGGGTCAGATCCAGCCCCTGGTGCTCTGTTACTCAGCCAAGGGGCTGCCCATGGGTTCATAGAGAACCCCACAAGCCAGGACCCTGTGTATTAGATCAGGCTTGCAGAGTAGCATCAGGGCCAATCCTGGCATGCAGGGATGTGGGATCATACAGGACCCCAAAGCCTAATGTGGGATTTGGCAGAGGTGGTACTGGGCCCTCAGATCCCGATCCTGGCAGGCGGAGGCAGCCCAGAGGCCCTGTGGCCTTTTCCTGGTGCACAGGCAATCCAGCCTGCAGACTGGCCTATATACTGTATAAAATGTACAATCAGGAAAGAACCACTATGTCAGCACTGCTGTGTCTTTGTTCTATTGCATTTGTATTTGACATATTTTGTAGTTAGAAAATAGGTTTTCAAGTTGTGGCTGATGAAATTGTAGAAGTGTAAGAACTTATTCATTCATTAAGTTCTGCAAAACTTCCCACTGACTCCAGTCACAGTCTGACCTCTACAATGTAGTTTTTAACTCCAGCCAAATGCACTGACAAAAGTAGCTTAAGAGGAAGAAAAAATAAGAATGTTGTTGTAAGGGGTACAAGAACGGTACAAAATTCATAATATATTTATCTCACAGTGCACTGCTGCATGATATTACTCCACTTATAACTTTAGAAACAGTAGGCAACAGGGAGATTGTTCTCATTTAGGAGCACAAGAGGAAAATAGGTGGTAAATAAAAAGAGGAATTGAAGTGATAAGATAAACATAATGATGTTCATAACCATGACTTTACAGATATAATAATGATATGGCTACACTGTAGGGCAAGATCTTACTGTAACACTGATAAGCTAAGCCCTTTGTGTGTGCCCATGGATTGACATCCCATGCTGAAGCCCGTTGTGTCCTGTCTCCAGCCTTATAGTTAGCTAAGTTCATTAGTTTAAAGCTAGTGTGGATCACCGTTATTTATTATGCAGGCATAATGAGAAACATGACTTGTTACTCTATAAAACCAGCCTTTAAATCCCTTACTAGAAGAACCATGATTCTGCTTCTAATTTACACCCATTTTAAACTAGGAACTCCTGAACTATGTTGCTATATGTGAGGCAGCACTCAAAAGCACAGGTAGTGTATAGCAGAACCAAGTGTCACGTTTAAAGATTAGCAAAATGCGTTTATTCTGTCCATTCTTGTCAATATAATCCCAATGAATTAGATTTTAGAAAGTTCCAGGTTTGGACAGATCTAGATCTGAGAGATTACATGATGGACAAATTTCCACACTGGTTCACCCCCCTCTTTATCTATAACTCTGTTACATAGATTTGGAAGTGGAAAAACAAACCTCTACCATCTGCTCTATGTTATTTACAATGATTTCTCTAATTAGGTCCAATTAACTTGCTGTCAATGATTAAATGTAATGGGTAATAATAACTTGGCTTCATCATTACCACCAGTATTATTAACTCATTGATTGCAATAATTTCAAAAATTACCCATCAGAATAAAATATGTTTAGCACCTGGTTTGTCTTTTTAGGAACATCTGCTACAAATGTGTGATATATGTGGAATTTAATGTCTCTTGATCTGAAAGGGAAGCAAATAATCCTTACTTTGAGAGTCTGTACTGGCATGAATTTATTGTTAGACAACAAGAGGATCAAACAAAAAAATCAACCTAGAATTTACTGCTAGATTTGCAGAATTGTCAAAAAGGAATGGAGCTATCATATATTTTCTAGCTTGAATCTTCTTGTCCAGCAAGCTAGACGTTCTGTTTGAGCTATTTAAATTTATGTGCCTGTTTCATGCTGTCAGATGTGCACCCAGATGAATTAACAGGGAATGCTTAGATTGCTAGGAACTGACTATCTTTTACAGAGTTCTCAGTGCCTGGCCAAAGACAACAGCTTCTGTCAAATCCTCTGGAGTGTCTCGGTGATTGGCTGCAAGCAGGTCCTTCAGGTCCTGTCTCACCTCTACATATGCAGAACACAGTAAATGGAAGATTAATATTTTCTCCCCCTACCATCTTCAGCCAGCATTTCTCAACCCCACATCTTTGCCCTGCTGACTGTGCTGCTGGCTGCTTCTGAGCCCAGATTCCCTTGTCTGGCTCTGTGCTCCCATACAAACTAGTTGACATTTGTCTACATTGAACTGTATTTGCCATCTACTATATTTGCCATGTGCTGTAGGTCAAGTGTTGTGTTACTTGCAGTAACTGTAATACAATTCTGGTTTTCCTATAACCATATGGAAATGCCATGGAATAAATGCTGTCTGGAACAGCTCACAGACACTGTTCAGACAGTTAATGATTCTCCAGTCTTTTTAAGAATGCCAACTAGTTCCCCTTCCTGAAAACAATTTTTTTTTTGACCATCATGAATTAAAGAAACTTAATTCTGCCCTGATTTACATCCTATGGTGGGACCAGAAGAGGTGTAAATCAGGGCAAACTTTGGCTTGAGTTATATTTTCAATTTTCTTAAATCTCTCCTCAGAAATATTTAGGATCAGGATCTTAATTTCACTAACACCTCCCCCCCCCACCCCCCCAAAAAATCTGAATTTATGATTCCTGAAAACTGGAGTATTTGAAGAATACTAGTAAAATGTCTGACTGTTATTTATACACTAAATCTCTGCTTTTTGGCTTGCCAAATTTGAGGAGCATTCATTCTGGTTGAGTTTTTCTGTGGCTACAAATGTCTGAGCCACAGGTTTTTTTTTAAACTAACCCAGTGTTGGAAAAACAAGTGAGGCTTTGGCTGGTCTCAGCCCTTTTCTAACATTTCATTGCCCATATTCCCCAATTTTGACATCTGGAATATAAATTAGATTTTTTTTTAAATGTGTTTTATCAAAATTTCATTATTTGGCTATTGGACAAAATGCAGATTGGTAAGGTAATGCTTACTTAGGGTGATTATTTCACTGGGCAAGTAGCTTAATGTCTTCAGGAAATTTAGGAGTCTAGCCTTTAAACCTCTGCTCTTTTTCCTATGGTTGCTCCTAAGAAATGAATCTAAACAGACTTCTGCTTATTATTTTACTGTTTTCTTTACTGTGAAATGAGAATGTCTCTCAGCTGACTGACGGTTGGTTCTTCTATGCTATATGCTGTCCCTATATGCTTACTGCAAATCCTCACAGGGCTTTGGTGAAATTAGAAATGATCATTCACAGGTGTCAGGTTCCAGGTTTGCTCACCTCAGAAGTGTTGGGCTTTGGTGTCACGCCCAGATTAGTGCTGTGGCTAGGGACAGAAATTATACATAAACCAGTATAAGTGATTGGTGAACACAGCAGAACTTCAGTGCACATAAATCACTTTCAGAATTGCTGGAACTGGTTTAAGATAAACCTGGATATGTGTAGTATCAGATTTAAGAGATTTAGGTTAAATTGGTTTATTGAACTTCTGTCCCAGACCCCCTCCAGATTCAAGTTAACTCACAGTCCCGCAACATCCCAGGATGCTTTGCAGCTCCCCCACAAGACCCCCCTTGCAGGGTAGGAGAGCAAGCCTTGGCCCAAGCTATCTGCACCGCCAAGCAGGGAGGCGTGCTCTAATTCCCCCTGGCTCCTGGCTTAGGCCACTGCAAGCATGGGGCTGCATTTCCAGAATTAAAAGTGAATGTCTGTTCACTTGCTTATCAGTCCAACCTATGCAGCTTAGAGTAATCTGCAAAGATTGAATTGATTCAGCCTTGGGCTTTTTGACTATCTGTACTTAGCCTAAATGTGGTATAATGGGCCAGACCTCAGTTGAAGCTATGCTGAGTTACAGCATGTAAAGATTGTGGTTCACTTTTACACCCTTTATTCTGATACCACACACCCTCACCTGCTGTTTCCAGATATAAAGGTGTTTTATGAACACTACACTCCCTTGAAAAACATGCTATTGGAGTGACTCCATGCTTCCTCTGAATGTGCTCTTACCCCTACTGCTCTCCCCTTTTCTCTGCAGTCCCAGTTTGGGCATTTCTTGAGCCATCCCAACTTAACATTGGTATCCCAGAGATCAAATAACCCAAGCAGAAGACTGGATTTTTGTTGGGAGTACAGGTTAGTATCTACAGGGTCAATATAGAGTTTGAGCTGTTTGGGCCAAATTCACTCACTATAGTGTAAATCGTGAGAAATGCCATTGAAGGTAATTGGCTTAACACTATTCCATAATGGTAAGGAGAAGAATCAGATCCTTCATGAACACCTGAGAGTTATTCATTAGCTTTCCCACTCGTCCTCATAATTTTGTGAACTATGAGCTTATGGCTAAAACTGGGCAAAGTTCTTGTATGAACCATTTCATACAAGATCTCCAACCCAGGGTGCTGAGGGAATTAGCAGAGGTCATTGCGGGACCCCTGGCACAGCTTTACGAGCACTCATGGTGCTCTGGCATGGTGCCAGAGGACTGGAAAAGGGCCAATGTGGTCCCCATTTTCAAAAAAGGGAGGAAGGAGGACCCAGGAAACTATAGGCCAGCCAGTCTTACCTCAATCCTGTGTAAGCTTTTTGAGAGAATTATCCTGGCGCATGTCCGCGAGGGGCCAGCAGGAGAGGTTATGCTTAGGGGCAACCAACATGGGTTGATTAGAGGCAGGTCCTGTCAGACCAACCTGGTGGCCTTCTATGATCAGGTCACAAAATCCTTAGATTCAAGGGTAGCAGTGGATGTAGTCTTTCTGGACTTTAGGAAGGCCTTCAATGAAGCATGGAATATGTCTCTTACCCCATTCTCATTAAAAAACTAAGGGACTGTTGCGTCAACACCTACACAGTCAAATGAGTCACTAGTTGGCTGGAGGGCCGCACCCAGAGACTGGTGGTGGATGGCTCTTATTCAACCTGGAGGGATGTGGGCAGTGGGGTCCCCCAGGGCTCGGTCCTCGGGCCTGCACTGGTCAACATCTTTATCAGTGACTTGGACGAGGGAGAAAAAAGCACCCTGTTCAGATTCGCAGACGACACTAAGATGTCGGGCGAAGTGGGCACACTAGAAGGGAGGAATAGGCTGCAATCAGACCTAGACAGGTTACAGGGGTGGGCGGATGAGAACAGGATGGGTTTCAACAATGACAAGTGCAAGGTGCTGCACCTGGTGGGGAAGAACCAGCAGCATACCTACAGGCTGGGGAACTCCCTTCTTGTCAATGCAGAGGCAGAAAAGGATCTTGGAGTCATTATTGATGCCAAAATGAACATGGGCCAACAGTGTGGGGACGCGGTCAGGAAGGCCAACCACACCTTGTCATGCATCCACAGATGCATCTCGAGCAGGTCCAAGGAGGTGATCCTCCCCCTCTGTGTGACACTGGTCAGGCCGCAGCTGGAGTACTGCGTCCAGTTCTGGGCGCCGCACTTCAGGAGGGACGTGGACAACATGAAGAGGGTCCAAAGGAGGGCCACCCGCATGATCGGGGTCAGCAGGGCAGGCCCTACAAAGAGACGCTAAGGGACCTGAACCTGTTCAGCTTCCACAAGAGAAGGCTGAGGGGGGATCTAGTGGCAGTTTACAAACTAGTCAGGGGGACCAGCAGGCACTGGAGGAGTCCCTGTTCCCCTGAGCACTACCAGGAGTGACAAGAAATAACTGTTACAAGCTAGCAGAGGGTAGATTCAGGCTAGACATCATGAGGTGCTTCTTCACTATCAAGGTGGATAGGATCTGGAACCAACTTCCAAGAGAAGTGGTGCTGGCTCCTACCCTGGGGGTGTTTAAGAGGAGGTTAGATGAACACCTTGCTGGGGTCGTTTGACTCTTTCCTGCCATGGCAGGGGGTCAGACTTGATGATCTGCTCAGGTCCTTTCCGACCCTATCAACTATGAAACTATGGAACTATTTAATCAATAGGAAATTAGTTTTTTGGATTTAATATTTTTGTTGTGTAAAGTACCAGCTTTACACAGAAAACTGAAAGATAGTATTTCCCTCAAAAATCCCATATGCTAGAAAGCAAAATATTTGTATTTGAATATGCTGCTATACTGCTTCATTGGAGTTGTAATTTAGTTGCCTCATGTCCCAAGCTCTTTTCTATGGACAGGCTAGACTACATATCCCATGCTTCATCACCTCTTCATTCTTAGACTGCACATATGGTGTATTATGGGAATCAACGATCATTGTGTGTCATAGAAGATATAGTACTATCAGGAAATTTGGGGAAAATGAAGCTTGAGGCACCAAAACTATGACTACCAGAAGGTACCATAGTAGCGGTTAAAATACTTTGGTTTTTGGCCAAAATGTTTTGCTTTTCAATTTTTTGTTCTCTGTGGAAAAGAAAACCCTATCAGCTCTGGTGATGTCAGAGTAAATCTTTTCTTTTTCAATGAGGGTAATTCCTTTGCCCCTTTGTCTAATGTGAGCATAGGGAGGGAGGATTATTTTGAAATATAGGCTCCTAGTTTCTGTTCCCAGATCTGATATAGACTTCATGTATGGCTAGGGAGAAGTCCACATTTCTTTGTCTAAGTGTCCTTCTTTATAAAATTGGGATGATAATACTGTAGAGTTTATATGAGGCAAAAGAGATTAAGATTTCTGAAGCCCTTGGAAAATGCTAGCATTTAAGTCATCTCTATAGATATACAAAGATTATTATCTACTAGGAATCACACACAGCTTACTGGGCAGCATAATATATCAAAAAAGTTTCATAATTCATGAAAATAGTTACATATCGAGCTAGTCAATAGCCCCTCTTTACTACATTTTTGTACATGCCCCAAATAAGACACACACTTTGTTTTGAGAAAGCAGAACTCAAAAAGAGATTTTTCCTGTGTCATGGCCAAAAGCTGACTGAATGGAGCAGCTCACTCACCCTCAGCCAGCTCACTGGCTACTTTAGGCAAAAGCTAGAGTTTTAACTCTCTCACAGCTTAGGCAAAAGCTGCTGCCAATTCTGCAGAGGCTGCAAGAGGGTTAAAATGGGACTCCGTTCTTGCTGAATTCTGGTTGCAGAGAAGTGAGAAAAGCAACTTTCAGCTATACTTTTTGAAAAAAGTCTTTGAATATGGATCACATGCATTGCCAATGCCCAAATCACTGGTTTATAAAGAGTCAGGTCTTCCTGTTCACTTAGAAACCTTCCTTGCTAAACTGTCATAAGTTTCAACAAAGAAAAGACTTTTAAAAATATTTTGACCAGCTCAATTTAGCATATATTGTTCTATAATCTGGTCCTTTATCCTGCTGCCTTTTTCAGGCCAGTTAACTCAGCTATTAGTTCCTCGGGCAATTCAATTTCCACCAAACAAACTTCAGTCTAACAACACAGACAGGAAAACCAAAATCCTCCATCCTCTGGCCATTAAAAGGAAAGTGTGACTGTGACTTTCACTGTGACTTTTCCCCAGCACAACAGCCTAGCTTCTTCTCCTTGCAAGCTGGTCTTCCACTGCTGGCTTCCTTTTGCTTTCTCACGGCTGAATGGCCTTAACCAGGAGGGCTGCCACTTCTGAAGGGGACAGGCCATCCTGTTGCATAATTTTATTGCAGACCCATGCTAGTTAGGAAAAAGCCCAGGTATTCATTGTATTCTCATTCTCAAACACTGCACGCTACATACCTGGAGAAGGGACATGAATGAGACAGAGGACCTTGTCCTAACAGAGAAGAGGTGTTCTTTCAGTGGACTTTGTTGGGGTGACGCTTAAATCAGGAGTTAGATCTATTTGTGATATGAACTGGGCCCAACAAATCTGTTTTAGAGAAGCACCAGTATGAGATTCCCAGACAGGTTCATCATCGTGGTTTTTAAAAGAAGAACTTTTTTTTCTCTTGGCTATTATAGAATTCCTCCAAAAATTCCTATTTTCAATTGTTTATCCTAGATCTAATAAAACCCCTGTGTTTTGTTTCGGGGTTTGTTTTTTTTTGGTATTCTTGCTTAAGCTTTGTCCTTATTAAGTACAGCTGTCTAGTGTGTTGCTATTCTTGATACATTTTCCTTATGATCTCCCCTGGTTGAGGCCTCAGTGGATGTGTCCCCATGAGCAGGAACATGCGTTTGCCCCGGGACAAACAGCACCGGCACAATATGTGCCACTGCTACTTGTCTCTGGGGAAGACCCATGCACGCAGGCTCTGGCACACAGGACAGTGCCCTGAGTGGGATAGGGGAGGCTGGGGCCACCACCTGGGCTGGCCTTAGCAGCCTTAGCTGGGGTCCTCCGGGCGCTGCAGCCATGGCAATCCGGCAGCAGGGAGCCTGGCTAGTAGCCGGAGCATAGCTGTGGCTGGCCAGGCTCCAGTTTTGGGCAGCACACACTGCTGCCACATGCACTGCCCTGCTTGTTTTAGGCATGGGTTTTTTGACACTGGGATCTCCTGGATCAACCTCACCCCCCATGCTGCAAATTAGTAGTGTGGGGAAAGCCTGTATGTCTGGCACATATGGCACGTGGTGCTGCAGATGGGTCTCAGTGCCACATCCTGCATGTGTGGACTCACCTGGATGCACCCAGTGTGTTTTGTATGAACATACAGGTAGACATGACCCTTGTCCTAGAGAGATTACAGCCTAATTTGAGATGAGACTCGGGAGTAGGCAAGCAGGAAGAAGAAAGGAGGGTATTGAAAGTGAGATCATGAGGGGTGCTATTGCTCACCATGATCATCCCAAATCAACCTATATTTAAAAAAAATAAATAAATGAGCTAAATTGATGTACTATATGTTATGCTTGAGGAGGGAGTAACACCATCCTAGACTACTTCTCAATTCAGGGAATACTTGGACCTTCATTTCCAATAACTTAACCCTAATAACATATTCTTGTCTATATTATGTCTACTAGAGGACCCCAAGCTGACTGTTGAGCCATTCTACTTTTAACCCCCTACAAGTTTGCACAGTTATATTTCTTTCATATTCAGCCAGTTTTCTATCTGGCATCCTGTTTTGCCACCCGCTTCATGACCTCTTGGTTTATCCATTCGGTATGATTGAATTTTGCTGTGTCCGACCACTAAGTTTCCCTTTTCCTATCTTGACTGTGATGTCTTTAAGGAACTTCAGCAGATCAGGTCTATTATTTATTTATTACAGACATTTACATTTAAACATAACCTGCCTGATTCCATGCTGCCTACACTTAACCCAACCGCTTTCCCAGGTGTTCTTCCCACTACATACTTGAAAGTTTCCAAGATTTCCCTTACAACAGATGTTAAACTCACTGGTCTCTAGTTTCCTGGTCTTTAATCTCTTGACCCTTTTTAAAGTAATGGAGTTGTATTTGCCACTTTCTAATCCTCAGGAATCTCCCCCCATTTTTAAGAATGTCAGTTAATTTCATGCCTCTTACTAAAGCTAGTGAAAGAAATCATGTTATCCGGAACTGGGATTTATCTACCTTAAGTACTCTCAATTGTTTCTGAATAACAAATTCTGGCTTTAACTATACATTGTCTTGTCTTTCTCCCTAGAAAAATTGATCCATTACCTAGCTGGTGCTTCACTTCACTATCATTTTTTTCCTAAGATAAAAGGGAAAGTAACTGTTTAACAGATCTATCTACTCCCCTGTGACCAACTATAAGCTCAATTTGCAGAGAGGGAAGATATGGCTGCAAGAAAATTGCAGTTCCTGTAAACTTTCTTATTACTTAAGGGATCTAATCTCTCCCAACATTTCCCTAGAAATGCAGATAGACCATCAGCTTGATGTAAAACCATGAGCAGGAAGGATGTAAATGTCATGGGACGGTCAACAGTTGATAAAGATAGATGTAGAATAGGGAATGAGAGAGTCAGAGGCGGTTGAGGGCACTCCTATTGAGTGCCCTCTCCTTCATGCTGTCTTTAGGGAGGGAACTAATTGCCATCTCTGGCTCCAAATCCATACATACTTAATTCAAACATGATAAACTACTCACTTTTTGAAGTGCTTTGCTAAATGGGGCCCAGGTCTGCAGGATGAGCAGAAATACAATGGTGCTGATATCATCCTCTTGGATGCTTCCTCGGGTCTCCAGTCTCTTCTGGTTTCTAATTCCTTGTCAAGAGCATCCTTGGGAGCCCTTTGGAAACTTTTTCCCATATTGATTGGAAAAAAACTCCCAACTTTCAGAATTTTACACTTAAGTACAATTTGACAATGTTTCATTGCAGATGTGTATTTTCTGTTTGTGGCAACCAAACAAGCAGATAGTTGGATTGCCTTGACATTTCTCAAAAACCCTATTTTTATACTAAAATTGTTTCAACAGAATTGTTCAGACCAGATTTAATTCCCTTCTAGCTCTCTAAGGCCCCCCTGCCTGACTGTAAGCTAGCTCTTCCTTGGAAGCTTGTCTCCTCAGGATTGGATCTTAAAAGAGAGGCAGTTCTTCAGAGTTTTATTATATGAAATGCTCCATATGCATCTGTACTATTAATTTCAACTGGATTCATAGATTCTCAGCATCTGTGAAATCAGGCTGTAAATAGGAGAGTTCAGTTTGATCCTTTACACATCATCAGCATGACACTTTCAGCCATCTGGGACTAGGATATATTTGGGGAAATATTAAGATAAATTAAATTTAGAAACAAATTTTGCACAGATTTCCATGGGAGGGAATGAGTGGCAGAGGCTAATTCAGGGAAGAACACGATTCTTGATTTTTAATAAAAAACAAATCCATGTAGGAGTTTTACTTACGCTAAATTTCCATGATATTAGAATCATTTGGGGAGACAAAAGGGCTGGAGTTATGCTTAAAAGGCACCTACATGCCAGCATTTTTTGTCCTTGCATAATTAAAAACAAATACCCAGCTGCAACAAGAGATGAGGGATTTTGCTTATTTTGGAAGTAAAGTACACAATAGACATAAAACTATTGTTTTTCCAGTCCTATTTCACACAGGCAAGGGCTTGCTTCATATTCCTAGAAACGTCGCAGTTATTACTTTTACAGAATATTTACTGTTTGCATTTTATAGACACCTAAGAAATAATGGAAACACAGGAGAGACTCAAAAGGTATGGCGCAGCAGGGAAACGGGCATTGTCTTTGTGTGCCATAAAATTTGTTATGGTGGCACAAAGGCCAAGCAGCAGATATCCATACTGCTTGTCATACCACAAATGCCCAAAGTTTGTGGCTGTAACATAAGTGGTATAAATTTGTGCTGTGTTATTGTAGCAGACATCTGTTAGGTTTATGGCAGGAGAGCACGGGCAGCCTGAAGCTGCCTATGCTCTCCAGACACTCTGGGCAGACACACCCAGGGCTTCAAGGGCCTGATCCCATGTGCTTCAGGTTTCCCATTCCTGTTATGCAGTGGATTGGGTCCTGAAGCCCTGGGAATGACTGTCTGGGTTCCCCTGTTTGGATCTACATGAGATGCTATGTTGCTGTAGCGATGAGCTATGGTGACGTAGCTTATCACTACAGTGACATAGCATTGGTGGGCACTAACTGATGGCACCACTACTGTACAGTAGTAATGAGTAGTAAAGTATAGTAACTTGTTACTACTCTGTAGTAGGGTCGAAAACGACCCGTACGCTACTGGGACTGTGCAGTTACTGCACAGTCATTTAATATTTGCTAGGTACTTGCAGTACCAATTGCGCACTCAGGGGTAAGTGTACACACCCCCCCTGAGCGCCTGTGCTCACTCCAGTGAGGCACCAGGGGTGAGACTGCCAATCAGCTGATTGGTGGTCCTGACCCCAGGACTTCAACCGAGTACCCCAGTGAGGTCTCAGGGTACATCTGTGTAAGCAGGGGACAAGCTGCCCATTGTCCCATTTATTGAACTTTCAGGACAATGTGCGACAAATATTTTGGAAGGAACTGAGGGCAGAAATGTAAGCAAAACTGTCAGCTCAGACTGCGAAAGGAGGAGCCAGGAGTCTGGACAGTAGGCAGATGAAACTCTAACAAAGTAGTGCAAAAATATTACAATGGAAGGAGCCAGAATAGTGCGAATAAGTGTTATGCAGATAATTTCCATGAAAATCTAAAATTACTTAACAGATCTGCTCTGGTCAAATCTACTAAAAGGTAATATTATATATTCTAATTCAATCTATACTACATAACTTAAAATAATTTAAATTAAAATACCATAATTTCTTACTTCAACTCATTTACTAAACTATTATCAATATAGCATTCGTTATTTTTTTTATATCTATGTTAAAAAAACCCAAGAAGAGTAAGAGTTTAAGCACATCTCCTAAATTTTTTATGCTCATAATAGTGCCATCATTTTGCATTTTCTGGTATATGGAAATATAGACGTGGAAGAGACCTCAAGAGGTCATCTACTGTATCCCTATGCTCTGAAACTGGACCAGTTTACCTAGACAATCCCTCCTATACATAATGTCATCCTCCGACATTTTATAGAAACTGCCAGTAGAAAGCAGTTATTTTTGTGACCATAAACCTCTTTCTCCTTCATTTTCCATGGGCTTTCTTTTAAGTAAATAAAATGTGCTCTATTGTAAGATTTTTTTCAAATGTGCCTACATGACTGGGCTTCCAAAGTACTATTTTCAGAAAAGACCGAGGCACTTCAAGGTCTTCAAGAGGAAGCTTCACAATCACCTGGCTGGGGTTGTCTGACCTCGGTCCTCTTTCCTGCCAGGTGCATGGGGTCGGACACGATGATCCATTAGGTCCCTTCCGACTCTAGAATTTATGAATCTTAAAGAGCCAAAGATGCATTGAAATGAATAGGACGTAGGCTCTTAAGTGCTTAAGTCACTTTCGAGGAACTGAGATCTAAGTAATTTGGATACTTTTGAAGATTTTATTCCTAGCAACATTTTATAGCAGCTAGGGTATAAAATCATCACATTCCCCGAGAATCTTTCTTCTTGCATTTTTCAGCACACTAATAATTTATCTTCTCATATGCCATTCATTCTTACTGCTGTTTCTTCTCATCCATTCTCTTGCTTTGATTTCCTTATCCCTTGCCCCTTCTGTAAACCCCATGCAGCACCCGATTTAACAAAGTCTCTCTCACTTTGCACAGAATACATTCTTCTGTCAACACATATGCTTCTCATTCAACAACCTTGTTATGCATTCAACATTTTTTATTGCCACTACCTTTCTAGCATTGTTAAAAGAGAACACCAAAATTTCTTTTAACTGGCCTTGAACCATTGTCATTACAGGTTCCAGACTGCAGCCCAGTGTGCAACCCACACTTCACCACAAATAGGAAATGAGAAATGCTGAGGTATAATGAACACTATTGAATTTTTACAGCAGCTTAACACAAGTCATTTAGCTCAGGTGTTTCAGGAATGGTGAAATACTTGAAAAATCCAATGGTCAGTGCCCTCAAGCTTTTTCTTTTTCTTTTCTTTTCCAGTCTGTGAATGAATTTAGTTCTCCTGAGTCTGAGACAACCAACTGGGAATCAAGAATGAGGCCCCATATGGCTGAACACGTCAAAGTGAACAATACAGTCTCCTGCCTAGCTACTACTGGTTATTGTAAATAGTAAACAAACTACCATTGACTTCAGTGTAACCAGGATATTATTTTGTGTATTCAGAAACTTCAGATTGTGCTCAGTGGGTATGTCTACACCTGTGAATTAGCATATTTTATGCACATTAAAGTGTCATAAAGAAACTGTGACTCTCACTAATGTGCATTAAAATAGGCTAATGTGCCTTTTTCTAGTACCTCACAATGCAGTCACTAAATTTAATGTGCATTACCGAAAGTGCATTAATGAATGTGTAGACATGCCCAGTGTCAACAATGTGAGACTTGTGCAAGACCTCTGAGCTTACTTCTAATTGTGCCTTCAGCCCGTGTTGCTGTTCATATCTTCAGAGGTGACAGATGCAAGAGAAGTCAAGACAACATGTCACACTTAAACTGCCCACTTTAACTTTCATACCCACCCAAATAGAAATCTCAGAAAGGTAAAATAGATTGCTCTATAAATCCAGCCCAAGTCTTACCATGAGCAAAATGACTTTAGATTGTAAACTCTCTAGAGCTGGGACTGTCTTTTATATGGCCATGAACAAGTGTTCATTTCTATCAGTGGAAATATTTCCACCAGTAAAAATATTTTTCTGGGAGTGGGAATAATACAGGTGTTCAACCTAAAGCCACTCCCTTTCTCCTGCTCTCTGTGCCTTCACCAGATCGGTGTGATCCCTGTTTGGGGGAGGCATGGGGAGCAGTTGCTGCTCCAATCTTCCTTGCTTGTGGGGAGTGAAGTAGGGGGAAACACTCCCCATGCCGTCCCCAAACTGGGGAACAGTTGGTAAGTAGCCTCCTCTACCCTGCTCCCAGTCTCCAGGAAGGGAAATGAGCTTCCTCCAGGAGAAAGATACCCTAGATGTCAACCTAGAAGATTTTCCTCATGAGAGTAATTCTCTCAAGTATCAAAGCTTGTAGTTCCTTCCCAGTCTGGTCCAAGAGAAGAGGGGAGCAGTGAAGCTCCTAGCCCAAGTCAAGGAAGGCTAGTTTTGGAAAAGAGGCTCCCTTCCTAGAGCAGATAAGGTAAAGCTCCCAACCTGTTCACCAAGCTAAGGCTCTCTAGTCTGAGGAGCAGGCAGGGAACTTCAGGGGCTACTCCAGTTCTTCCCTGGACCTGTCTGGGAGGGTACTGGAGCAGCAGGGACCCTGGGCTGGGGAGTGGGCTGGGGGGACAAGGAGTGGCTACTCTGTTTTGCTTTCAGTGACTGAGGACTCTGGTTTGGGGAGTGGGTAGAAGGCAAGGAGTCATTGCACTGCTCCCCATCTAGACTGGAGCAGCCATCAAAGCTTCCCACTCACTCCACAGACTGGGGATCCCTTGTCTGGGGAACTGGAGGCAGGGTGGGGTTTACTCTGGTGCATCTCTCCCCTAATGGTCCGGACTGGGGGAGGAGCAACAAGCATTAATTCTTCACATAGAAGATCTTCCAGGTTCCTGGAGGGGGTCTGTGTTTCCCCTGGGAGAAACTGAATGAACACTTGTATGCTTCTTGTTTCTATCGAGAGAGTGGTGACTCTCCCCGTAAAAGTATAACATCTGTACGTGATCTATATATGTATGTGCAGTATCCACTACAAAGGGACTCTACTCTCACATGCAGCTTTAAGGTGTAAGGATCATAGTCTTCAGCACTAGAGCAGTAAGTTATATTTCTGCTAATCGGAAATGTAACCTTAAAAATGTTATGTTTGCTTGAGCTTTGCAACCTAATTCCAAGACATCCTCATCAGCATCCAAATTTTATTCAGATCTATGATTATCCTTCCATCACCAAGTACTACTTTGGGTCAGTTTCAGACTTTGTGGGACTATTTCCCTGAGTTCAGTTAACTACTAGTTGCATAGGTGTTTGCTGAATTAAGTCTCTTGTCTTTATTTTAAAAATATATTTGTATAGAAATTTTAAACTTTAGAGAATTGGGCATCTGGAGCTTTTGTGATCTTCAACCATCTCTCTGTTCTCTTTTATTTTAAAACAATGAAAAATAGACCTGAGAAAATTAATCCTAGGAAATATGACTGATGCTTTGGCAGAAGGAAGGTTATCAGATTTTCTGGCAATAAGAGCAGTAAAAGAAATGGATACCCTCCTGTGCTTTCAGTGCTGCACAGTTTTGGTGTTTTCCTGTGAAACCGTTTTGAACTGCATCAATGAAAGGAGTTCAGGGTTTTTCCCGCTTTGTTTTCTCCCTAAACAGGCAATCTCTGTTTAGGGAATTATGTTTAAATTCAGTATTTTTGTAGACTTCATTCAATTTCAGTCAGGGTTAAAAATAAAGGCTGACAAATTTACAAAATGTGCTTGAATTACACAAATTATGTTGATAAGGGCCACAGAAATGCCTATACAAAGTGAGTAAATAGACAGGTAAGGGATATCTCAGATCCTATTTTGGGAAAAAATCAGTCCTGGTGGGAAATTTTAGCGATGTATACATCCACATGCATCAATGAATGCTTGTAAGTTCCTATTGTGATGCTCTTTTGGCCTCTTCGTTAACAATACAATGACTATGCCAAGAAAAATGTGTGTGTTTTTCTTCTAATAAAACACAGAGGATACTCATCCAATTAAAGCACTTCATAATATATGTGGGGCCTGTAATTTCTGGAAATATTTATTATTATTTAATGTCAATAAAAGTGTCTTTAAATAAAAAGGCATGTTTTGTTTTCCCTGAGAAAGCAGATTTGTTTTAAGACCATCTAAATGCACAAACTCTGAAGAGGAGAAGCAACCATATCTCCACTAAACTTCTTAGTTTTGACATCTGGTTGGGGTCCACTGGGAGAAATGTAAGTAACAGTTTACCACATGGATTACAAATGTGCTGAATTGCAAGAATGAATATTAAATGAAAATATCCATAGCACCTGCAGCTTGTCCTGGACTATTCCCCTTGAGTGTTGTGGGTGGGTTTTCTAAAAAACCCCTAGCGAGATGCAAACTGCAACTGCAGCTGCTGGTAGTAGCAGCTTGTATAGTGTTACTGAAGAGCTTGCAGATTCTGTTCCATTCAGTGAATCAACATTGATCAGTGCTGCCAACACACTGAAGAAGAAAGGGGGTGGAGGAGGATTGTAGGGGAAGGATTATTATTATTAGAATTTTTCCCTTGTGTTTTGGATGATCAGGAAAATTTTAAAAATAGTGAACATGAAGTAATTTTAAAAAGCCAGAGATACACATGATGAAATATAAAGCCAGTTTGATGTATCTGGGCAAGAAGCAATGCTAACTCTGTCAAAAGGTCAGGCCTGTTTTTTCGCAATAGAAACCCAGCAATTGTGCGAGTTTTGCTGACTTCACACACAGTCTGTATCTACACAACACTACATGTATGTGGCACTTGGCTTTATTTCAAGTGCTGTGTTAAAAAGGATTCAGTTTGGGGTAACTGTGGGTCTTTCCCCCTCACACACCTTATTTTGGTTTTTATAGAGACCATGCTAACTCTACATATGCAGATGTTGAAATGGAGTGTTTCATTAAAAAGCATCAAACTGCCTGTGTTGTTTCAAACATACAGAAGAAAGGGAAAGAACAGATGCTGAATGCCCCCTTCCCCCTCCCATCTCACTAGCTTGTCTTTCTGAAGCACACACATACATTTAGGCACGCTGAGGTAGATGGGAAATCAAAGTCAGATCAATGCTGGCAGCACTAAAAGGGAAATATTACTGTTGTTCCTTTGGGTTTTATAATGTCAAGACAATAAAAAATATGAATGTCAAGTGGTGCTTAATATATATATATATATTTCTGTAAGATAATATAAATAATATTTTTAGCCCTGAGAAGCTGCCAAAATATTCTGTTCTGGAATTTGTGTGGGATCTTACTACAAAATAGAAAGGAAAACCTCACACATGTCTCTATGTCTATCTGTTACAGCCCCTAGGGAGATGCCAAGTTACACAAAGTTTAGAAAGGAGCCAGATGGCAAATACCTGTTACCCAGGGGCATATTGTTAAACTGCAAATTCTGTGAAGAGTTACTTTAAATACTGTGCTCCCTCTGGAGGTGATTTTTTAAAATCTTATTTTTAGAGTGTCGCAAGTATACATCATGTTTTGAACTGGACTAAAGGAAGACCCTTACATTGAGCTGTTTGTATCTAACTCTAGATGCTGCAACAATGGATTTTAAACCCTGGTAAATTATAGTCTCTGGCACACACACGCGATATAGATTATAATATACCAGCTTATGGATGGAGGCTTTGGCTCTGATTCTAGGTGCTGCCCAGCCTGTTCTCTCTCCTGCATAGAGGGCGAATGTAAATTTGTGTCACCTTTGCTCCCAGGACCAACACTGTAAACAGGGTGAGGGACTGAATTGTGAGACAGAGCTCTTGTGCTAGCCAAGGAGCGAGCCCTGCAGGCCCAGAAAAGAAGAAAAGAGAGAGATCCTCTCCGCTGTTAGTAAAGGAAAGGCAGTTATACTCTTCCCTGCTCTTCCATACTTTTATGCATGCTTCCACCATATTTTTAACAGCTCCCAAAAGACTATCCAGCACTCTTGATTTCCCAGATTGCAGAAAACACCTTGGCACATCTCTCTCTCTAGCACTCTCATTTCATACCCTGAGATACATCCACACCACACCTCTCCTTTGGGAACTTCCCGGGAGTCACAATGGCAAGCCTGTAATATCAGAGACTCCCTTTTACACAAAGACATGGAGAACTGGCTGGTTTTCAGGTCTTTTACACATCCATCCTTCCAGGGGTTCAGCTCACTGCCCAGTTGTACAGAGTCACAGTCTAAAATCAGTGTATAATGTGTGAAGATGCTGGGATGCAGCCCAGAGCTTGGGATAACCTCTTTGGAGAGACCAGTTTGAGAAAGGTTCTCAAAAAAGGCAGGGGAGGCAGCAGAAAATGCTGCCTGGTCCTTACAGAGGTGCACAGTATTAGAGAGAGAACGAGGAACATACTTCCTTCCCATGCAATGCATCAAAATCCAGGCAAAATTCAACTTGTTTGCTTGTTGGAGCATGGTTTCTATCCCGCCCCTGCTTCTGAGAACAAGTAGTGTCTCAACAGCTGCACACAGGTAGAGTGGGTACCTTGGCCCTGGGTCCTTATGAACTGGCCTGCATAGTGGTACTGGTGTACAGAGGATCACAGGAAGGAGAAAATGCTTGTGTGCGTTTGGAAGCTGTGGGAGGCATTTGCAGTGTGGCTTATGAGGCAGTGCAGTTCTGGACCATTCGCAACATCAGATTGCAGTGAAAAGGCACAATCAAGGTTTACGGAGTGATTGGGAAGTGGGAGAAGCTGCTCAGGATGTGCCAGATTGTCCCCACACTTGTGTGCTGAAGGCTTCACAAGACATTTGTGTCACACATTAAGGAGAAAACGACCTCCTGGAGTTTCAAACAAATGGCAACAGTGATCATTAGAGGGAAGATAATGAGAGGCAAAGCTACTTCATGTGTCTACATCTGACTGTTCCTTTGTACAGGGCACCTGGAATCCGGCAATATGGGCTTCAGTAAAGTGAATATGCTCTGTTCTGTTAGACATGTGCAGCCCCTGGAGGTTCAGAGTACTCATCACCTGAAACTGGTTACAGTCATTTCAGGGAAAGAAGTACAAAGATTTTGCTGCACCGGAATACAGTAGCCCATTAACCACGTGGTACGTATAGCTCCTGCAAACCTTAGGGTCTTGTCTAAGGCTTAGCAGGATGCACTCTAATCTTTCACCAGAAAGCACAGATGCATCTGATATTATAACCTGTTGTACCTTTTACAGAAGTTTACTCCTGTATATATTGCTATCACGGTGTGAGGAGGGAGTGGAAAAATAGATATCCTGTTACACCTGGACTAAACAAGCAGCAAAACAATGCAGTCCCAACAAGAACTGGGAGGTTTATGTATGTACTTGTTTACTGGCCAATAGCTTATTCTCTGAAAAATATGTCTTCTGAGGGCTGACTTGAAGTGCTCATGTATTCAGGCTGAATTCAAGCAAATAGTTTGGCTAAAGGAAACAGGAAAAAATAAAAGAAAAATCAAACTGTTTCATTTTAAGATTTTACAATCAAACATTTTCACTGTGGAACTTAAAGAAAAATGATTAGGGATAAAAATTCTTACCATGAATAAAAAGAAAAAGAAAAGAATTTAGTGAAGGTTGAAGTAAAGGTTTTGCTTGAATTAGAAGTAATTTTTTCTTTAATTTGTTTCTCTGAGAAAAAAATGAAAAAAATACTCTTTGCACTGACTTATAATAAAGTTTGTTTTGATTGTTTTGCTCAATGTATCTCTAGATCCAGTATTTAATTGATAATAGTCTCTGAGAGTCTGAAATAATTTCCAAAAGAAGATGTTGGAAACATCACTAAGCATCATTTAAAAAACAACTCTAAATATTGCTTAAATACAATCCATAGAACCTCACAAAGGCAAGCACGATTACACAGATAACATGGTAGCATTCCCAACTACATTTAATGTGTATAATTTTCATTGAACTATGCCTCTCTGCATATTACATGCAATATAGGTAATGAACCTATGTATCCTCATATTCAAAGGGAAGTCCTATCAGAAAAAAACCTCAAAACCCATTAACATAAGAATATTTTTATGCAGTGTCAAATTTGGAAAAGTAACTCAGTTTGGCCTCTAATTCTGAATATATTTGAATGATGATGAACAGCACAAAATTAAGGGGCATTTTAATTCAGAAAATGGATAATGACATCAAACATATATTAGACATCACATAGATCAACACCTATTCTACTAAAATACTGTGAAGTGTGTGCATTCCTAAATTTTGTATATTATGAATAAAGTAAAGTAATCAGAGTTACTAGTAATTGCTTTTTTTTTAATTGACATTATCAGAAGTGTGGACCTAGAATGCCTAATGCCATGATTTGGGTATATAAACTGGTGTTACTTAAAGCAATGTATTTCAGCATTAAAAGAAAAGTAACTGGAAGAAATTGTCTTTTGGTTTAGCAAAACTT
This sequence comes from Alligator sinensis, assembly GCF_000455745.1. Lineage (NCBI taxonomy): Eukaryota > Metazoa > Chordata > Crocodylia > Alligatoridae > Alligator > Alligator sinensis. Next base: position 80,382 of record NW_005842453.1, on the reverse strand, counting down.
CTAATTAATCCTTATGCCTCGCACCCTATTTATACCACAGTCCTGGAAACTGTGTAAGTGTTGTACATAGGTGTTTCTTTTACAAGGGTTAGTCTAGTGACACCTGTTAAGATTGATATAGCTAATGCTGCATCAACATTTCCATTGATTTGGTTTATTACCCAGCTGTAAAAACTCACTATAGGCTAAGACTCAGTGAATGACACCTAAATATAAAAGCATAAAGAGGAAAAAAAGAAGACAGCCTCATTTTGTAACTTTCTAGGGGGCAAAATAAATTTAGATTAATTAAACATAAGGAGGTTTCAGGAACCTGCTTTACCCTCCTATAATATAAAGTATGTTTTTTTCCATATGTTGCAAGGATTTGTTTGTTTTTTTTTAAGGCTATTAAGTGTTCTGATGCCTTTAGTTATTTTAAAAGATTAAATCAGTTGGGTGATTTCAAATGGAAAATGGCTACTGTACATATTCACTAATTAATTTTTCATTAAGACATTTATCAGTGAGTTTAATAGAGAGTTTAGGAGAATGTCTAGTTATGGATTCAGAGAGTAGCAAACACCTTGTCTTTCTTTCTGGTTGGGTGGAAGAGATGTCATAAATGGTTTTTCCTATTATAATATGATTTTGCAGTATGGAAAAAGTTAAGATTCATTGTCAAGTATAAAGTGGTGGCACAGGGGTCCTGGCAAATTCAGTCCAGAGAAATTCCAAAGAAAGATATAACCCAAGTGAAACACATATTTGTAGGTGCCTGATCTGCACTGAATAATTTGTCTCACCCCTTCAGGGGCTAAAACCACAAAATGCAACCATATGTTTGGGAAATGCCCCAGCTAAGGTACGAGGAGGACCTGAGACCTGGTTTTAAAATCAGGAGTGCCTTGACATTTGCAGAGGTAAGCAAGGCACTTATTTGACTGCTCCAGGTGTGGGTCATCTGTGTCAAAACCCCTTTCATGAAGGAGATGGATGCAAGTGCTTACAGACTGGAAGCAGTTTTAGCCCGAGAACGAGGACTAAAGAACGTATTACAGAAAAAGGCTACGCTCTGCAAAGGATTGGAAATTAGTGCAAGGTCAATATAAATCACCTGAGATCAGACATGTCCCTTGGAAAGCAGCAGATGATGCACGTGTAAGTATTGGTACTGAACCTGAGATCATTCCTTGCACCTGACTTGGGGTATGCACTGTTAATTCCATTACAGTAAATTGTAACTTGATAGTTACACACAGAAATATTTGAGTGAACGACCTCAGCCTGGGTGACTTATGCTATGCTCATCAAGGCAGTTGATCTCCTGTGGGATTCCAATATTTGTTTAACTCCTGTGGGTTTGCTAAACATGTTATAAATAATGGAGTGGGTATCACTTTCATCAACAAGAAGGAATGACTGATTTGTACAGAAAAGTTTCCATGAATGCAGACAATACTGTCAAAGGTAAAAATATGAGAACAGCAAAATATATGTTTCTTACTCTAACTGGCGTCTCATAGGATACAGAGTATAAGAAAAATCTAGGGTCTGATCCAATGGCCACTGTAGTCAATGGAAAATTGTGTGCTGACATTCATATTGGCTGGATTGGGCCTGTACATCAGCAGAATGAGCAGAGTTTTGAACTGGGAAGGAAAGGCTACAATAGCACTCTGGGAAAAATATTAGTGCGTGATTTATATATAAGGTGAAATTTAAGCTTTTATTTTAATAGTTGGCCTTTTATGTTCTAGACCTTTGGTTAAAAGCCAGCCATCATGGTATCCAATATAATCTCTAAACTTAATTTTGCAACCATTACTCATTTTCAGTAGCACATGCTCATTCAGTTGGCTGCCAAATGGATCTCTTCATATAAAGACTCTGGCCAAAGACCTTGCTGACATAACCCTATTGGACACCAAAAGATAACTTATATTTTACACTTGAAGTGGATAGATTTGATTTAATTGGTCTTTTCTGTCTCTAATAATTACACTTTTAAATAAAGGAAAAAAAGTTTCCAACAATTCTAACTAGGTTGAAAATTGAATGGTTCATGTTATGTACCTAGAGCTTATTGAAAAGCTTAATATAAATAGAATCAGAACTCGTGGTAGAGGTGATATCTTTTCTTAGACCAACCAGATTTTTGCAAAAAATAATTCTTTAATTGCCAGCTTTTGGGCAGAAGCACCCTTCTCTAGGCTTAGGAGAAAAAGATTGTAAATGTTCTCCTAGGTAAAAAAAATGAAAGTTCATATTTCATAGGAGATTTAAAGGTGTCGTAAAATCTCCTGTTTGGAGCAGTTCATTTTATGCAGGTGAGGCTCAGAGAAAAGCTGGAATTGTCTGTTTACCTCAAAGTTGTTTGGAGGCAAGCAGGTTGTAGTCATATTTCCTGTAGTAAATGTAGAAAATGTAGTCATTTTCCAGGATGTTTCATATTTCACAGAAGAGTAGAAGGATGAAATGCTCTTCTGGGAGGGGATTTCTTATGTGGTGAGGTATCTCAGGGCTCTGTGATGCTGCAAATTACCTTGAACAAAGGCAGGAGCAGGGTCTCAGGTGGTCAAACTCACTGCCTCCTTGTAAAATTATGACTATTTCATTTAAAAAACCTCTGAGCCGAACCTGCAGAAAATGAATTGTTACAAAAAGGGATGTAGGTTTTAGCCACGTTGGTCTAAGGACATAGCCAGACAAAGTTCTCTGGATAAATCTGATATCTTTTATTAGACCAACTGAATGGTCTAATAACCCAATTCCTAGCTAGGAATCAATGGCAGCTAGGCACCTAGGTGCTTTTAACATCAGGCTTCCTATCTCATTCTCCACATTCATCAGGTGAAGGCATCCCGCTGAGTACACAAAGGTGTCCTACACGTTTCACTGGAAACGAGGTCCCACTTTTAACATCATTTCATAGTTACATAGTTTTTAAGGGCTGGAAGGGACCTTACAGTTCATCGGGTCTGGCCCCCCTGCACTTGGGCAGGAAAGACCGCTGGGATCAGATGACCCCAGCAAGATGGGCACAAGACCCTTTTTGACGATTGCCAGGGTGGGTGACTGTGGGTGCCAGGGTGGGTGACTGTACCACCTCTGTGGGAAGTCTGTTCCAAGCCCTCACTACTTGACTTGTAAAGAAGTTTTTTCTTAATTCTAGTCTGAAGCGATCTTCAATCAGCTTGTGCCCGTTATTTCTTGTCCTCCCCTGGGCGGGGCTTGGTGAATAGTTGCTCCCCCAGACCCTGATGGACTTCCCTGATATACTTATAGCCTGCCACCAAGTCCCTTTTGAGTCTTCTCTTCTCCAGCCTGAACAGACCCAGGTCTCTCAGCCTCTCATCATATGACCTGGTCTCTAGGCCTCTAATCATGTGTGTGGCCCTCCTTTGGACTCCCTTGAGCTTCTCCACATCCTTCCTGAAGTGCAGCACCCAGAATTGGACTCAGTACTCCAGCTGCGGTCTCACCAAGACTGAGTAGAGCGGGAGGATGACATCTTTAGCCTTGCTCGAGATGCATGCCAGGGTTCGATTAGCTCTGCTGGCTACAGCATTGCATTGGCAGTTCATGTTTTCTACAAGTAGTCCTGATGGTGGCCTATCACGACACGCAGGTCTTGTTCAGTTGTGGTGCTGGCTTGAGTGACTGGTGCCTCCTGAATCTGGGGGGGCACCTGCAGAAGCCACCGCCATTTCTCTCATGCTGTAACTCTGCCCGGGACAAAAGCAATTCTGCAGTTGTGCTGATATGAACTGGTTAAGCTAAAATGGGTTTTGGATCTCTCTGAAGCTGTGGCCCCTTTTAGATTCTTGCATGTAATTCAGAAACTGAACTGGCAATTTTGTTAATCGAAGTTATCAGTACTTTACATTTTAAAAAGTTAACCCATTCACTCTCACTTATAATTACTAAAAAAAATATTCAGTCTAGTTTGATTGTGTGTATGCAAGTAAAAGAACCAGAGTGTGTGATGAATACTTACTACTTGGAAGAGTATTGCACTAAAAGTGTTTGTTCATACTTTTTTTTTAAATGGCGATTTCTTTTACCCATTCTCATGATTGTTTTAAAGCTTTGATTGACAAAACTGTTTTGGTCACAGCAAAATAAACTCACGGGTACTCATGAAACGTGTATTTCTGTGAAGGTGGAATGGTTCCAGCAACGATATTGAATTCTTCTCTTATTTACCTCCTTTTGTTTATAAGTTTCAGTTATCCATTTAGAGACAGAAATATGTCTGACCAATCGCACTAGGCCAGTAATGAATGGCACATAGGCAAAGCTGCCATTGAGATAAATGACCTACACACTGAAGTATGTTGACAAAGTGTCCACTTTGACTAGGGCAAAAAAATTAAAGGCTGTTTGTGAGCCACTCCTTAACAGAAATAAAGCACGATGTATAGAATAAGTGTTTTTCTATGACCTGTACAGTATGTTCATGCTTTAAGCTCCCTTTAAAGCACAGGAAGGCCTCTCAGCTTCCAGTTTGTTCTCTGTTTCAAAAGAATTTACTGGAATGTATAAGGATTTATCCTGATTGCCAGGATCCAAGTCTCTGGTGATCTTTTTTGCTGTTCTGGTTTCCAGTAGTGTATCCTTTTTTATGGAGTTTGGATTGTGAATAAGGCTGACCTCGAAGAAAGTAGGGAGGTGGATTAGCTATTTAGCAAATGGCTTGGCCCCTATTGCTGTGCTGTAATGCACTTTATTTCATCTTTGTCAGTCACATGTAACTAAACAAAAACATGTCAAAGACTATCAGAATCCTTTGTGCACTCTTCATTTTTCAGGACTTTTTCTGGGGTTTTTTGGAGTTGTAATTTGGGTTTTTTTTTCCTTCTATAATTTCTAAGGCGTATTACATATATTATATGCCCAAAGAATGCATAAGAATAAGTGGCCTGAAAATAAACCCAATAGTCTTCAATTAGAATGACTGAATAGACACTGATTAGGATACATTCACGTAGAGGTAATATGCATGCGTTTAACATCTGTACCATCCCTGCTAAAACGTATATTATGGGCTTAATCCTGTTCCAACTCAGTCAAGGCAGATTTTACCTTTGGCTTCAGTACTGGGACCTGTATAGATTATGACTAAAAGAACCATCATGGCTGTAATTCCATGGAGGTTGATTGAGAAACAAGACCGATGCTCCAGATGGATTGCTGACCACAGAGGACTTGCATTACAGAATTAGAGCCCAGTTATTCAAAACCCTGTAATTATTGTTACATTTATATATTGACCATATAAATATTGAACAATGCTCTTCTCTACAAGTAGTCCTGATGGTGGCTGGCTTGAGGAATATGGTAACAACTATAATCAGAGTCATGTTTTTTGGTGTACCTGGGTCCAGGTATGCATCTATGGAAACAGATAATATTATAAGACATTGCCCCATATTCTGTCTCCAACAGTGGCAAGTGATAAATGGGGTTTAGAGGGAGAGCATGTGAACAGGGCATATCTAAAGTAATCCATCCCCGTCACACTCCCTCTGGCATCAACCACCTCTGTTTTGGGGGTTTAAGAGGATATATCTCTGACAACCCACCATACTGAATAAGTATATTAGGGCTAAGCAGAAGTCTGTGAATACCAGTGGTACCTGAAGTGCTCAAAAGGACATTCAGGGACTTGTGTCCCTAAGGCTGTTTAGACTGCAGTGAGAAGACCATCTTTAAATGAACTAGCTTGTGTCCTAGAAGCAACTTATCTCCAACAGTATGGAGCTCAGCAAAAGCTAATTTACACTACCAAAAACATTTAAATTAATAACAACTCCATGAAACCCCATCATCAGCATAAATTATATCACCATTGGGGATTTTTATTTGTGTCTACATCAATAGCAAGAATATGTATTCTGGTTCCTCTGTTCTGCGAATACTACAGGTAAATATAATTGTGTGGCTTTCTTCCCTGACAAAGTGGTAAGAAGGAACCACAGTGGAACCTAGTATCTGGGCCTGACAAATCTTAAGTAGTCAGATGAAACTCATATTGACTTTCATGAAAAAAAAAACAGTGAAGCAGTTTGGTTTGATTCTCCTTAGTACCCATAGGAACAAGAAGCTGCCATCTCAGCTAACAAAACATGGATTGAAAGAGACCTCCATGGAGATGTAACTTTGCAGTTTCCTTGGAGAGGAGAGCCCAGAATATACATTCAGTTACCAGTATAATATAGGAGTCCTTGATTCATAAAATTGTTCTGGAAAATGTATCTGAAGTATCTGGAAAACACTTGAGTACACTTTTAACATTAGACACCTCAGAATCCTTTTAAAGTTCATGAAGCTTTGGGTCAATATGAACAGTGACGTTCTTGGAGTTAAGCACATGCTTACATTTTTACATGATCAGGGTCAAAATTAATAAGTGGGTAATTCAAAATGTTTATCATTCAGTTGGGATGAAAAGAGCAAAATAATGTGATGCTTTATCAGAACTATTCAAGTTTATAGAAGCACTCATTGCACATCCTCACATACCCAGCAGATTTTGCAATTGTCTATTATTTCCAAACTTCTTGCTGGTATCTTTTTGAGTTAGACTTTACTGTTTGCATTCCATGTATTTGGTAGATGGTAGCTATGTTTCTATTTTCTGTTTTTTTCCCCTAATTCTAATTTTCTAGGCTTAAAAATGAGCAAACAAACCACTGCCCATGATGATTTGAGCTCACGATTTCAACATAAATGCTGTGTGACTGGAGACAACAGTGAAACCCAGTTATCTGCTCAATACATGGTCATAACAAACTGAATTTAAATGTCTACTGCTGTCCAGATTATTGGAAAAACCAGTTGTGTCCCAACTTTACCCTGACATGAACAGGGACCTGAACCTGTTCAGCCTCAGCAAGAGGAGGCTGAAGGGGGACCTGGTGGCTGCCTACAAGCTCATCAGGGAAGATCAACAGCAAATAGGTAAAGCCCTTTTCTCCCCAGCACCACCTGGGGTGATGAGGAGCAGTGGTAATAAGCTGATGGAGAATAGGTTTAGGCTGGAGATCAGAAGGCAATATTTTACAGTTAGGGTGGCCAAAATCTGCAACCAGCTTCCCAGGGAAGTGGTCCTCACCCCTACAAATTCAAGAGGAAGTTGGACGATCACCTGTCTGGGATCTGGTGAACCCAGCATTCATTCCTGCCTGTGGCAGGGGGTCAGGCTAGATGATCTGTTCAGGTCCCTCCTGACCCTAGCTACTATGATACTATGCTACTATGTCCACTTAACAACTTCTATGCCCCCCCCCCAAGTTGCCCTGTTAACTTAGTACTCACTGGGGACTTATCCAATGTTTCAGTAATACAGCAGGGAAGGTAGAGGTAGAGCAGGTCTAAAAATCTATAGGATTTTCACTGCTATTCAAAGCTTATGAAAGGTGTTTGAATGCTGTGCATAATTTTCTAGAGTCTGTAATGGCATTGGGATCGATCTTAAATGTTCTGGAGAGGGGGGGAAATATTTTTTGGTAAAAAGAAACCAAACAAAAACACCTGCATAAAAACTGCACATACACAGTACAATACATCCAATTTATCATTGTGTGTAGGCTGAACTAAGCAAAGCTTTCCAAACAGTGTTCTTACTGTGGAATGCAGTCATTCTTCATGATAGTCTTCAGGGCATAAGCATTTCTAAACCCAAAGTGTTTCGCAGCATATTTTAAATAATCAGTCATACTAAATGTTCTCAGCGTGTCCAGCTTTTCTACATGTGAACTACTTCTTATACACAACAGTAAAGAAAATAACTGTTTAACCCCCAATACTACCAAGACTAAAACTTTAATAAAGCCTGATTTTGAGCTGGATATAAAATAAGCAAACCTTAAAAAGGTATTTTCCTAAATTTATTTTCAGAATTGCAAACTTACAAGAATACAACTTTGAATAGAAATCCCAATCTGGGAATTTTGGAGAGAAGAAAATAGATTTCTGGCATAAAAGTTAAGATATTCATTTGCTTTCCTTATATTCTCTAATGCCGAGTTTGCTTCATAGAAGACAAATTCCCACCTGAAAATCCAATAGTAACAATTATGGATTTTATAAGTAAATATTTCCCATAACATAGAAAGAGTGGTAAACAAAATGGTTTGGAAAGATGTCCTCTAGTTGCTTCCAATTTACAATGTAGAACAGGGGCTGGGTTTGTAGAAGGGGAATAAGAAAGAACACATCATTTCTTTGTATGTTGGTACACTCTTCTGAAATGTTCTGGAGTTAGTGAAATAGAGCAATACTGTTTCTAGCAGGACTCAGAATCAATATGACAATTTTTGATTGTCACTACATCAGCATAACTGAGATCAGAAGTGGTCTTAATCCTGAAATTGTTACTCATACTTCTGGAGTTCAATGCAAGTTTGGGCTCAGAATGGATGATGTATCTGGTCAATTCATAGGCTAAAGCAAGGGAGAAGGTATTAGAATGAGATTATAGTCAAGGAACAGACAGACCTCAAATGTTTAACACTCACTTGTATCATTTATCGATAAGACTGGGTGACAATGTATTGATAATACTGACTGAACTTTGATTTATGCTTTGCACTCTCATATGATTTTGACATGGAAACCAATAAAAACATAGCAAGTTTGACTGTGCTTCATTTTGAGACTAAGTTTCAGGTCCAAATAAACTCAAAGGAAAATTCAAGGGCTACAAATCCACCCAGACAGGAATAAAATAAAACAATGCTCCAGCCCTCCATAATAGGAACCATGGAATTTCACAGCTCTGACATATAGAGAATGACTCAGTGGCTCTGGCACTTTGGACTTCCTGATGACTGACAACTTGATGAAAACCTATGTGGATAAAAGAGTCAACATAACTGGGACATCACAAGTGAATGTAATTTGTAAACAGACCAAAGCTGTAAAATGAACAGATGATGGATTTGCTGGATGTAAGGTTATGGAGATAAATTAAATTTAAAAATTAGTTTAGATTTGAGAGAGTTTTGATGGTATTAGCCAATGAAAATGATGAATGACAGTGATGTTTCTGGAGGACAGGGCAACAAGACGTTAGTCTGGCCAACAAACCACAGTGTTGAAGATCAGAAAAGGAGGTACCAAAAATGGGAAGGGAAAAATCATGAATAGAGCTTTTAACTGAGATACAAACCAAGTTGAGATACATTTTGGAAGAGTTTCAGAGATCAGTTCTGACTGAAAGAGGGATGGATGAAGCAAGGGAAATTTTTCCTTGAAGATGTCTTGCTTCTCTACTTCAAATCTTTCTTTAAACAAGTTAGGGTGAATGGGCACCAATACCACTGTATGTGAATAGATGTGATACTGTAAATCTTATATGTCTTCTTTATATCAGCTAGACTGAGTATAGCATTAAGCAGCTGCAGTGAAAGTTCATTTCAGGTTTTCAAAGCTTATTAGGAGTCATAATACTAGGTGGAATAGTGTCTGGTTGCTGGAGACAGGGTGTGAGTTTTTAGTTATGTGAATAATTCCACTGAAGTCAGAGTCTACTTGTGATAGTCACTCACCAGCGTGACCAAAGTGGTCACAACCTGACCCTTAGTTATTTAACAAGGGGACATTCATGTAGATTAAACTGAGGCAAATGAAAAGGGGAATAGAAGTTCACTCTTCCTTTCTTCCTCCCTATTCCTTCATCAGTCCCAACATGCATCCTTCCTCTTGCCTAGCATAGGCAGTCAGCCATGGACAGTCTACATGTTCTATATGACTTGAACAGGTGTATCCATACAGCATGTTCCTCCTAAGTACTAGGAGACTTGGTAGTCTCACCGCCCTGTGAACTCCCATAAGCAGCAGCATTGCATCACCTCAATAGGGCCCAATTCCTAAGTAAAACAAGGCAGCAGTTTGGTGCAGAGGAACCGTACAACCATCTAAATATCGGTATTAATTATGGGCAGTGCAATTTTGCTATTAAATGGGTCAAATATTGCCAACTTCCCAGATGTAAAAAAAATATGAGAGAAGTGTATTTCATTGCATTTTACTATTATCTTGATGTTTGACATGACTTTCAACTGCTTTTTCCTCTGGCTCCCTCATTACAGCATTTCCCAGATTTCAGAGATTAACTTTGTTCCATGAATTTTAGCTTTTTTATGAGGTAATTATATTGTAATTTGAACAAGCAGCTAGATGTAGCTCTGCTTACTTATGTTAATACATTTAACAAAAAATGTTGCTCAAGTTCATGCTGTCATCAATAGTGGTGCTTCTGGGTAGTATAATGACGACTGGTAGCAGAAGCCCCCATTGGGAAATAAACTGCGACAAATGATGAAATGGTATTAGACAAAAATAAAATAGGTCTGTGATCTGCAGAGAGGAATCCCAATTGTTAATCTGAGACCCAAATACTGCTTTTTGTTGAGTGGATATCTGTCACTCCAGTGCTTTCCCACTGTTCCCTCTAGGTGGGACAGAAGGAAAAATAAGTTCTCTCTCAAGTCCCTGAAAAGAGTGTCTTAGGTTATTGAAATGAGAAGACCCATAGGAACTGCTCAAAGTTCTAGTAACGCATGCAGATGAATGTGGCCTCTGATTGCTTACACTTAAGTATGACTAGCTCAAGAGTTAGTTGCAAACAAACTCAGCAATAAAGACAGTTTACTTTAGAATATTAAGTTCATCTTAAAATTTAATGCTGGTAAATGATCTATTTAACAAAATATTAGAAGTCAGACTAGAACCAGGTCTCTTCCTTTTCAAAGGAATGTTTCTATCCCTGGTACTAAGTCTTGCTCTTTGAGGCACTGAATATTTCACTAGTCAATAGAGAGTGAAACATCATAAGACAAAGAAAGATCACCCTTTCTCAATGTACCCTTAGGCTAAGTACAGGCAGTCAAAAAGCCTGAGTCTGCATCGATTCAGTCTTTGCAGATTAGTGTAAAATGCAGAGATTAAGCTGAGAAACAGCTAGACAGACATTCACTTTTGGTGTAGTAAATGCAGCCACATACCTGCAGTGGCTGAGGCCAGAGGCCAGGGGGCACTAGAGTAGGCTCTCTGGTACATAGCCAGCATGGGTTGTGTGTTTGCTTCCCCTTCTAGCTGCCCCAGAGGTTTTTGGGATTTGCAGTCTACAATCACAGCATCAGGACTCTCCAGGGTTTCTCATCACTTTCCCACTACTGGGTGCCTCTGGGATTCGTAGTCCACAGTCGCAGCCAGCACTAATTAAGGCAGCAGGGCAGCTCTGTACTTGGGGAAGGGAAGCTTTAGCTCCCTTCATAGCCCTAGACCCCAGCCAAGGTTTGCCTGCGGGAGGCTGTCTCCCACCCACCCCTTTTCTGCTGGAACAGACAGCACAGCACAGCCCAGGGCTGAAAAGCATGCTGGGTTGCTGGGGGACTGTGATTTAACTTGAACCAGGAAGGGGGCTGGGACAGAAGTTTCATAAACTGGTTTGACCCAAATCAGTTACGTCTGATACTACGTTCAACCAGGTTTATCTTAAACCAGTTTCAACCATTTTAAAACTGGTTTATGTGCACTGAGCTTCTGTTCTGTTACAGGTTTAAACCAGTTTCTGATGACTTAAGTTGGTTTATGTGTAACTTCTATCCCTAGCCTTATAGTTTGGGAATTCAGTAATGCAATTCAAGGTTGGTAAGACAATTCAAATCCCCTTGGTCTTTCACTGCCTGAAGATGCTATCATCTTTGGTAATAGGGAAATCTGGGCCATTTTGTGAATCTAGCCCTTTGTTTCTTTGCCTCTTATTACAAATGCCCAAAATGGAAAAAGTGAAAAATGTTTTCTTTACCCAAAACAATATCTGATTTTTTTAACTGGACCAAATCTAACCTGTTTTTTTTGTTTTGTTTGGGTTTTTTTTTTTTTTGGGGGGGGGGGGGGTGGTGGTTTTTTGTTTTTTTTTGCA
>NW_005842453.1:48348-67767 GCF_000455745.1 Alligator sinensis | reverse complement strand
TTGTTTTTTTTTAGTGGCCCAAATCTAACCTTTTTTTTTTTTTTTTTTTGGTTTTTTTTTTTTTTTGGGGGGGGGGGGGGTTGCTTTTGTTTGTTTGTTTGGCCAATGAATGAATTTGCACACCCATACTCAAAATAAAGATTCTCAGACTTAATTCTAACCTTAGGACCTTCTTCCCCAATATGCGAGAAGTTCCAGTGAAGCACACGCTTTAAATATTTTGTTAGCTATATTTAGTGTTTTTATTAGTGACCTGGAAATAGGATCAAACTTCTTAAAGAAATATGTATGTCATACTAAAACATGAACTGTGACCGCCATTTTACACACAGGAATAGTTCCATCCACTTCGAAGGATCACTTAGAACCTCATTAAGAGCATCTCAAAGAGTAGTAAGGGCAGCGGTAAAATATAAAGAAACTTAAAAAGACTATGAACATGTTCAGGGAAAACACATAAGAACTGACTTGGAAAAATAGAGCTAATGAAAAGCTTACAGTAAAGCTAAATAAACTCTTTAGAATCTGGTGCATGTGGATTTTTTTAACCAAACCTTTCAGGGTCCATTCAGAAGAGCTGGTGAGAGCAGAATCCTTGAATTTCATCTGGGGCTTGTCTTCACTGGAAAGTATTACTTATTGGAGACTTTAGCAACATCTTTTGAAAAGCCTTGGCATGGGGCAGACAGTTTTGACAGTATTGGCTTGGAACTGTGCTGATGAGTCAGTCGTGATAACTACCATGTAAGCTAACTCAATTCTTCTTCACTGTCATGTTCAAACATGCTAGTAGTATGTCGTGTGGACAAGGATTTGGAGGTTCTGCTTATGTAGAAGTCAAACATACTAAATGAATTTACCTTGCTCAGCCCCCATATAAACCCCACTATAAGTTTAGAAATCTGTCCCACTTATAATTTGTACAATAAACTGCATGCATCATATAGTGTGCAAAACATGATATTCATTTTCCTGTACACAGGGAGGGGGACGTGGGCATAATCTCTGCTCCAGCTGAGCCTGGTGTTTCCTCTTTTCCACCTTCTTCTAGTTCCCTTCAACACTGGTGCACAATATTGAGAGAGATCACAGGTATCTATGCAGAGTGATGCAGCAACGGTAGGATATCATGATTACCAGCATATGCACATACAAGCCAAATTTACACTGTCACCAACAGCACAGAAAGTAGTATAGCAAAACTGTTTAAGGTAATCTTATTTTTGAGAAACTTCTCTGCATCTTCCATCCAATCACATATGCTTAGAAGATGACCAGTGGCTTTGAACATGACAGTACTATTAAGTTATCTTAGAAGGCATCACTGTGGTGTCTTTTAAAACTGCAGCACTAGACAGACCATAACATTCACCAAATTGTTCCTATGCCAAGCACACAGCTTCTGGTTGAGCTACAGCTACTTTGATCTGGACGGCTGGAAGCCAAACAGAAGCAAAAGCTGACTTGTGACTGTCCCTTTAACTATTATAGAATCACAGGGCTGGAAGGGACCCCGAAGGATCATCGGGTCCAGCCCCCTGCATGAGCAGGAAAGACATCTAGGGTCAGGTAACCCCAGCTGGGTGACCATCCAGGATGGTTGTTTGGAATATGGTAATAGTTCTTTGTCTATTCTTTCTTCTAACATTGCTAGAAAATGCATCAAAATCCAGATTCAAATCTTCTAACGATGTTACAAGACAGGACAATAGAGCCTCTAATGTAGTCTCCCAACTTTATAGAAAGGTAAAATGAGGCACCCAGCAGAAAAGGCCCCAAGATTTAGGATTCCTCACCCTGTGCTCTAAATAGTATAAATATAATCCCCCTTTCAATCACAGATCTTATAGTGCTCTACAAGGCTGTACGTATCATGTTATTTATCAGGAATCAGAAACCGAGGCAGAGGTAAGTGGAGTGGATTGCCAAGGTCATGCAAGAGTTTGTTTTTTCCCCCCCTGAGGTGAGCAACATACTAGTTTGGTGCAGCAGCTGATTATGAATGAGTGATGAAGCAGATGGTAAAATAAGATTTTATTTATAGAACTAAAATTTAAAAGAGCTGTGATCATAGATACAGCTATATTTAATGTTGTTCTGGAAACCATGCGCTGTCTAATGAAGGGTTTTCTATTAGTATGGGCTCCTTTCCCATTTTGAAGGGACACATTTCTGGCAATAGAGGAAAACCTGGGAACATGTTTTCCTTGAGGTTCTGAATTATTGAATAGGGGATTACTTCAACCAAGGCACTTTTATCACCAGAGCAGCTATACTCTGATCCCTGCAAATCAAAGATCTCAAGAACTTATTTTACTCACATGATGAAGGGCTGGACTGGAATTTCTCCAGAAGAAGTAGGTTGGCAAGACAGTAGCACTGTTAGCCAAGTTTGTCTCTCCATAGTTTAACCACTGAAAGCAAATGTGCCAACCACTGTTGTCTCTGGTGGCATTGCTCTGAGGTTCTTTGACACTGGCAGAGAACTTGACACTGACTATGATGTCTCTCCCTCTTCTAGGTTAGGCCTGTGTAATATATATTATTAACGGGCAATTTTGCCACAGTGATTAATGATCACTAAGGAAAAATGCTTTTCATATGAATTTGGCTTAACTGAAGCAAAAATCTAGATTTACTGCACAGAAACATGGAAAAAGAGTCAACCTATAGCTTGTAGCAGCAGCATCTACTTTCCAGCAGCCACCATCAGAAACATTGTTGACAAAAATCTCAGATGACTAAAATCATAGAACCATAGGACTCGAAGGGACCCCGAAGGATCATCAGGTCCAGCCCCCTGCATGAGCAGGAAAGACATCTGGGGTCAGACAACCCCAGCCAGGTGACCGTCCAGTCTTCTCTTGAAGACCTCTAGGGTAGTTGATTGCACCACCTCCAGAAGGAGCTTGTTCCATAGTCTGCACACCCTAGTTGTAAAGAAGTTTTTTCCTAATGTTCAGCCTGAAACTATCTTCCAGGAGTTTGTAGTCATTGTTTCTAGTTTTCCCCAAGGGCGACCTGGTGAATAGTTGTTCACAGAGCCCTTGATGTACACCTCTGATACAGCGGTAAGATGCAATCAGGTCTCCTCTCAGTCTTCTTTTCTTTAGGCTGAAGAATCTGAGATCCCTCAGCCTCTCTGTGTATGGCTTGCCATGCAAGTCTCTGATCATACGGGTTTCTCATTTCTCTACTTCTAGTCTTAGTGACCTTCACTGTGGCAACTCACTTGTTTCTACATTTTACTGATAATCTGTTTGCATTCCATTACATACGTTTCCTGTGTGTATCACAAAGAGATTTCTACCTTCGTTTTCAGGGTCACTGCCAAGATAGGAACTTTTTTTTGTCATTGCATTAATATGGTGGTGATGAAGCAGGTATCATCTTATAAAATGCTGGTATTTTCCACTATGACTCAGCACCTGAGCAAAGTAACTCAGCTGGATGGGCCATTATGGATTGGCAGTTGTACCCAATTGTGTACATGGATAATTTGTAGGGATCAGTCCATGAAATCTAGAAACAACTCAGCTTGGACACCTGACTAAAGCAATGAGTATGGAGTAATGAGTTCTTTAAGAAATCGTCCACAAATCACTTTCAGTAAAATAAGATACCTAAATCCACTTTGCATGTGTTCCTAATCCTTATATTCGATTCTTATGGATGAATGTCCCTCTTGAAATTATGCTCATCCAATCAGGGAAGAGAAGCAATACCATAACCTACACACAGTCAAAACTAAATGACCGAAAGCTAAATTTGTCCCATTCAGAACTGTGACTGGGTTATAAAAACTGTTGAAAAGAACAGTCTTCTAAACATCTCTTTGAGATACGCTTCCTGGTGATAAACTAGGGAGCATAAGATGGGGCTGTCACAGGTGAAAGCGTGTTTATGCTGCAAAGAAACAGCTTACAGTAGGTGTAAGGCTTTTGCATGGGATTGTTTTACAAGTAAGCTTTGCTGCAAGGCGGACTGTAACAATAGGTGACACACTTTTGCTACCAGAACATTTTGTTAGTGAAAGGCTCACCCCAAAGACCACAGCTTGTGGCAGTTTAGTTTCACTGTTGCTCCTTCTGATGTGTTTTTCCCTATGAAATCTTGTTGTTTTAGTGATGGTGGCATAATAAATTACAGTCCCTGTTGGATATCGATAGCCTTCTGAACTGATCATAGCACTATTCCCCATAGCATTGCTAGTGATTACACAGCTGCCCACTAGGTCATCTATAAAGGTAGGCTCATGGGTCTTTCTCCAACAAAAGTTGCAATAAAGTTTATTTTCATTCATAACAAGATATATTGGAATTATTGTCAGAGCAGCCCTAGAGGCCTTCATAGGGGGTCTAATAAGCATTGGTAATAATATTAGAAGCCCTGAGGTTATTAGTACTGCAAGTGCAGGAGGCTTAGTGGCCAGCTGAGGTATAATTCACCTATGGTACCACCACACACTGGAATAAGAAAATCAAATAAAATGGTCAGGAAAAGTTAACACAAGGTCCCAAATACAGGAGGACCAGGTTCTAAGATGACATAAGTTAGCATAGCTCCATTGAAATCAAAAGAGTTTTGCTGATTTGAGTGAGTGAAGGAGCTGGCACATGTTGTGGAAGTTAGCATGGGCTTTGAAAAATGAGTAGAAGGAAAGCTAGATTTTCGTGTATATTTTGTGCCAAAGCTGGTATGTGATATCCATCTCAGGTGAGTATCAGTTTGGAGAACAAGAATGGTGTTTACAATTCCTGGCAAATATCTCAAAACAGCCATGTTTGACTCCACTAATAAATTTGAAAACATACAAAAGGATAAAATACTAGGTAAAAAGCAACAGTAACAAATATGCATTTCTTCCTGGATACTACCCAACATTCATGTATTGCTGTTTCCCCATAAAACATCACTTCCCCTTCATACTTATGAAGGAAAACAATGGCTGTTTTAATAAAAGGTAATATTGCATTGCATTGTGTTGATGTATTTGAAGTTACAGCTACATACTTCACTGAGTTAATGTCAAGGTACTACAGGAAAGATATTGGCAGAGAGAATGCATGCACCATTAACTTATGAATTTTAGATGTAATGCCCTCTATTTGTTACAAATAGCAATGGGGCTCAAGATATAAAAAAATTCACATCTGGATTCTGATTCAAGTTTGCATTTTCACTCAGTTAAAAGTTTCTCTATGATTTAGTTTAGGATCACCCAAAGTTATACCTGACTATGAATTGGAGGGATCATTTTAATTTATGCTACACATTTTCCCTTCCATTACAATTAGTAATATCAGTTTTCTATGTTAACCTGTGAAAGATTCTATGGGTAATATTATGTACATCCAGATGTATATAACCTCAGTATGTATGAGTTTCCCAGAGGAGATTAGACCTAGGGAATCACAGGAGCCATTATAGATTTCATAGACATTAGGGCTGGACAGGACCTCATGAGATCATTGGGTCCAGCCCCTGCCCAAAGGGCAGGAAGTCAATTGGGGTCAGATGACCCCAGCAAGATAATCATCTAAACACTTCTTGAATGTGTCTGGAGTAGGTGCTTGCACCACTTCTGGGGGGAGTCTATTCCAGACTCTGGAGACTTGGATGATGAAGAAGTTCGCCTTATGCCCAGTCTAAAATGGTTTTCCAGAAGTTGATGACCATTTGATCTGGTCTTCCCTTGGGGTGCCTTGGTGAACAGATGTTCTCCCAGATCCTGATGCACACCTCTTATATAGGCTGCCACCAAGTCTTCCCTGAGCCTTTGCTTCCCCAGGCTGAAGAGTCCTGTGCCCCTCAGCCTCTCCTCATAAGGCCTGTCCTCTTGACCTCTGATCATGCACATAGCTCTCCTCTGGACTCTATCAAGCCTCTTCATGTCCTTTTAAAAGTGTGGAGCCCAGAATTGGATGCAGTACTCTAGCTCTGGTCTCACCAAAGCCTAGTAAAGTGGGAGGAAGACATCTTGGGTCTTGCTTGAAATGCATTGGTAGATGCAAGTTTTATTTGCTTTGCCAGCTACGGCCTCACACTGGTGGCTCGCATTCAGCTTGTGGTCAGTCATGACCCCAAAGTCTCTTTTGGTCATGCTCTGGTAAATGTAGCAATGCCAAGCCTATAGGTATGACATAGGTTCTTTCTCCCAAGGTGGAGCACCTTGCATTTCTCTATGTTGAATGTTATCAGGTTTTGATCCACCCACATTGCAAGCATGTCCAGGTTGGCCTGAATCCCCAGCTTATTCTCTGGAGTGACAGTGCTTCCCCATAATTTGGTGTCATCTGAGAATGTAGGTAGTCTGACACCCGAATCCAGATCATTTATAATATATTAAAGAGCACTGGTCCAAGAATTGAACCCTAGGGGACACCACTGGTCACTCTATGGTGATTTATGGTGGGAGCACAAGAGTAAGGGGGGATAAGAGCACTCTTCCTATGTAACTGGACTGCTAGGAGCCTTAACTTTATTTATCTCATCTTTACTAAGTTCATAACTGGGCTTTGAATAGACCTGGCTCTAGTTGCTCCTTGAGGGAATAGTCCATAGATCGCATTAATGCATCAGTACTTGGAACCTCCTGTATCTATTGAAACTGTATGTTTCAAAACTAGTCAGCCATTACAATATTACTCATTTCCTTTAGTAAAGGGGGTTTAGTAATGCCAGCAATGGTATCAGGTACTACTTTCTACATCATTAAGATATTAAAGAATGAAAGCTAACTTTTCTTTCCTGCTCAAGAAAGGCATAAAAATCAAGTCAGCAGGGTCTTTGTAGGTCAGGTCTGAGATATGATGCTACTTCTTTTCATAATTCCAACCTACATATAGTGCTATCACTTTCAGAAGCAACAACATTTTTCCTATACAGGATATTACATGATTAATTGAAATAGGCTACATTAAGACCCTACCAAGAGGGTAACACAGGGCCTCAGTGACACAAGAAAAGACCATAGAAAAATGAAACAATCACAGCTTCTCCCTAGATTCCTTCTCTTGATAGTTTACTTCATCCCATTATAGTGATGTAACTTATTTCCACTTGGACACCAGGCTAACTACTTTAGAGACTGCTGCAAAGGGTTCTCTCATTTCTGCTCCCTACCCCCATGCTTACAATGCTGCAGCCAGTCACAATCTGAGCAAAGCAGTAAAGTGTGTAGACAACCATGTAGGCAGTCTGCTGCCCTGCCATTACTACTGCTTCAGCTTTCCTTACTCTACATCTCTCCACCACTTCTCTAAGACAACCCTCCTCTGCATTCACTGCAGTCTTTTATAACAGCTGTTTCTAATTGGCTGCTTGGTTGCAGCTGAGGAAGGTAATTAGAAGGCTCCTTTATTAACCTTTTCTAGGAGACAGAGCTTTTCAGTTTTAGCTCTTGCACACACTTTACATTAGAATTTATAAACATTAGGGAGCACAGGTGTTTCTGTACGAGGGCTTCAGTGCAAGTCAGAGACCTTAGTTTGGGAGAAATATCAGAATTTTTAGGGTTTGATCTATAGCAGGTGTAAACTAGCAGGGTCTACTGGCAGTGATTTCTCTCGAGCTCTTCCCATTTAGGCTCGCTGAAAGTCTGACCTACAGTCTCCAGGAGTGAGTGGAGGGAAAAAAACACTTTCAGGAAGACTGGATAGCTACATAAAAAGCACATCCTAATGACTGCCACCACAGGAATATCAAATAGTATGGGAGAGTCAAACCTCATGTCAGCCAGACCATTATCTCTGGAGAAGTAAGATGCTCCTCTTCGGAGGAATTGAGTCATGAGCACAGGGGCGATAGAGAATCATGGGGAGCCCCGCAGCAAGAGCAGAACATAAACACAATCCCTGTGTTATTCTTGCTAACCTAGGACAAATCTGGCACAGTTAATCTCTGGCCTTTCAACTTTTAAATGGGGCAATAAAGAGCTTGGTGCCAGCTGGCCACTTGCTCTGCAATAGTCAACAAGTTTCTTGACATGCAATGTCCTTCCATCTCATTTGTTGACTAGGGCAGTGAAATATTTATGTATCATAATCAGTTTCCAGCTTTTGAGTTTTAACTTAGTAGAGGATAAATACATAGTAATTTGCCTTTGGCCTTCCACTTTGGCCAAAGACCAGTATTCTTTCCATTTTCAGTTTGCACTGGCCAGGGAAACAAATGTCCCTTTTTCATTTCTACTACCTACTCCAGAAATAGACAATTTAATGACCAAACACACTGAGTGAGGGACAAATCCCACACAGTTGTCCACTGGCCTTTCACCTCTCCATGGCCAGATGCCATCTGGCTGCTAGCTGGCTACTAAATTCTACAAGGAAACAAGTGTCTCACAGACAGTGCTCCCTTCCATTTTTAGTCTTACCCAAAAAAATAAGCTAAATACACCCTTCCTATGAAACCCATTTTATCTAAAAAGGGATAGGCTCAACACAGGTGGCTGCTGAACTTTCAACTCTGACTGGCTGATTACCAGCCAGCTACTGCTGGACGTGTCACACCACAATAAAACAAAAATCGCCCCTTGCAAAGCTTTTTTCTTGCTGGGCCTTGCCCCAAAGTGAGCTCTTTGCAAAATAGAGAAAATCATACTTTAGGTTAGAACGTGCAAGATATCGCAATCCATATGCATGTGACAGGCAGTGAGCAAGTGAACTGGGAATCAAGCATTTTTTTTAAACCTACCTAACAAATCTACCCCATAGGTGTTTATTAGCATACATTGGCCATATACTGTAAGTTGTCTGTGGGTAATACCTTAGAGTTATCACTTGTGCCTTTTTATTCTTTTACAAAGGATATCTCATTAGCCTCAAATTGAATAAAATTTGACATCTTCAACAGTAAATCATTTTTGTGTCTTGAAAACCAAAACGGGTTGAGAAATGTCCAGAAACTGAGAACTCCTCCATTTTGGGACAATAATATAATTCAGATACCTTGCTCAAATAGCTTTAAGTATTCTAGGGGGAAAATAAAAACAATCAGCCTGTTCTGGCATAAGACCCTGGCTAATTAGGTGAAATTTCGGGTAGGTCATATTGGATTTGATAAGGTTAGGGGAGGGTTAGTATGAGTTAAACTTGTTTTCACTTTACTCTGGGGAGATGTGTGTTGCTCCACAGTCACTTCAGAGAGTTGCAGACAATCCTGGAAAGTGCCTTGTTTTCAGATCAGCTATTGGCCCCTTCTGTTCCTGCTATTTACCTTTCATAGGGTTTTCCCTTGGCTCATCACACCTTATCCTTGATGTCAAGTAAGAAATCATTGCTTGTGGGAGAAAACTCTCATCTGGAGTTTACTTAGCAGTGAGTTCTCTACTAGCATCATTGTAATGGCCTCAGACAAACTCAACACTTAAACAAGAGGAACGCAGTAACTTGAATCTTTGAACCCTTTTCAAGAAGAATACTAATCGTGCCTCCATCTGAGACAATTTTTCCTAAGTTATTTATGCATCCCAATGTTCTGTCCTTATTCATATTCCACAGTTTCAGATGTTCCCCTCCCCTGTGTGGGAAGAAAATCACAAAAGTGCTTGGGAAGTATTGTTAGAGAGGGTGAGAGGAGAACACTGGCTCTGCAGGAACATCCCCTGTCTCCACCTTGTCAGGCCTCTATAATTTTTATGGCTGCAATACACATGGGGAAAATATGCAGCCAGAAAGGAGGGGTGGGAGAAGAAAACAGGCAACTCTGTTCACCCCATAAGGAAGCTTTCCTTACAAAATAACATGTATCCAGTTATTGTTCTGAATAGCAGTGATTCCCTACAGTAAATTTGCTTAGAGTATGTGTGTGCTACAGGTGGTGAGGCTGAGGATGGGAACATATAATAGTAGGGGTCCAGAAGCCTTGAGAGTCAGGTTATCAGGACTGGAAGCAGGGGTCAGTTGTGACCCATAGCCCAAAACTTTATGGGAGGAAGGTCTGAAATGTGTAGGGCTGTCACCAGACTACTGTTCCTTTCCCAGCCTAAATCTATTACCTGATCTGCAAGTTCTGGATCCTACACCCTTATTAGGTATTTAAATAAATGATCTGATATTCAAAAGAGGCCTGGCAGCTAGGCCAGCTCACAGGGAAGTTATTGGTCAGCTAAGTATGGACATCTTGAGCATTTTTATATCTGTTCTAGGGTAAGGGGGGTATTTTAATTAGAGTGGCTCTTGGGAACTGCTCTAATTAAAATGTCTACAGCTTCTTGTGTATTTAGTGTCCCATGTTTCAAAATGGCGGGGGGGGGGGGGGGGGGGGGCACTTTATTAAAAGCTCATTTGACAATCTTTAGTTAAAGCACCCCTGCCGCTTTTTTGAAATGCGGGGATGCTGAATACATGAGACGCTCCAGCATGCTGGAGCATTCTGGTTTACAACACATCCAAGCATGTGGACAAGTGCCCCTTGAGTCTAGCATTAAGCACCCCTTTTCAAATGACTTGTTGAAATATCATTTGGTTTTGCTTATGGAGTCAGATTTATACTCTTCAGTAGTTACCTATTAATTAGAAATTTACCCTTGTCATATTTTCTCTTGTTCTACAAAAGGCCTTTTGGGTTGCTGTCTACTGTTTGTAGCTGTCAGAATTAAACACAGACTCATACTTTTCAAGATGCAAGGTTACGTCTTTTTGGCCAAGCTAATCTGCAAGGCAATTCTTATTCATGTTGTTGCTTTTGGTAAGGACACCTGCTTCCAATGTTACAGGGAACCTGCTGGATAGTGGGCAGGCAGAAACTGCTTTTGGTTAATTGACTGATCAATATATTTTATGCAAATGCCAGGACTTAATGATTAGCTTGAAGTATGGGGATGTCACATTTTGCAAAAAACATACATTTCAAAGTCAATTTCCTGTTTCATCCAAATCATTTTATTCTCAGTGCAGAGGAAAGATGTTTGAAGAAAGGAAAGCTAACTAGGAGGCAACTGCTTGCTGAATTACCCCGTTTCCAGGTAGAGTGCAATTCGGTAGGTAGGCATAACCTGCTATTTGGTACTTGTGCATGGAATAGCAAACACATGTAGCAGTTAAAATCAAACTTGCATTAATGATTTCACTGCCTGAACTAAATTTGTAATGTAAATCACTCAGAGGTGCTCTAAGGCATTTCTATTCTTAGAAGAAAAGTCACAAACTGGAAAGTACGTCACCTTTGCAATCAGCACCCCCTTTAGCTTATAATGTAGAACACATGGTGGTTGAAGAGGTTACAGTGTTACAGAAATGTCATTACAGAATTTCTCTGTGTTAACATGTATCATCTGTCACATAATTGTTTGTTTTACAACCCATACCTATAATGGGCTAAGTGGGGACTATTTATATCAGTTAACAATGAGTGCCTTTAATTAGTATTTCATGCAACTGGAACATGTTAAAGATTTTGACACAAATCTGGCTTGGGTTGCCAAATTCCATGTGAATTTCATTATGAAATTGCTCAGACATTATATTTGCACAGGTACTAAGGTTTATGAGTATGTGACTTGTGTTGTTAGTCAGATGCATGTGAAAAAAAGAAGAAACAAAATCTTCAAAACAATGATTTGATATTGGACAGTTGAATGAAACTTTCGACAATTTAAAACCTTCCTGTTTCTATACAAAAATGGGAAATTTACTGAGAGAGCTGATGTACAATGTAGCAGAGACAAAATTTGACCACTATAGAGCTAAAGTGTAGATAAACATGACGAACAAAAGTTATAAAAATGTGTTAACCGGCAAGAATCCTCAGTCATGAAACAAACCGTTTTGAAACGAGCTGTTTCTAGTAGAGAGAAAAGCACAGTGATCTTGTGGTTAAGGCCCTGGCTGGAGATTTAGGAAATTTGGGGACAGTCTAGCTCTGCCAATGATTGTTGTGTGAACTTCAGCAAGTTACTGGGAGCAAGAGCCTCTCCCTCACTCCAGGCCCTTTTCACTGGCAACAAGGCTGGATATTAAAAAGGCCAAAGTCTCATTTCCAATTGTGGGAGAATTACCCTAGTTGAGGAACCTTGGAATTCAGCTGTAAGACTTTCCTCTAACGGCCCCTCACTAGTTCTTATGTAAGGACTAGGCCGGGGAATGGGGAAATAGTGTAAAGCAGGGAGCCTGGCAGTGGTTGGACCACTGTATGCCATGTAGCAAAGATTTTGGGCTGCAGTGTGGACTATGGGACAATCCTAGTTAGACCTGTGTCTAAGCTACACCTGATATCAGCACCAGAGCACCCGAAGTCTGGAAAAGTTCAATGACTTCAATCCACTTTATCTCCCCCAAGCTAAAGCTCCCCTGGGCTGCATCCTTAAGGACAGACAAACTCTCTGCATGTCTCCATTTCTCATGTGAGAAATGGTCCTAACGATCTTTCTTTTTTCCACACTTTGGACATCTTGCATAGCTAGATTATAACTTCTCAAGGGTAGGGTTATATCTTACTTCCTACCTGTGTAGCACCTCACATAAATGCGACCCTGATCAGCTGGAACAGTTAGGCACCAGTCAGAAATAACAGTATAAATAATAATGTTTTTATGAATCTACTCATAAAAATTAGCTTCTCCCCCATGCCTCCTTCAATATTTTTAGAAGTTAAAAATGGAAAAGACAGGCACTCAGACATCCTGTTAAATGTCTCTTCAGATAAATAATCTCCCTGAAAATGAAGCCAAGTCATGTTTGGGTAAGAGCTCTTTAGATCCATATATATGTGGAGCTCCTATTTTTATATTAATGCAAGATGAAAGACTGGCAAGGGTTTCTAACTAAACTCACATAAGCTTTTTATGAAGGTTATCATTCAAGATTTTGTGCACACAGAATAGTTAGTCAGACATCTCTGTTTTAGTGGCCAGAACACATTTTCATATCTTGGCTTTGACTGAAAGGAATACTAATCCCCCTCCCCACCCTGCCACCCCCCATCCCATGGTCTGTATCTCAAAACAATGAAAATGTCTATATAATATTGCCTGTATTCAAAAGCTGGTCTATTGTGTTGCAAGTTGGTCTAACAATCAGCCACAAAAATCCTTGCCTCTCTCCATTTCAAAAAGTGTTTCTAATATTCCATTTTCTAGTGAGTAAAATTTGTGGTGCTTTTCCTGATACTTTAAATGTTATTCTAAGCTGTTTATGATAGGTTTGGTCTTGAAGTGCTGATTGTTGTCATCTTTGAGCTTAAATAACTGATTACTTGCAGTAGATTTATAGTCTTCCTCCTCTTCATTCCACCACTTCCTAAATGACTGGAAAAATTCTTGTCATTCTCCTGATGACTCTTAGTGGCATTAATACTATATAGAAAATTGAATTTTACATGGAAAATTTAGGCTCACTGGCAACAACATAGATATTGCTATGGGGCCAAATCTTTTTTTTACAAAGATGCACCTAAGTGGTAGTTACACAGCTGCTTACACTGGCCTGTGGTGGAATAGGATCCCCCAGGTACACACATACCTTCCCAAAGTATAATGGAGGAGCAGAAGCTGCCTCCCTCCCTTTAGTTCAAGCTTTGCCTTCATTGAGAATAATTTTTCTGGTACTTGCACAGCATTGTTGTGCATTCTGGGAAATCATATATCACTCAAGCACTTGTATGGCCTCCGTGCAGTCTTTTGCACGTGCTCAGAAGGGAAGTGTTGAGCAAGTACAGAATCACAGAGAAGCAGGGCTGGAAGGGGCCTTAAGATGTCATTTAGTTCAACCCTCTGCCTGAGGCAGGATCATCTCTATCCAAACCATCCTATACAAATCCATTGTCTAACCACTTAGCAAAACTCCACAGTCAGCCTTGACACAGCTCAAGACATAACACCCTAACCTGCCACAAGTAAAGCAGGGGGAACGTGGCAGACAATGCCCTACTGGTATTAATGTTGTTAATGTATGCTCAGAGATCCCAGGAAGATGGCCATGCTCCCCTCCTACAGAGGAACACAAAAATCCCCACACTCCATAGCAATCTGATCATAGGGTAAAACGTATTCCTGACACGAAATATGGCAATCAGTCTGAGCCTAAGAAGAGGACCAAGATCCTCTAGCCAGGAATGTCTGGCTCTAAGTCCCAGCAGGAGCACTGGCACACCCCAGGCAAAATCTCCAGCCTTGGGTGCAGACAACACCCAATGCCTCTGAGGAAGGCTTAAAAGAAACCCTGACACATGTGGCAACAAAGGGAGAGGGGTGGAATTCCCTCCAGCAGCATAGGAACTACCCATAGTAGAATACAGGCATAGCTACATCTATATCATCCCAAAACCAGTGGTTGTCCAACTTATTCTTGAACACCTCCAGTGATGAAGAGTCCACAACTTCCCTGGGCAGTCTATTCCACTGCCGCAGTGTTTAAAAGTGAAGATGTTTTTCCTGACATCCAATCTAAATCTACTTTACTGCAACTTTGAGCCACTGGTCCATGTCTTACTCTCTGTAGCAGTTACATGGGTGGAAAAAAAGTTTGATATCTGCATGAGTACCAAAAAATTCACTTCTGCAGCTATGTAAGAACAGTATAGGCATGTCAAGGTAAAAAGGATTTGTCGTATGGTGCTTCACGACAGCTGGTGTTGTAGGGCATCGTGCTCCCATTCTTCCATTGGCCACGCTCCCTCATCACCCTGCCTTTCCAGTGATACCCCATAGCATCCATTTTGATGAGAGAACCTGGAAATTCCTGGCCATGAAACTTCAGGGGAAAAGTGTTCCAGCTTGGGAGCTCTGCCCTGAGTGGAAAACGGGGTCATGAGGAACTTCTGCTCACCTGAATCAAATTGGTTTGGTTCTTGTGTCTGGGGGGCCAGAGAAGGAGATGGGAGGGAGGGCCAAAAGTTGACATTTGTCCTTGTTGAGCAAATATTTTTTACCAAAAGCAAAACCCAGTATTTGTTCAAAGACTTTTGATGGAAAATGTTTGTGCAGCTATGCTGTTGTTATAAATGATGATTATGTGCATTTTGCAGACATTCCCAAAGGGACAAAGCCGGCTCAGGGGAGCTCCCAGTTGAAGGTAAGACAAACAGATCAAGTGCAGGTAAAGGAGAAGGACAAAAAACCCGTGCAAATACTCAGTACATAAGCTGTGTATTTTTTACAGTAGTTATACAAACTAAAAAACAGAGAGAAATATTTTCAACATTAGGAAGATGGTATTTTCCATAGTCAGTCAATTGTTTTTGGCACCATCCAAAAATGCTGAATGCCAAGGAAACTGCTGAGTGGGAGCATGTCATTAATGCATCTGGCTTCCATAGAAAAGACAGGATCCAAGGACAGAGCTAACAGTCCTGCTTCTGTGACCTGTGCTGACTGGGAGGGAGCAGAAACATGCTTGCTGTCCGTGGGGTATAGTGCTGGAGCTCGGAGGGAACTTCTGTTGGCAAGTTATCCATTGGAGGATTGGGACTCTTGCAGAAGTCCCTGTTGGTTCAGTGAAGTACTCTTGGTCCATGGTCTTATTCTATTATGACTCTACTCAGATGAAGAAGGTCATACTGGCCAAAATCTGGACTAAAACTGGTGCATCAAACTCAGAGAGTGAAGTATTAATAAGCATCAATGGAATAGTTCATTTTTGGTTTTGAGTGCTGAGATAGCTATCCTGAATTTATGCCAATAGGTACCTTGTGCTTTATACACTATGGAGTATTTAATGGTGTTTAATTTTTCCTCTCTTCTGCAAAAGTTTCTAGGTGCATATACACATACTTCCCACCTATTATTCTACATAACCCAAAATACACTGGAAATATAATGTGCATACAGTAGTTTGTAAAGTAAATATGCTTAAGTAGCAGAAAACTATAGTAATTCACACTAATATGTGGGGTTGGATGACTACATCTAACTTTGTGGATTCAATTATAATTACATCTGTATGAGCTGGCGCATCAGCAAGACAAACCTGCCAAGACTGGCTTACTAGTAACTCTAGAAAAGCTGACCACATCATCAAAGAATATCTCTCTGATGACATAGTCCATCTGAAAGGATCTACAGCTCTAGGTGAAGGACCACAGGTTCAGTTAAAGTTCCACGCAGTGATTTTTTGAGGGGAGGTAAGAAGGGAGGGGGTGAAGATTTGGATCCAGGCTCAAGAGGTGAAAAGGATGTTTCTTCTTATAAAGTACATGGAGAGAACCTGAGACCACCAAAACAAAGAAGGGGAAATTACAAAAATATATTGGACTTGGGAGGGATTTGGATAGCTAAGGTGCGTCAGAGCCAGATTACAGTTACTTATTAAGGAGGAAAGGTTCAGAAAAGCATTACTTAACACCCTCTCCAGCTCTGCTAAACTATTTATGAAGAACTAGCTATAATTAGAAATCCAAATTTAAAAAATAGTAAACCAAAAGTTTACTTTAAAATGTGGGCTGATGGCCAACTATTTTTACTGGGTAGCACTGGAATGTTAATGTGGAACATACGCAAAAATGCTGTGAAATAAAATTGTGAAAAAAGGCACCTCAATGCTAATGTTCGGACAAGAGAAATAACAAATATATTAATCACCAATAAGGAGCTGGAATCTAATATGTGTTACATGATATATAATCACTGACAGAGCTAGGTTTTGGTATTTCTTTGCAGAAGAAAAAATAGGTGGTTTCATTTGCAAAATGAGTGAATCTGTTTTGTCAGTTAATAAGGACCTGAATAATACCTGCCTAATTGGGTCTTTCGTAAAGCGCGTATGATTTAAATTGCATGGGATGTATATAATTTCATGCAAAAAATATAGATTGTGAAAACCCTACCCAACTTGTAGGACCTGGCTTATGCATTTAGATCAAGATTTTTAGCAAAGGATCATGTACATCAGTGGCTTGCGTTTTGTCTCAATACTTCATATTCAAAAGGAGCTACAGGGGGATAGGCAGAATGTAATGATCTGAGCTGGAATTTGCCTAGTTTACTTGGGTTAACAATCCTATACTTTTCAGGCCTGCCAGAGGATCTTTACTTTTACTGTTTTCAAATTATAATAATTATATGTATCCGAAGGGCAAGGGGTCTACACACACACATTATTAGGCAGTCCTCAGACTTATGACACAGTTGGTTCCTCAAAACTGCATCTTAAATCAAAGCATTGTAACTCGGAACCAATTTTCTCATAAAGAACAATGTTATAAATGGGGGATTGGTTCCTGAAACAAGGCCTGATACCCTATTTTCACCAAAAATACCCCAGAATTTTGTACTCGATCAATTATAGATGAGTAATATAACTACATTAATGTATACATATTGTAAATAGCAATCATTGATTTGGAAGGACTTCTTTGAGGTAGTTTTGCTGGACTTTTTGAAGGGTTCTTGGTTGGAGTCTTCTCAGGAGTCTTGGCTGCAGGTTTTTGTGGAGTCTTGTCTGCTTTCTTAAGGAAAGTGTCCAAGGAAGTTTGGACAGATGTTCTCCAGGGAGTTGGGCCACACAGCAAACTTGTTCGCTGGCATGGCGTCACATCAGATCAAGCGTTGTAAAGTCAAAACTAACATCAGAAAGTTGAAACGGTGTCAATTTATAAATGTTGTAAGTGTGAAACATTGTAACTTGAAACATTGTAAGTCGAGGACTGCCTGTAATAGAATTCAACCTTACATACATAAAATTGGGCACCAAAAACATTTTTCAGCACCAAAGCCATGGCCTTAGTGACTGCACAATTTGAAAGGCCACCATATCAGCAGAAGGGAAAGCAATATCTTGGGGTTAAAGCTGGGTACCTAGTCAGGACAACAGGAAGCCAACAATAAGGCAAGGAGAAGCAAATAAGTACTTGACTAAAAGTATATCATGCTATTTAGCACAAAAGGTACCAAGAAATGGGGGAAAGGGACATTTTTAATTGCCTTGATGTCAATGGTAAGAGCCGAAGTTATAAACAATTCTTGAAATTCCTCATGTATGACCATAAATTTTACCTCATTGGGATTGTTGATGCTTGGACTAGACTGCTAAAAATCCATACTTATACCTATTTTTGTGAGCTAAAGGGGAGAGAGAGTGGCACCATGTGTTGAAAATGGCACTACCTGTTTCTGAATCCCTGATGGATCATGAACAAATGATACTGCATGTTTATAAACCAGTTTTCTAACAGATAGGAACAGAATACACATTTGCCTTTTGGTGAGGGGTACAAGTCTTAGGCTAGGTTTCACCATTTTTAAAGCAGTCCATATGTGCCAAACATCTGTTCCGTTATGGGTATAGACTTGTTTCCATTCACTTATACCAGTAGAAGTGTAATGTCTATACCTGGCCATATAGCACAAGAGGTGTGAGAGCTGGCAGACTAATACATCACAATGGGCACATCTACATGTGCTCCTGTGATGCTGTTGTTACTGTGCCGTGCTGACGATGCATGGTTATTTTTAGCCACTACATTGCTGTAGGAATGTGTTATACCACAGGAGTGCATTTCTACCGTGACACAGCTGCGGTATCATGGTTTGGTTACATCACCATAGCACATTGCTATGGCAATGAGATGACTGACTCCTTAATCACCTGTGCATAGTGCCCAGGAAAAATAACTGCATTGTCATGGAAGACTTCAGTCTCACTGATGAATGCTACAGGTTGCATGTTGCCTACAGTAAAACAGCCTCAAAATTATATATCTATAATGCATACAGAATAAAGTGCAAGCTGGTAATACGTACATGTGGTACTTTAAAAGGGTCAGTTCCTTAAAGCTGAAAACAATAATGAGACAAATCATGTGGGAGGAAGAATTTGATCAGAAAAATGATCATTTGGAATGGTTTAAACTATTTTATTAGCAACCCAATACTTCACAATCCCACAGTCCAAGAAAGACAAACAAAATAAATTGGCTTAGAGTGGAACTGAAAGCAGCAATAACTAAAAAAGAATATATAACAAATGGAGGGGAAAGGGGATATTCATAGCAAACAATTTACATTAGAAGCCAGGTATTGTATAAAATTGCAACCTGAAATAAAAGGACTCAAGGAGAAAACAATGGTCAGTTAAATCAGAAACAGTAAGAAAAATGTTAATGATATTAACAACAAAAGAAATCGTAACAATGCTCCTGTTTCATTACTTGGTGAAAACAGCGAAACTGTTGATTATAATGGAGGCAAAAGTGAAGGTAAAAGTCTTTGTGTTCTATATTTGAGAAAATAACAAATGATGTGTGCATAGACTCATAAAAAAGTAGGTCTGGAAAGGATCTCAGGAGGTCATCCAGTCCAACCTGACCTGGAGGATCAGATGTATCTAAACCACCCCATACAAGTATTTGCTTAACGTATTTTTACAATTGCATGAACCTACCAACGCACCAAATGCACCCTAATCTGCCACAGGTAAAGCAGAGTGTCCTGCTGCTGCAAGACATAACTAATTATTAAAATACATTCAAGATATTCAAGGA